>NW_027185655.1:64303452-64385559 GCF_028583685.1 Petaurus breviceps papuanus
ATGGTAATAAAACTGAATTTGGGGTCAGAAGAATGCATTTGCACCCCACTTCTGCTATTAGCTGTGGGACTCTGGGCAAGTCACTTTGCTTCCATAGTCCTCAGTTTCTCCATATGTAAAACAAGGGGTCCAAATTAGATGATATCTTAAATTCTCGGGATCTTATGATCCTATGATGCTGGGGAAGTAATACAAAGATGAAGGAAGGAGCAGGTGTGACAGACAATATAAGGACAAAAATGACAAAGCATAATAACTAGATATATAGTGAGCCATAAAATAGAAGACAGAGAATCTGAGAATTCTTACGAACATTAGCAAATGAGTCCCAAACTGTTATTTTGCACAAGAGGAAAAGTACTCTAAGGGAAATTAAATGCTTTGACTAATGCACAGAGTGGTAACATGAAGTCTAGAACTTGGTTCTTCTAACCCCCATTCCAGTATAACTTGATCACATTACACAAAAATAACCAACCCTTTTACCTGTTTACAGCATGGACCCTATAGCCATTGTCCAAGAGAGCAATCTTTTGGAGGTGAAAGTATAAGGAGATCTGAAAGGAAATAGTGAGATACAAAGTTAAAATGTAGGTTGCAGCCTAAATCATGGACCACTGTGAATTTTAGATGCAAGAGTCTATTGCGGGGCAGCCAGGTGGCTCAGCGAGTAAGAGCACTGGCTCCAGTGTCGGGATGACCTGGGGATCAAATCTGGGCTCAGATACTTAGCACTACATCCATAAATAACTCTGCATGTAACCTTGAGCAAGTTACTTAACCCTGATTGCTTAAAAAAAAAAAAGAGTCTATTGGGGTGGAGAACCTGTGACCTTGAGGCCACATGTGGCCTCATTTTGACTGAATCCAAGTTTTACAGAACAAATCCTTTTATTAAGGGAATTTGTTCTGTGAAGTTTGGATTTAGTTAAAGGGGTCACACTTGAGGACCTAGAGGGCCACATGTGGCCTTGAGGCAGCAGGTTCCTCACTGCTAGTCTATTTGAGCTTTTCTCCTTTCTTATTGAGTTCAGTTTTTAGCTCACACTCTTTTTCTTCATTTCAACTCCTGCCCTCATATTAAGGGACTTCAACATACATATTAATGTTCACTCGTATACACTCTCCTCTCATTTACTCACATTACTTATTTCTTAAGACATAGTCCTCCACTGTGCCTTAGCTTATCATCACCCACAAGTGAAGTTCACGAACTCCAAAATTCTTTCATCTGATTATATAATTTTATCATTCTATCTCTTTCTATGTTTCATGATCCTATTTTTGTCTTCACCATTACTTCAAATCCCTTCACTCTTCAGTTCATTCACAAACCATAATGTCTATACTAGCTACATTTTTCCCCTTTTCCTACCATGACCTTTGGTAAATCAGTCCAACTTTATGTTATCTTCTATGCTTGACTCTCTTGCTCCCTTTGACATCTTGCCAAAACACAGCCTTTGATTTATAATAATACCATCCATCTCCTTTGCTCATATTCACATACTTTTGAATGGAGCTAGAGAAAAATGATAAAACCGTAATCACTGGGTTCATGACAAAGGTATGTTACATAATCTCAAATGGACCCTTACAATCAGAGAGCCCTTTTATACTTCCCTATTTGATTGATTATGTAACTCTCTTCAGTGGTGATTCCAACCTTTACATCTCTCCTCAAACCTTCCATGATACTCTTTCTTTCCATGATGACCTTGACTCATACTTCACCAAAAAAAGAAAAAAATTAGAGGCCATGAAGGAGACTGTTCTTCTCCCCTTTTCTTCATCTCAAATCACTTAGGCATTTTCCCTTACTATCTCATTTATGGAGAGATGGGCCTTCTTCTTGCCAAGGCAAACACCTCAACATGTACCTTTGATCCATTCCCTCATCTCTTCTTTACCATGTCCAAAATGCTCTCTCTTTCCTCACTTTTTCCTACTGGATTTATCGACTTCCTTCAAGGATTATCTCAAATTCCACTTTTTGCTGGACGTCTTTTCCTCTCCACCCTCTTCCTTGCCTATTAGCATCTTTCCTCTGATGTTACTTTCCAATTAATATACATTAATTCAGATGTGTATATGTTTGTGCAAATGTTTGTATATCTAGCCTTATATAAATAATCATTTGCATGTTTGTCTTATTAGAATGAATGTAAACTTTTGGGAGAGGACATAATTTTTGCTTTTTTTTTTGTATCCTCAGAAATTAGTACAGCACTTGGCACAGAGTAAGTGCTTAATAAATGCTCCCTTACCGACAGAGAGTGATATCATTAGAGTTATGTGCTTCTTTTCAATGTTAAAAATAAAACCAGTTATTTATTTTACATACTCTAATATTAGTCATTATCACTTATTTTTTCATAGGACACAAAATATTTTGAATTGATTTTTGCTTACCAAATGCATTAATAGTTGATTAAATTGATTGAGATAATGGAATATTTTAATGTGAAAAAGAAAACTTAAATGTAATATAACTTTTTCTGATCCTAGGACATATCCTCATAAAAAGTATAATTTAATGAAATGTGCTGCATTATTAACATGTAAGAAATAAAGAAAAGAACCTGGTAAGTGCTACCAATTAAGAATAAAAAAGGATGAAGATCAATACTTAAATAGATTATCCAGCTGTTTTGTTTTGTTTTCAAGCTACCATAGAGAGCAAGAAAGAAATTTACAACAACTGATCAATGGTTTCTGCACTGACTCTCATAATAATGCAAAGGTATGTACATTTCCTCCCAGGTACCTGGGGAACATCAGCATTACAATGCCATTCAGGTGGAAACTGAAATTCTATTGTGTTGAAAGGATAGGCTCCCACAGTGGAAGCTTTTTTTTTTTTTTTTTTTTTTTTTTTAGCAATCAGGGTTAAATAACTTTCTCAAGGTTACACGGCCAGTTATTTCTGGGTGTGGCGCTAAGTATCTGAGCCCAGATTTGATCCCCAGGTCATCCAGACACTGGAGCCAGTGCTCTTACTCGCTGTGCCACCTGGCTGACCTCCCCCCCCCCCCCCCCACCCCAGTGGCAGATTAAGGAAGATGGTTGTGAGAGTGTCTTCCAGCTAAAACACTACATGGAATTTGAAGAGAGAATGGGTGGGGAAAAGTTTGTCTACTTTTGTTCATCCTCTCGAAAAAAAAAAGATACTGCAAACTAACAAAACTATTCAGGATTAGAACAAGAACATGTCAAATCTCGTTCATATAAAAAGTTGAAATCTTTCAAATATAACTTTGATACTGAAATACTAAGATCATTTCATAAAAAGTTAATGTCTAAAAACAAAAGTCAAGTCTGTCATTCAAAGAATCCTTGAACTTAAATATCTTCAGAAAGTTAAATATGCACCCATTGAAGTGTTGAAAGTCATTTCTTTCTTTTTCTCTAAGAAAAATAGTATTTACATCACCCAGAGAATGTCTTAATATTACTGTATACTAATTGTCAATGACAGACATCACCCTCAGTTCTCTTTAGACAGTAGACTTCATCCATTGAACTGAGCATAAAAATAAGATAATAAAAATTCTTTAAAATATAAATATTTTAGTGTTAGAGACAGTTCTCTCCATTGAGAAGTATAAATTCTAATTCTCCTTTGTATGTCTCCCAGCTAGTGAGAGCAATGGGTAATGGATGCCCACATAGGCCATGTGTTTCTTTAGTATCCTCACAAAGTCCAGAGAAGTAAGGGAAGGTCCCTAGTATGTTAGGATGGACCCCTTGTGATAAATTTGTAGGAAGACAGAGACACAGAGAGTACATGGGCATGGATAGGCAATGGTCTATGTCACAAGAAGCAAACTCTTCATTCCTCTTTCTCCAACCAGATGAAAAGCAGAAAGCAGAAGAAATTAAGACATTCCTTGCAACAAACTGAGGGCTTTGAAAAGTCCAAAACATTTTTAACTAGGCTACATATTGTAAATTGTATGTTGGATTTGATGTAAGGATATTTGATATAATTCTCCCTATGGGACCAAGCATAATAAAAGTATAGATATGTCTTTTCTGAAGACTGCTTTATAAATAGCAAGAATAGAAATCTATGCTTTACATAAATCATAAGCTGAACACATTCAAAAGAAATCATATGAATGGAATGTTATGATGGATCTTATAGCTGAGATAGGAGTGATTGACATAGAAGTTTCATAAGAAAACCATAAATGAACATCAAAATGGACCTAATTTACTTTTCTTCTTGAAAGCCTTCCAAATCAGAAATAACTTACAGTTTCAATTCAAAGAAAAAAAATTGTGTCAAAAAGAATAGTCCTATAAAGCTAAATAAATAAATAATATACATAATAAAAAGAGACTTTGAGAGTTCCTTCCACCCCCAGCCCCTGGCAGCTGCCCGGAGACCAAGAAGATAATATAAGCCTTTGCAAGTGACATGATGCTTTGTTTCTGACTTGCCAAACCAGAATAACAAAGAGCAGAGCCTGTGGACCTTGGAACAGGCTACCCTATTTTCCTGCCCATGTCGTTGTGAATAAGAGAATCCAAAATGCTCTTGCTGGAATCAATCAGTAGTAGTCCTTGTGGGGTTTCAGCTTTCCAAGATTTCCTATGGCTGATATACAGAAGGGTGAGGAACTGTAATGTTCAGCCTATGAGAGAGAGAGAGACAGACAGACAGAGACAGAGAGAGACAGAGAGAGACAGAGGGAGAGAGACAGAGAGAGATAGAGAGACAGAGAGAGACAGAGAGACAGAGACAGAGAGACAGAGACAGACGCAGACACAGACACAGAGACCCTGTCCTAAATGAAACTGGGGCTTAATAGGGACAGTCCTAGGAATGATTGACAGTCTGCCTGTAAGAAATACATCTTTTCACAAGCTTCATAATCCTGATTAATTACAGGACAATCCATCATTTATGGTGACACACATATACAGAACTATTACATTATTCTTAAACCAAGATCACAGGGTACATGGGAGATTGAATTGGTAATAACAATTTTTGGTTTTGAATTGGTTTTCCTTTTGAAATTACATAAGATCAGGCTATGAGAACTCTAGCAAGTGTTGCCTGTAAGTTGGAAGAACAGAGATTTCTCTTTGGTTAATCCCCAAGGTATCACATAGAATAAACTGAGCAGATGGTAATTCCTAACCTAGTAGCCAACCTACTAGTGATGAATCCCTTCATCCTTAGCTTGGTGTTCAGAAAGCAGACCTGGTTTGGCAGAGGACTTTAAAGCCTTTTGAGCTTTGCAGGGGCTCCCAGGTCTCAATCTCTATTGACATAGTTTTCAAGAATCCTAGGTCACCTCTGTATTGCAGTGAAGGTCCTGAATGTGTAATTTTGCAACACATAAATGGGTTTCAGATTTTTCTGAAAAGTTGTCAATGAGATAAAATTATCATTTTGCTTTGGGGTTTCTGTTTCCTAATTTGAGACCAATTCTGTATCATAGCATAAATATGAAAATCTTTGGGTATATTAGGTGGGGTCAGGGGCATTCTAATATTTCCCCAAAAAATAATGGTTTTGTCTCATGTTTGTATTTTTAAGTAAAGCTAAATTGCTAATTAAATAAGTTTAGTTAAGTTTTAGTTTCCTGGCCTGGGTTCAGAAAGACTCATCTTCTGAGTTCAAATCCAGCTTCATACACTTACTAGTTGTATGAGCCTAGGCAAGTCAATTAACCATGTTTGCCTAATTTCTTCATCTGTAAAATGAGCTGGAGAAGGAAATGACAAAGCGCTCCTATATCTTTGCCAAGAAAACCCCAAATAAAGGGTTTCCAGGTAGCACAGTGAGTAAGAGCACCAGCTCCAGTGTCGGGACGACCTGGGGATTGAATCCCGGGCTCAGACACTTAGCACCCACCCAGAAACACCTGGCTGTGTAACCTTGAGCAAGTTACTTAACCCCAATTGCTTAGGGGCGGCCAGGTGGCTCAGCAAGTAAGAGCACCGGCTCCAGTGTTGGGATGACCTGGGATCAAATCCAGGCTCAGATACTCAGCACCACACCCAGAAATTGGAATGTACTATGCACATGTGTGAAAATAATATAATATTAAAATGAGTCAAATGAAATTTAGTCCATCAGTGAGAATAGAGAGTGATTGGGGATGAGGTGGGGAAGAGGAGGAAGAGCAGGATAACTCTATGATAATCTCTACTCTTGCAAGTTCAATTCAAGGGAATTTAACTGAGAGACTGAATGGACATTAATGGAGGTCCTTTCTAGCTTCTGTGATATTCACACATCTGAGAAACTTCATTATCAGTCACACAGGTAAAGCTGGCCACGAACCCCTCATTTATGGAAGGGATGAGTTCACTAATTTGGTGAGGGTCACTGGCATTAATGGCACCACTATAAAGCTGCCTTCTTATGACCCTTGAGATGACAAAGTGACTGAAAAGGTAGAAGCGTCAAACACTCTCTGAATGGGGCACAGTTCATTTCTGTCCCATTGAACTTTGGAACAGGCCATGCTTGCCCCATTCATTTCTACTATTCCTTTAGTTGTGTTCTTTCTTCAAAGAAGTAATTTAATTTTTCTTTTCTCTATTTAAGCAATTCTCCAGACTTTGCTTCACTTAAACTATGATACTATGACAATAGTAAAGGCAAAAATTTACATCCTTTTAGACCAAAAGGGATCATTCTAGTCTGCATAGCCAAAGTCAGATCAAGTCCCTTTTTGTGTACTAATTTAGGATAAAATATATTAGTCTGAATTATTTAAACCATTACTCATAATTTAAACAAAATGTTGGTCTTGACTTACCCAAGCAGCTAATTCTGTTAACTTTCTGTTTTGCTTTTGCTCTGTAGACTGGCTAGAAATGTGTAAATGCAGTTCAATCAACAATTATTTATTGACTGCCTAATAGGTGCAAAATCTTGCAAAAAGATGACCTTTTCCTAGGTTATTATGTTATTAAGAGCCATAGAATTTCCACAATGAATATTTTACAGCTAACCAGTTAGAAGAAAAAAAAAACATATTTTGTTTGGTGTTTTCTTTCAGCAAAGGTTAGTTTTTCCCCACCAGTAGAGGCAAATCACAGAATGTCTTTAAGTTTGTATATGAATCCAACTGATAATTTTTTAAAATTTCAGTCAATGTTGACTTTTCGATGAAGAGCTATCCTTGCTCACATTTTTTTCTTTCCTTTCCCTCCATGTCTCAGCTCTGCTATCTAGAGTTAGTGACTAAAATTTAGCTGACTTCTTTATCTTTACAATGCCATTTTTGTTGAAGGGTATCATTATGTTCCATAGCACCTTCTGTCTTTCAGCAAATTCTGTCATTCAGCAAATATTTATTAAATACATATTGTGTGCAAAGAATTTTCTAGAAGCCAGGAATATAAAAATGAAAAAAGACCTTGCTCTCAAGGATTTTGGAATTGAAATGAGCAAAATATGTATGAAAATAAGTACAATACAAGGGAAAGTGGGAGCAGGTGAGGAAGGGAAGAGAGGGTCCATGCATGGCAGCATGGTCTAGAGATTGCCAGAAAATGCTAGGCCTGGACCCAGGCAATATCAAGCAAAAGCCCACTGGGAATACTCTGTTGGTAGGGATGCTAACACATTATAATAGCAGTCAGATCTTCTATTTGCCATAATACTTGATTTGAAAACTCAGATTTATTCCAAAGGATTGTTATATTTGATTTGAGCATATAGCAAATTTTGTATTTACTTATGCAAGGTTTTGTCCTCATGAAACAGCAAAAATGCAGAAAACGGTACCACAGTGGTGGTATAGATTGGTGAGCGACATAGACCTGTTAGGAATGATGGCAGTGCAGAGTCTGTAATGGTGAAGAAGCAGGTTTCTGAAAAAAGATGCCTGGCTTTAACTTTTCCTGTTGCCGGGTGTGACACTAGGCTGGCCTTCTGGGCATGGGAGATTTCAGAGGCAGCCCATCTTTTTTAGCCCTAGATGCTATTACATTGGAGAGGAGAGACATGAGCAAGAGGCTGGGGCATGGAGACACAGGTGCAAAAGAGCGAGACAGACAGACAGACAGACACAGAGAGAGACAGGGACAGAGAGATAGACAAAGAGACAGTGAGAGACAGAAAAAGAGAGACAGAGACACAGCGAGAGAGACAGAGACAGAGAGAAACAGATAGACAGAGACACGAAGAGAGGGAGAGAAAAAGATGAAGAGAAATAGACAGAGACAGAGAGAGGACCACAGTTACACACCCCAACACCCCATCCACTGATCCTATAATCAATTTTATAGGCATTTTGATTGCTTCTACATTGGAACCACTTGCCCAAAGAAAAGCTGACCCTCTCAGCTGTCTTGGGCACCACGTAGGTGTAAATGTGTGCCTGGCAGTGCAGTGCTGGGGCACAATTTGGGGGACATTTCCCTGAGGTTCCTCATAGAGGCCACACCACCTGTCTCAACTTTCCTGTCATAGGGTGGTAGCCAGTTTTGTCAATGACCTGGGTTAATTTAGATAGTTACTCCCACAAGCAAACTTGAGGTCTTTTTCAAGATAAAGTGCCCTATTTATTGCATATTTTCTGGTGTAATAGGCACTGTGGGCAGAGGAGGGCTGGTCTGTACCCACCCACTCCCCTCTTTCTCTCTACCCTCTTCCCCATGGCAGGCTGAGCAGCAGCCCTGCATAAAGCTACACTGCTGTTTTTTAGGTTATGTTTTTTAAAAATTGTGTGCATGTGTGTGTGTGTTTATGTGTGTGTGTATGTGTGGTGACACAATCCATTTGCCCCATAAGCTCTGTGCATTTTTTTTCACAAGTTATTTTTTTTAGGAATATATATGTGGTTTATTGAGGAATTGACTGTACCTGGGCAGGAAGATATGAGGACCTTACTAAAGAGGAGTATGAAGATGGTTCAAATACGAAAAATAATGTGGAGGTGGCATTCAGTAGAATTGGGCAAATGATTGATTATGGTGAGATGGTAAAGGAGAGAAATCTCTCATATGTGATTTTCATTCACTTAGGGAGGTGACTTCTAGAACTCCTCCCTGGGTAATTGGAAGGACTGCCACTATCTACAGAAACACCGAATTAAGGTTATAGAGCATCACAGTACTTCATTACACATTATAGGAGTCAGACTTTATCTGAAAAAAACTTTTAAAACAGTAATTCATCTACCATTATACTGCTAGGGGAAAGGTTGTCAATTTCAGTCCCAGAAGAATGGAAATCTAAAATGGTTAAATGATTGCCTAAGGCAGAGTCTTGCCATACTTTGGAAATAAACAGAAAAAAAAATAATGCGGTGAAGGTTGATTTAAAACATGCATGCACAAGTGCATTCACACAAAAACAGAACTGATAAATGATATATATTATTAGGGGTCATTTTTTACAAAGGACTTGGACCTAGTTTTTAAAAAAACATATTTCTTGGATATATAGACACGAACTGGCAAGGGAGCCTCTTTCTGGAAGATTATCAGTCAGGTAAATGTGTTATTGATGTAGAGTCCCAAGGATACAGAAGTACTGATTTTGCACTGAATCTCTGAGTTTGAGTATATTCAGACAAGCACTCATTTATTCCAGCCAATATGTTTGCTGGCCTTTGGACAGGCAGGGACACAAGGACCCGTAGGTGTCATCTCTCCAACTATATTGTATGTCCTTGAAGGGCAGGGGGGTCAGTGCTTTGTACTTCTCTGTATCTCTCATAACACCTGGAATAATGTCTTCCACATTGTAAATATTAAATGTGTGCTAACCAATTGATTTCAAAAGAAATAGTTGAGATAAAAAATATATGACTTCTCTGTCATATGAACATACATGAAATAAAAGGCATGTAAAAGGCATGAAAATACATAAACGTACATGAAAATATATTCTGTGTGTTTTGCAAAGAATGTAGTAGTGCCTTCTTGACTTATTTTTTCTCCTATTTTTCATTCATCGTATCCTCTAATCGTTGGGCACTAAAATGAAACCCAAACAGAATGTGTCATGTGTTATGCCATTGTTTAAAGTGAGCTTTGAGGAAGGAAAAAATAATATGTGGGAAGTTTGTCAGCTTCTTACCGTACTGCATTGACGCAATCAGTATTCAATTATTGATGTCAGGCCAGATCTAAAGGAAAAAGAACTCTGTTTCCATCTTTATGGAGCAGTCACCCCATTTTGAGGGAATAATCACGGACAGAATGTATTGCAGCAGAGTGGAGAGATCTGTGTGACCCTGGGCAAGTCACTTATACTCTTAGCACCTGAAGCAACTCATCATGACTTTAATTTGCAGGACAACTACACATACTCATCTGTAAAGCAAATTTCCTCATCGGGAATTGTCTATGTCAATGAAATGAAAGGACCAATCCAAAAAAATCTTCTGAAAACTGACATTTATGCGTACTTTACATTTTGTAAAGCTGAATACCAGGGCATCTTTGTGTGGTTAAGTATTACTTATCCCCATTTTACAGATGAAGAAACTGAGTCAGAAAGAGATTAAATATACTTGTCCAGGGTCACATCGTCATTAAGATTCATGGGTGGGATTTGACTCTCCACCTTACCGTCTCACTACTCATTTCATTCAATTGATAATGAATGAGTTGGTGATGTGTACATACATCTGTCAGCATCTCTGTGTATGTGAGTGTGTGTACACACACACACACACACACACACATTTGAGAAACATGCTTCATCTTAGAAATAAAAAAATATTCGTTGGAAAGCCAGGAAAATTTTCAATACATTTACTTTACATTTATTCTTTCTGAAGAAATGGGTAGCTTCCTTAATTGAGCACAACAACTCAGACAAATGTGAGCCCCTTTATACTGCTTCCATTAGAATTTCCCACCTTGTTCTCCATTGGCTAGGTGCAACCTCCCGAGCTACATGCTTCCCCCAAATAGCTCTCAAGCATGTGTACAAGCCTCTAACCTGCTACATGATCAGATGCCTGGTTCTGCTAGATCACAACTCTGATTAGAACCAGTCACCTCTGACACACATTCTGCTATCAAAAATAGCAGTACTTTAAATTATGTGGAAACAAAATTCCTCCCAGTATTTCCCACATACACATATATGTATATACACATATATTATATGCATAGATATATATACACAATATATGTATATACACACATGCATTGTATGTATGTATATACTATACAGGTATATGTGTATATAGAGATATATAGATATACACATTTGCATGCACATGTATGTTCCAGGCTTCATGGGGACTGAGGGATTCCTAAATAAAACTTTTATTTTTAAAAATTATGTTAAAATTTCATTTGCTTTCATAATTTTTTTAAATTGGCCTACAGCTTGTTTTTCCAGTTTGTCATTTTTCTATTATGAAACAATGAATGAGACTCTCCACCCTCCATTCAATGCAACTGTAACAGCCATTGCTGCAGACTGCAGAATATAATGGTAGAGTTGGAAAGTAAATATTTGAAGTTAGCCTTCTTTCACTTTAAGAAAATATGTATTTTCCTCATGGTTGGCAAGTCTTACAGACCAATTAATAGCAGCAATGTCTGCTTTGCTTTGTCAGAAGGAACTCCCCAAATAAACAGGACATCCTGCCTTGAGTGCATGTTGGGTGGAAATTTTAACATTTGAAAAGAACTGTGAGAAAAATTTGGGGGAAATGGTGGTTTTTAGTTATGTTTCCCTACCATAAAGCACTGTGTCTATATGTCAAAGAGAAAATGGAGACACCAATTTGAATCCATGTATCAACTTGTTATACCAGATGGATTACAGGAAAAAAGGCATCCATACTTCACTAATAATCAACTATATTAATTGAAAATTCAAAGATGTTTCTTTCACAGGGATGCAGAAATGATCTGCCCTCTTAACTGACTTCCCAGTATGGGTGGTCAGGGGGGAAGATTTCATATCAGATAGCTAGGTTAAAATGTTAAAAATAGAGATAACTTTATCAAAATCATGCATAAAAAGGAGAGCAGCCTGGTTTATAAATTATTTTAAAATTTGATCTATATTTTAAACATCATAATAGTTCTTTGGGCTATAGTCCTATACACTTTCATTTGAATTAAATGATATCAATTAAGAATCTAATCTAAAAACCAAGAAAAGTAACTAGGAATTCATATTTATTTTTGTGTTATGATGGACACTCAGGATTGGAAGGGAGCCTGAAGGGGCAAAGTAAGGAGTATAAATAGATTGACCATGACCTGGGGAAAAATCAAAACAAGAGAAAATGGAAAATGTGCTGTTGTTTATAGCGCTCTGCCCTATCCTCTTGAACTACTGAAAACTTTCTTTAAACAAAGTTGAATAAATACAAGGCTTTGTCTAAAGTCAAGTGTACTGTCACTACCATAAAACATTTTAAAGGACCTTTTCTGTATTATAACTGAGTTTCAAATAGAACAAAGCAGAATGAAGTGAATGATGGAAATATGTTAAGGCAGACTCTTGTATTTAGTGTTTAGCATGTATTCTGACACAAATGGATTCTGGGTGAAGGATTTGCAAAGTACTCAACTTGACATTCCTGAAATTGTATGTAGTTTCTGTGGGTCCCTGGGGACCTCTCCCAATTTGACCCTTTCTCAGGTATCCTCAGGGTCCTATTACAGCTGAGGTGGTGATTTATTTAAATTAACTTCTCAGGAGTCCCCACTAGTGCTTCTTTACTAAATTAAATCAGATTATTATAAATTTCAAGTAAAGATATGTGAGGAACCATAACAGCAATGAGGTCATATCAGATATTAAATGCCTTAGTACCCATTTCCTTATGGTTACCGTTTATCCCATCAAAAGTCTTCTTTGAATAGCTTGTCTCATTTTCAGTTAACTCTTTGATCTCCTCAATGGAAAAGCAGGCTTATATATATATTCATTCATGAAAGATGCCAGGAAATCTTACTGCTCATCTATAAAACAGGAACATCTTTACTAGCTACTTGAAAAGGCTATTGCAAACAAAACAATTTGCAAATGGCAAAGTGTGTGTGTATATGAATAGCAAAATTGTCATTAAAGGTAGAGCAATAAATAATGCATTTGACAAAATCCTGACAAAGTCTATTTTGACGCCAGAGTCAGCAAATTAAATTTTCCTACATTTGGAAACTCTTGGAAGTTTTGAAAGACATTTGATTATTATGTGTAAAACATTCCCGGGTAAGAAAGTATTAATATGTTCTCATACACATTTTAAAAAACGGAGGAACTAAAGTAGAAGTAAATCACCAAGTCCAATAACCTTTTTGTTTTCTAGTCCTCATCCTTCTTGACCTTACTTTAGCATGATACAGTATTGCTCCCCCTCTTTTCCTGAATACTCTCTCTTCTCTGGGATTTCATGACTACTCATTTTGGTTTTCTTCCTACCTATTTGACCTCTTCTACTTCTCCTTTGTTGTATCACTATCCATGTCTCAGGCCCCAACCGTGAGTATAACACAGTGTTCTTCCTTAGATTCTTCTCTCTCTACACCAGACCTGCACAACTTGGCAGTAGGTAGGGGCCAACATTAAACTTCTTTGGTCCATAGATATGTTTTGACTGGCTCATTTTCCAAATAAAGGTGTAATTAATTATTAAACTGTTTTGCAAATAAACCGTATTTAAAAAAAGGAAATTTCAATTTATATCCATTAATTATACTTATTACTTAAGATTTTTATCATGAAATCACATTCATTTTTTTTTAAGTACTGCTAAGTGGGACATAATCCAGAAATTGCAAATAGCAAACACTTCTTTATGAAGTCACCTTCAGTAAGACTTCCCAACAGTAGCAATTTTCTTAGATATCTGAAAACTAACCTTAGTAGCTGCTTTCTTGAAAAACCATTGTTCCCCACTAAGATTTTTCAACAATTTGGATGCTTTAATTTGTTTTTCATAGGTGTCCAAGTTGCTTAAGTCAGGATATTTTGATTTGAAATGGCGACGAAGATTGTATTCTTTTGGAATGGCTATTACTTTTTGGTAACCAAAGCACAATATTTTGTCTCTCATGTAAGTAAACAAGTATCTGTTTGTCCACTCCAGATTAAGCACTTTATGTTCTGTTTTGATCTTCCATTTCTTTTTATCACCCATTTTACAGAGTCACTCCAAAAACTTTAATGTGAGAACAAAAAGATCTCCACAGCAACTGCTCACATACTGAATACCGAACTGAGTGTCTGACCCTGGAAAGAGCACCAGACACTCATGTAACTTGGAGGGCAACTGTGCAGGAAGGGAGAGGAAGACGGGTTGATGCTGTTGCAGTTTTTTGCATAGTGGGCATCAGTGGCTTTGGTGTGTGCCTGCATTCACTTTGTCCCTGTTCAACTCCAGTAATGACTGAAAACATAGTGAAAAGATATGACTCTTGCTCCTCTCAAACTAGAGACAGACTGATGACGGTTGGTTGCTACCAGTCATGTTATAAACAGGAGAGAATGCACAGTGTTACTTGCCAAGTTACATGATGGGCACAATAGTGACTAGTGGAGAGTAGGTTAAGCAGGGCACAGACAAAGCACTGGTTACATCTTTACTTTCTTTTGCATCCTCTATATTTTTTGTGGGCCACCTGAAATCCTTCAACTAGCCATATGTTGCTCTACACCCTCCCTCTAGGTGTCCTCATTATCTCCCATGGTTTCAGTTATCATCTTTATGCTGATGACTCCCAAATCCATATATTCACCTCCAGTCTCTCTCCATAGGCATAATTGGTTTTTAAAATAAACATTTATTTTTTATAATTTTTTTATAAACATATAAAATAAATATTTAGGAATCAGCCAGTCCTTATATCATCAGTGGTCTATTGAACATTTGCAACTGGGTATCCCATAAGCATTTCAAGCTCAACATGTCCAAAATAGAACTCATTTTATTCTTGCTTCCCCCCTGCCATCAACTCGATATTCTTCGTAACTTTGCTATGTTTATCAAGAGTACCACAGTCCTTTGAATCACCTAGAGTCACAATCTCAGTGTCATTCTTGACTCTTCTCTCTCATGACATTTCATATACAAATATTTGCAAAATCTTGTTGATTGAACTACTCCATTTTGCATTCATCTCCTCACCATTCACATGGCCACCATCCTAATTCAGGCCCTCATTACTTCATTACCTCATTATGGGACTATTGCAATAGTCTCCTAATTATTCTTTCTGCCTTCATTCTCTCCCTTATTTAATCTATATTCTACACACCTGCCATATTGATTTTTCCTAAATCCCAGGTCTTACCATTTAATCACTGGCTCAAGAAGCTCCAATTACTTCTTGTATCAAAAGGAATTCTTTTTTGTTTGGCATTCAAAATCTTTTATAGTCAGACCCACTTAGACTGTTTCCATACATGTTACACATCCCTTCCCTTTACACACTCTATGATTCAAGCAAACCTGCCTTCTTGCTGTTCCTCAAACAACACTCCTACTATCTTCATGCCTTTGCACAGATTATCTTTTGTCAATGAAATGTCTCCCTCCTCACCTCAATCCCTACCCTTCTACAAAACTCACCTCAAGCTCTTCCTCTCTGTTTCCTTGCCCTTGTTACTAAGGCCACTTAGCATTTGCTTTGCATATATGTCTACATATACTTATATGTATGTATTTTGTACCTATACCCTAGATAAAATGAAATCTCCTAAAGGGGAAGGTATTATTTTATCTGTGTCCTTTATCGATGGCATATAGCACAGGGCCTGGCATATAGCATATGCTTGCAGGGATGGCGAACCTGTGGCTTTGAGGCTATATGCAGCCTTCTAGGTCCTTGTGTGTAACCTTTTGACTGAGTCCCAGTTTTACAGAACAAATCTTTTTATTAAGGGGATTTGTTCTGTGATATTTGGATTCAGTCAAAGGGCCACACTTGAGGAGCTAGAAGACCACAACTGGCCTCAAGGTCGCAGGTTCCCCACCCCTATTTGATGAATGCTTGCTGAGTAGTTAATTTATTATTCAACAGTTTTTGAGGGAAAAAGTGTTGCTTTATGTTATCATGATGCTATACATGCAACCTACTTTGAGTTAAATTACCACCAGGGATAATTGTTTTCTATCAGATTCTCATCCAGTCCTCTATGTGACCAATTGACTACATTTACAAAGTTCCTGACCTGGAATTTGGGGACTTATCTGTGATAATAACACAGAATCATTTTCCATGTGAAGCTAACAGGGCAATATGAGGATCAAACCTGCATTCGTGGCTAAAATGTCTATGATGATTCCTTGAACATGAGAGATGTATGCTTATTATTTCCTAAAGGTCACATAGCATGTTCAGATTGATGTTGGGAACAGAATCCAGATCTTCAGACTTCTTCTTCAATGAGATATATATGCCTTTTTTACTACTTGCTTTCCTTACATCTTGTTCTACGGCCCTGGGAAACTATTGTTATTGGAAGACTCCCTCTTAGTAGAGGAGATGTCCTGGGCTTTACAGAACCCCATAGGGCAAGGAATAAGATGGGAAATAAGCCAGTCGTAACCATACCTTATAAATATAGTGCTATGCTTTCTGATTTGTGAGAACAACTTGAATTAAAAAGCAAACCTGGAAGGTTTCCAAGATTTGTATATGTCATTTATTTGAAAACTTGCCAGAGATCTGTTTCCTTATTCCAAAAATAAAAATTCAAGATAAGATTTTGATGATCACATCTCATTTTGTGAGACTGCTTCCACATTGGATTTTTCATAAAGATTCAAATTGCAAAGTGTAAAAGACTTCATTTCAGCTAAATACATCTCAGAAAGATAAGATTATATTTATTTTTAAATGGTCAATATTAGAGTTGGAAAGATCCTTTGATATATTTTCTAATGCCTTCTTTTTATAGATGAAAAAATTGAGGTACACAGCTTAAATGACCTGTTCAAGGAAATGTGAATCTGAAAAGTTCTTTCTTCTCTTTAAGTGAACTAAATCTCATAGAATATTTAAAAAGGAATCTCACAGACTCTCTAGTTCAGAGGTCCTTAAACTGGAGTTCATGGACATGAGCCCTGAAGTGTCCAGAAATATATTTCAGGGTTCTGTGAACTTGGATGGTAAAAAATGTTTCTTTATTTTTATTTATTATCATTCTTTACATATATTATTTTAATTAGCTTAATATATATTATTCTTTATTCACTAAAAAGGTTTCTTTATTTTCACTAAACTCTATCTGAGATTTAGCATTTCCTTAAATTATTTAAAAACATTATTCTGAGAAGGGGATCTTAAGGATCACTAGACTGCCATAAGGGTCCACTATGAAAAAAAAGGTTGATTGTCTAGTTTAACCACTATAAGAGGTTAAAAGATTTGCCCCCAAATCACAAAGGTAACAATTAATACAGCTAGGATCTGAACTGGCATGCTTTTTACCCAAATGCAATTTTTTTCCACTATACCACAAAAATATGGCTTCTTTATGATTATTACATCTGTCTTGCTAGCATATATTCATAATCTTTACAGGATTTAAAGGAAGACCAGAATATTGGATGACCAATTTTGGTCCCATGGTGTTGAGGTATTGAAGATTCTTAATAAAATTGCACCTTTTTAGGAGGCCTTCTCCTTTGACATAGCAATGATATCTGTGATATTGTAGGTCTTGGAATTAAGGGTACATATAGGCATAATTGACTCTATGATAATAGAACCTCAGTTGAGACTACAGATTAAGTGGGGGTAGTAAATGCCAGGAAAACAGTGCTAAATAAACTACATATGGTTGATTGACAGTGATATCACAGGAGCGTTTAGTGACCTCACTGTAGGGGATGTTTATGAGTATATTACTGATGTTATTGTGAGTAACATAATGTGAGCTATGTCTGTGTATTCCCCTTATAGGGTCAATATTTAATGACAAGTTTGTTTTTTTTTATCATGCCCTCCCTCATATCCCCCTCAAAAGGAATGTTGTACCAGGGACCAGAGATACTTGCCTAGACCTCTTGTCCAGGGGGTGCTTTTGGCAGTATGATGAAGCCTGTGGAGCCCTCCTCAGAATAATGTTTTAAAATGTATAAAATAAAATACACAATATTGCAAAGAAACCAATTACATTAAAATATAGTTAACAAAATGAACGAAAATTTTAAAAAGTTCCCGGATGCCCCAGGTTAAAAATCCTAACTCTAATCACTACCAGCAATAGCTTCTGTATGTTCAAAGGTGGCAGGAAGTTCAGACACAGTAATGTTACTTTATTGGATTTGAATGAAGGAATAAAAAGGCATTGATTAAGTACTCATTATATGCTACGCATTGTGCTAAATTCTAGGGAACATGCCAGCAAATCTCTGTCCTAAAGGATCTTACATTATAATAGGGGAAGACAATACATAAAAGAGTAGCTAGAGGTGAGACTTGGAAAAAAAAATGACCGCTTTTTTATATTAACAGACATAGTCATGCCTATATCGGCGGTTGTAGCATTTGGAATACCTTGTTTCATGTTCCTCTTCCCCAGGATAGGTTGACTAATAAAATGGACTAGGAATCCTGACCACTTTCTATATCCAAGCAAAGTGAAGAATTGAACTAGCTACCTACATAGGTTGCCAACCCTTGGCCCCTTTACCAAAACAAACTGACCTCCCCAGCTTACTGTACTCAAAGTATTGAACCAATCTAAGGCTTTGGCCTGAATTCACCCAGTGGTAGCCCATAATTGCTTCTGGAAAGAACAATTTCCACTATAGATGTCAGTCCTCTGAGATTATGGAGGGTTGGCCAAGGTAGGATTTTGGATTCAAACATGCAAAAAATAGTATAGATCATGTTACAAAACACAACAACCTTCTTTTGGGTCTGTGTTTAGTTAATTTTGAACAGAAACCAGTAACAAACTCCAATCTCATTCCTCTGTAATCATGACTTGGGCTCCTGAAGACCTTTCATAGCATTGTTTCTTTAAGAACCAGGGGAAAGTGCAGCTCTATAAATTTCTCTGTAGGACTGTGAATTGTTTGTACTTTACTCAAATGATACATATGCAGGGGTTTTGTGAATGCTGTCATTTTTAATGTGGGATCTCCATTTTCCAAATCACTCAGGGCATAGTAATTAACCAAGGAGCTGAAAAGGAAAGCATATTGAAACATTTCTCATATTTAATCATTTTTGTTTAAAGGACACAGCTTGGAGAACACATTCTTCAGTAAAAGTTCATGGAAGAGAGCAGATTTGATTGTAACTCTGTAGTCTCTGTGAACTATAGAAACTCTCCCACCAGGAAAAGAGGCCAAATAATACATTTACTGCAGTCAGTTGACTCATTACTGAATCTTGTTGCCAGTGGTTTGAAAATAATAGCATTGATTTATAATTTTGTTATCCTTTCCATTCTTTAAGCTAGGTCTTACTAGAAAGATTGTTTTCAGTGACATCTGTAATGGAATATCATGCTTTGGTGTTTCCTGGATTAAAAATACATTTTGAGATGCTCTCACATGCATGCATGTGAACTGAGACCAAAATAAATAGTACAAAATTCTATTCTGCCACACAGAGCAGCCTAAGTAAGGACTCTCAGATTTCTTTGCATGAGCAAAATGAAGGCTTTGATCACTATTACACTTTGAATTCTGATATAACTAATCTTCTAAGTCTAAGTCCTTCTGTCATAACCAGAGTGGCATGAGGAAAATAATCCATTTACACATAATATAGGTCCTTTCACTGCACCCTACTAGCTTTGCATCTAAGAAAGGCATCTCCATTACACAGCTAGGCTTACAGTTATGTCTGGTTGTGTAAATCGGGCATGAATGGACTGGCTTCTACAAGGCAAGGCAGGTCAGGAGGATGGCTAATTGACTTGGGTACAATTGTCGAAGCCCTTGTTATACCTTATGTCATTTGAAATCAAGGAGAGATAGCATGGTACAGTAGGAAGAACTGTGGACGTCTAATTAGCGGACTGGGTTTCAAATCCCACCTCTGCCACTTGCTAACTATAAGTTAACTTACGTGTGCCTCAGTTTTCTCATCTGTAAAATGAGGATAATAGTACCTAGAGCACTTGCCTCAAAAGATTATCCTGAGAATCAAGTGAGAGCATTAGTATATACATAAGGGTATTATTATGTATTAGTATATATATGGGTATTATTATGTATTAGTATATATATATATATAAATTTTGCAATGCAAACTTTAAAATACTCTAAAACTAGCAGTTACTATTATTCAACTATGAGTTATGATAATAGTAACATCAGTAAAGAAAGGCCACATGCTAGAAGGGATAGACAACCAGATTCAGAGTCTGGAAGTTCAGGGTTCAGGGTTCAGGTCCTGCCTTTCATACATATTGCTGTGTGACCATGGGCAATTCAGACTTCCACTCTGGGCCACAATCTCCTCATCGATAAAGGGAGGGGTATGGATTAAATGGCCTCTGAGGCCCCTTTCAGTACTACGATCCTATAATTCAATGGATTGGAATGGCTATTCATTCTGTTATATTATAGAACCAGCCTAAGTGACCAATAGGAGGAAAACCACAGAGGACTGGAATTGTAAACACTTCTATAGGAAACTCCTAGATGTGGGACCTCCTGAAACAACCTTAGGCAAGAATCGTCTCTGCAACTTATAGAGTGACACAGAGCAGACGTGGCAAACACATGGCCTGAAACTCACTAACATATAATTGGGAAGTACATTAAAAAACAAGATAGATGATAAAAATACTGGATTTTAAAACTAAGTCGATATGTGACCTTCAGGGATCTGTATGGATGGTTTAATGGCCCCAGTTCTATTTGAGTTTCGCTCTACTGGCCCTGCCTGTGCTACCAAGACATTAAGTGATTTACTTTCAGTAATACAACTAGTATGTATCAGAGTTGGGACACACACACACACACACACACACACACACAAGTCATATCATGTGAGTTCTAAGGAGCAAATATCAAATAACACACAAAAAACAGATGTAAAAACTTTCAGAATACTTTAGAAAAGGGGCAGAAGGTAAGAAAATGAGAATTGCAGCTAAGTACTGCAAGTGGATAGAGTGCTAGGCCTAAAGTCAGGAAGACTTGAGTTCAAATTCAGCCTCAGACCCTTATTAGCTGTGTGATCTGGGGCAAGCCACTTAACCTCTGTTTGTCTCAGTCTCCTCAACTGTAAAATGAGGATAATAGCATCATCTACTTTGTAGGATTGTTGTGAGAATCAAATGAGATAATATTTGTAAAGTGCTTAGCCCAGGGCCTGCTACATAGCAGGCACTGTATAAATACTTATTTGCTTCCTGTTCCCTAGTATAAATTATGAGTAATAAGCATAAATGGTTTGGATGCTGTCTCAACCCTCTCTCCACCCCATCTCCCCCTCCCCCCATAATGGTAAATACCATTTAAAAATTGGAAAGGAAAAAGACTCTCTGTAGCTTTCATTATGCTAGAAGTAAAACATTTAGGTTTAATTTTGGTAGTGGTGAATCCTTTCCAGATTCATGGGGTAACTTGTCTTTTGCATCTAATAGGAAATGATAGTGTCTGTACAACCTGGGTCTAATGTGGAAATGAGAGCATAAGATAAAGGACACCCCCGCCCCATGCATATCTGCCCCTATTCCACACAGCCCAGGACTAGTTCACGTTTGACCCATAAAGCAAAATAATGGCAAAAGCATCCCATCTCAGGTTGAAGCTTAGGATATTAAGCATGGAATCTTTATTCATTAAGAAGAAAGCAGAGAAGCTGCCTCAAAACCAAGGCGAGCAAATGCTAGGCTTGTTAGACTGCAAGTAGCATTGCCCTGAGTGAAGAGTGATAGCTAAACCTCCCTTCCCCCATATCATAGAGGAAGACAGCAGCGTTCCAAGTAGGCAGCTGGAAACCAAGTCACACGGGGCTCCTATCAAGCCCTAACTGGCAAAAGGCTGTATTTATGCAAGCTCACAGGACTGAACACGGAAGATTTTTCATGGCCTATGAACAAGCACATATGGTTGAGTACCCACTCTGTTCTTGTCAATAGACAGCTATAAGCCCTAAGGCTGACTCCAGTACTGCCAGGGATTGAAATGACGACTGATGGGACTGTTGACATTGTTGTTTAGTAAATCTGAGTCAAGCATTTCCTCATTTGCTTTTGGCATGATTGTGATGTTCTCTCCCCTCTCCTCTCAGGCGTTTCCTAATGTTGACATTTACAGAGGAATAATTAATACTCTTCTATTGGGCTCTTCTTAATAATGAGTCAAAGCTGCCAAGCCCAGAGTCACTTGAACCTTGAGTGCTTCATGTGAAGAATTGACTCTAAGTAAATAGAACTTTCATCAATTGTGAAAGAAAATGCAAACTGGAGAAACCACAGTCAAAATATCAACCTAGGTAATTTATAATTGCCAAGATCCACATAACTGAGAAGTAGAGAAAGGAAAAAAAAACTTCCATGGAGACAATGCATTTTGACAGAAGTTTAATTACAAATGTTTTCACATTAAAAAAATAAAAAGTGAGTGATTGAACATGTTACTCTGCTGAGTCTTTTTTTTTTTTTAAATAAAGAGGCCTACCAGCAAGATGAGCACACTCCGCATATGTCAAAGACCTTTGTAATATTTAAGCAAGACTGTTGAAAAACAAGTACATCTCGCTGTTTGGGAAATGGAAAATCAACAAAGACCAATAGAATTAATTCAGCAAGGAGCTGTCTCTTTTTGAACCTGTCTCTATTTGAAGCGCTTGCTGATGTTTATTTTCCAGAGGTCCATGAGTAGCCTAGAGGAGGTTCACCACTGGACTTTTGTGATGTAGGAGTCTATTTCTGAATTGAACTGCTTACTGGAGAAAATAAAGTGTTTTATCCCTCCTAGATGAACTGCATGCTGTCTGTCTTCTACATGATTAAATGTTGAAAGTTTAGCTGGAGGCACAATCTGATACTCAGGAGATGGCAAGGCTATTTTTTCCCCTTTTGAATATTATCCAAAGAGAGGTCTTCATTCAAAAAGAAAGACAAGCTGTGGAGTTCTAACTGATTCTATGCCCCACGGTATCTCCCAGCGGTATATGCCACAGCACTAGAAACATGTAGTGTGAAGACATATCAATATCAGAGTTATTCTCTGAAGAAAAGTCAGAGAGATCATTTTGTATCATACAATGCCATCACACATCATCTTGGCTAAACTTTTTTCAATTTTCTGGGAAGTATTGGAGAATTTGACATACAAGTGAAAAATAGAAAACAAACAATTCAGATTTCAGAAATTAATTTGAAATTTCCCAATCTGTAACACATGGCATTTGTTCTAATTGAGTTACCCCCTCCTACTATACACTGATATAGAAAAACAAACAAACCACTAAACAAGACAGAGGGTTCCCATTTACCTTTCCTATATCATGCTTTAATAGGGTACAAGCAATCTTAGAATATATTATCATAGGATTATAGTTCTAGAGCTAGAAGATAACTCAAAGGCTATCTTATCTAATCCCCTCATTTTACAGATAAGGAAACGAAGGTTCTGTGAAATCGATGACTCAACCAAGGTCACACAAATTGCAACTATCAACAACAGGAGGTAAACCTAGTTCCTCTCACTCCACAACTTGTGCTCTTTCAATTGCCCCATGCTGAGAGAGTTAAATATAGAATCAATTTAATGCCCCACTGTGTATCAAAGCACTGTGCAATTTGAATCTTGGGCACCAAGCATATCTTTCTTAGATCTCAGGGTACTCTGTCATTCACATGGCTCTACCATGTCCCCAGTACCTATGGTAATAAAAAAAATATTTCATGTGTAGTATTTGGAAATTATATTCCATCATGAAAGCATTGAGCAAAATGACAAGTCAGTGACTTGGTAATCATATTGTGCTACAAGATGTCTGAATATGTGAACACTTCGAATTACTGATCTTAGCTTTAATGGGATGGAATAATATCATGAAGATATGGCCTGATGAAGAGATCTCTGCATTGGTTTACTTTATGTATCTTTATAGTCTAAAGGTCACTTGCATTAATTTTTTCATTTTTAAAATGTATAGAAAGGAAAACTACTAATATAATTGATTTATCAATAATAAAAATAACCAAAATTATATGATAATATCAACAGATACAGAAAAAAGCATTTGATAAATGAGTGAAATGAGCAAAACCAAGAGAGCATTGTGTACAGTAACAGCAGTATTGCTTTCAGAACAACTTTAAGTAACCAAGTCATTCTATTATAAATACCAAATTAACCTCAAAGATCCTATGAAGGAAGATGTAGCTTGAATCCAGAAAAGAATGTTGCAATGGGGTAAGAAATATTGAGCTAGTTGACTTAGAGAAACATTAAAAGACTTGGGCTTATGAAGGAAGACTATCCATTTGAGAAATAGATGATAGGAGGAAATAATCATATTACAGTCTTACAGATATGTTTATGAGTGCATATGTGTATATATATTTATGTTCATAGATATCTATGTACATGTATATATGCTTGTCTATACACACACATTTATGTCCATACTTAAAGTCTTCTTTGTGTGGGGTGGTGAGAGAGAGGGACAAATATAAAGTAAGAAACTACACAGCAGAGAACAAAAGAAAACCAATAAAAAAGAAAAGAAAAGCTGGCAGCTTTGAAAGCAATGTGTAGTACTTATTATCGTATAAGTTTTCTTGAAATGAAAATTTATTGTTTTATATTGAATCGTCTCATAATCTGCTATGTACATGACAATGTTTTTTTTCTTTTTTCATTTTGTATTTAAGTGTAACATTTTTTAAAAAAGAAAGAAAACAGACAAAAAAAACCCAACAGCAAAAGAACCCCCAAAATCCAAACCAAGAATAATAAAGTTTAAAAAAAAGAAAATGTATTAAGCTTAAAGATGAACAGGCGATGACATCTCTCCCCAACTAGAAGGGTATAAGCTCAGTGTGAACAGCTGTTAGGACAATCGTGGGTGAGAATCCTCCCTTATGAAAAAAAAAAGTACTGAGTGAGCATACATGGTCATATTGCTTTCAGGACTAATGCCCATCTGTTGGATTGGCTAACTGCCTGGTCCCAAGTTGGTCAGACCTTTCATTAGGACATAAAAATCAGCATGAGGCACTAATTCCATTCCCTCTCCTGTGACGCCACTGCCCCCTTGATGCTGAATTCTGCTCTACAAACCAGAATGGACACTGCTGTGTGTGTCTTACCTCTCTTCTCATTGACCAAACTAAATATTTTAATTTTTCAAAGATGTGAAGTTTACATATTGCATATTTAATCTTGAGGGCATATAATTCTTTTATTTTATCTGCATTTCTTCTGTTCTTTGCATTCAGTTCTCTACAGGGATAAGAGAGGGTCATTGCAGCAAGCCTTAATTGCATGTGTGGATCACAGAATGCTGATGTTTATTTGTTTTTTTTTTATAAAGAATATTTTCATTTCAGTTTCCCTATTCTGTGCAAGGGAAATAAGATAAAATATAGTGTAGGAATAGGAATAAAAATTTCTCCTAATTTTTGATTCCTTCTTATTTCTTCCACATACATTCTCCTTTTGGTTTTCCTTCCTTCTTTTTTTTTTCCCCTCATTCTTCAGGGCTTTTGATCATCTAATAGGCTTCTCAATCTGGTTGTGTCTTGTCCAGTCATGATTTCCTGCCTTTTTTCTTCACTCTCAGACCTCTCTAGCTAAACAATAATTTGGTGCTGCAGAAAGAATCACCTATTCCAATGCCCCACTTTACAACATGTAAACTAAGCTCATAGAACTTCTGTGATTTGCCCAGTGTCATCCAACTAGTAAGTAGCAGATCAAGGATCCAAATCCAAGTTGTTTTATTCTGAATCCAGATTCTTTCTGCAGCACCAAATTATTGTTTAGCTAGAGAGGTCTGAGAGTGAATTAATCTTGTCATGTTAATCATATTTCCCTTTTCCCTGAAATGAATGATTCACTTCCCAATTTCTAATTCTTTGTACTTCTTGATATATATGAAAGCATTTTTTTTTCCTGTTGCTTGGTGTTCACTATCTGGCGATAATGGATAGGGGCTCTGTTCTGTATTTTTTTTTAGAGAGGAGGAGGCAAGACAATTTGGGTTAAGTGACTTGCCCAAGGTCACACAGTTAGTTAAGTGTCAAGTGCCTGAGGCCACATTTGAACTCAGGTCCTCCTTACTTCAGGACCGGTGCTCTATTCACAGTGTCACCGAGCTGGCCCCCTCTTCTGTATTTTTTAATTGATCATATTTGTGGATTGGTTACTACTTCAAATGTAGAATAGGACATCAAGAGGATATAAGACTTGGCAAGTAAATTGCTATGTGAAATATATGAAAATCAAGATTATAAGGGCCAAAGGCCTGTGTTCCCGAAGGTCAGAACAGAGTCCTCTCCCATGGTGCAATCTCTCCTCTATTTAGAATGACATAACAGGGGAACCCTCAGCAGCATGAGGGCTATTGTACAGAGGGTCAAACATTAAGGGAGATTCTTTGCTGTGAAATGGGATGCCACAGTGCACTGTTAATATGACAAACTTTAGAAAACTGTGGGGGAAACGTGGGGACTTTTTTGCCCACAGCCTCATCTCAATTCATTTTCTTTTCACTCTATCATTTTTTTTCCTTTTTCTTCTTCAACCCTTCCATCCTCTCTAACCTTTCCCTCTTCTCAGCTATAAGATAGAGAACAGCAACTGGTCACTGAACTAAAAAAAAAATACATATATCAAGTAGTTTTTGTTTAGTTGTTTCAGTCATGTCTGACTCTTTGTGATCCCACTTGGGGTTTTCTTGGCAAAGATACTAGAATGGTTTTCCAATTCCTTCTCCAGTTTCTTTTTACCAATGAGGAAACTGAGGCAAACAGGGTTAAGAGACTACTCAGGTTCACACAGTTAGTGTCTGAGGTCAGATTTGAATGCAGAAAGATGAGTCTTCCTGACTCCAGGTGTGGTACTCTATCTACTGTGCTACTTAGGTGTCCCATTAATCGAGATAGTAAGCTAAAATTATAGATGTTGGGGAGAGATGCCTTTCACTATCCTCATTAATAAACTGGTGGACACAGTCTAATAACCTAAGACCAAAAGTCCAAGGAATGGCAGTATTCCATCCAAGGCTATAGACCTTGTTTGTAGCCCAGCTCCAGAAGGTATATAAAGGAATAACTTTTGAGGAGATGAGACTTGGCTGAAGCCACAACTATTGAAGACCCAGAAAATATGCCACTAAAGTCCATGGTACTTTTGAGAGACAGAGAGCATTTATTTAGAAAGTGCTTTGTGTAAGGCAGTAAGAGCTAGGGATGCAAATACAAAGAGAAAAAAAAAATTCCTTCCCACAAGGATCTTAAATTCTTGGTATTGAGTGTCTGTGTATGTGTGTGGGAAAGTGTAGAGAGTGAGGAGTGGATCTAGGAGTGAATTGTCATGAAATGCTGGTCTGGGCCAAGAACTGACCAATCAGAGAGGGATGCCAGGCAGACATCTCCAATGGGAGAAGGCCACTGTGAATAGACAGAAAATTCCTAGAATGAAGGGCAGAGCTAAATTCTCTTCCACCCCATTAGAAAGTGAGCTCCTTGAAAGCAAGGATGGTCTTTCTTTCTATTGCATGCCCAACACTTAACATGGTGCTTTATATGTAGTAAACATTGAAAAAATGCTTTTTCATTCATTCATTCAATGTGTTGTAACACTTTAAAGCTATATGATTTTACCAGGATGAGTTACTATACTCATTGATGAAGTTGAAAACCCACACAGTGGTCTTCATCAATTCCCATAGACAAATATGTTATCAATACCATATGGAGAATAAGGCAGGGTGACATGATTGCCAAACAGCTTTTAAAATGACAGTAAATGTCAACGAGCCATTATATTTCCCTCCCCTTCTCTTTCCATCTTCCCTCCTTCCCATTCTATCCATTCTACAAAATGGAGAGAGTGAAAGATATCTAAGAGAAAAGACAAAGAGCTAATGAAAGATAGAAGAGATGAACAATTTCAAGAATAAAAAAAAATCTAGGAAATCACAATGCTAAAATAAGATCATACATAAAACATTTTTTTTTACAAGATTTCTTCCTTAAACTAACTGAACGGACAAAGAGTGAAGGGAGCACGTTGTAGTCAGAAAAAAAATACAAAAAACTCAACAACGATAAATTTGATCTATTCCTCCAGATTGTTCTTTGCCTAAAGGAGACTAATCTGGCATTTATGTGCAGAGTATAGATGCTAGAACAGAAAAAAAAAATGTTTCCCAATGCAGCACTGATGAACTGTGGGCATTACTTGGTAGAAGTTGACATTTACATTATACTGTAGCCAGCTAGCCTTTCAAAAAAAAATTTATCCCCTAGGTTATCATGATGTCAAAACATTTGGATGGAAAATGGAAAAACTAAAGTCTCCATCTTTACATTTTGTCTACAGGACACCAAGCAGCTAGTGTAGTTGCTGGTTTAGTAGCTAAATCTGGTTACATATTTCCTTTCCCTTTTCTTATCTAAATAAATACATATGTGTATATAGACATATATGTCCACATATGCACAACCCATTCATGAAATAAATGTGGGAAAGACAGAGACAGACTAGATCAATTGTATTAAACTCATATAGAAACCAGGGCCACTAAACATAAGGAAACCCGAGGACTGCATGTTCATTTAGAAAACCACCTATTAAAATTTTCTGTGTTCAATATATTTTTATTTATTTTTCAAACTAGTTCCCAATTACATTTTTTTAAAGCAATTGGGGTTAAGTGACTTGCTCAAGGTTACATGGCCAAGTTATTTCTGGGTGTGGTGCTAGGTATCTGAGCCCGGATTCGATCCCCAGGTCATCCCGACACTGGAGCCAGTGCTCTTACTCACTGTGCTACCTGGCCACCCCTCCCAATTACATTTTAATCTGGTTTAGGCTGCACTGGGGAATATTGCAGCCCCAATGCATGTTGGCCTCCTATTGGGCTAGATGACACAATTAAATTGAAGAATGGTCATTAAAGGTTCAATGTCAGCTTAACAGGAGGTATCCAGAAGAGTGTACCATATACTTGGCCCTGTTCCATTTAGCATTTTTTCAATGCCTTGGATGAAGTTCTGTTAGGCAATGTTCTTATGAAATCTGATGATGACACAAGACTAAGGAGAATATATACATTTGACTACAAAGATCCAGAAAGATCTTGGCATCTGAGAACCACGAAATGCAGGGATAAAGATGCAAATTAATAGGGAAAAATGGAATGTCTTTCATCTTCACATATGCAAAGAAGGGCAGGTATAGTAAAAGAGCAGTTTATCTGAAAAGGACCAAGCAAAACGAGTTTTGGTAGATTGGAAGCTCAGTATTTAGAGCAGCTAGATGGCATAGTGGATAAAGTGCTGGGCCTGTTGTCAGGATACCTGAATTCAAATCCAGCCTCAGTCAGTCACGAACTGTGTGACCCTAAGCAAGTCACTTATTCTTATTTTCCTTAGTTTCCTCATCTGTAAAATAAGCTGGAAAAGGAAATGTCAAACTGCTACAGTGTGTAGCAGCAAGCACCCCAGCGTTCCCAGAGTCGCTGCCACCACAGGTTCTTAGATCTGCTTTGTTAAAGGAAAGCAACTCAAAATGGGTTAACAAGCTTACTTTAATCAGTCAAACATATATCATTTACCTAGTTCAGGGGAAAAATTTCAGCACCCAGAACTTCAGAATACACAGACAGAATTATCAAGACAGAGAAACAGATCAAGTAGACAGTTTTCCAAAGTGTCCAACCATTACATCCATACCAAATCAACATCTGGGTTTCAACATCTGGGTTTTTCAAAGCTGAGGGGGCTCTCAACAATGGCTTCCCAGAATCCAGATCAAATCACAGAACACTTCTCAAAGTGAACCCCAAAACAAAGCTACACATCAGGGCTTATATAGCCTTCTCTTGGCTCAGATAATGTAACAATCTTATTGACTCACTGCCCAATCAAAAAGTATCTACTGAAAAACAAGCCTCCTACCCCAGGCTCCAGGAGCACGTTAGCCTAGGGGCAGGGAAGATCTTTAAATTTACATTCCCATTACACAGTGTCTTTCCCAAGAAAACCCCAAATGGTGTCACAAAGAGTCAGACTCAACTGAAACAACTAGACAACAATAGCAACAACAGAAAACAATGAATGTTCAGTGTGAATCAACATTTTTGTGATATGACAACCAAAAGCTCAAATATGTACCTTCAAGTAATAAAATGCTATCTTCCATCTGTGGCAGCCCACATTTGGAGTATTGTGTTAATTTGTAGGTTTAGGGAAGCTATTAGTTTAGGAAAGTTATTAATAATTTGGAGAGTATTTAAAGGAAGACAACCATGATAATAAAAAAAATCATAAACCCATGTTATATGAGGATCACTTATAGGAAATGGGGAAGAAAATATTCAGGTGGACCATGATAGGTGCCTACAAGTATTAGAAGGACTTGTCAGGTGGAGGACAAATTAAGGTGTTTGTTTTATTTTACTTTACTTTTTAATCTTAGAGGATATAAGTCAGTAGCAGTGGATAGAAAATGTTTTTGAAGTAACAAGGAGTCATATGTCTGGTGGCAAATGGGCCTTCCATAGAAAATATTGATGTGCATTTTTGTCATGCAACAGTACTTTGGTAGAAACATAATGTCACCAATATGTGTGCCTTTTTCATCATTTTAGATCACAACCCCTCTATGCTTTCTCTGTGTGCTTCTCTCTTCCTTTCTCAAAATCCTCCTTAATAGAACTTTGCAAGATTCTGGAGCCTTCCCTCTTATCTGTTTAATAACTTGAGATTACCAATGCATGAGCTGGGCTGTCCATCTGTCATCAAAACAGCACTAGTCCGCCTCCTCTTTTCATCATACATGTCTTTGATAACATATTTTGCAAAGCTTCAAAAGCAATTGATTTTGCATCTCTGTGATAAATGCAAAATTACAGTACTCTCCTGTTAGCTTTCTTTTTAATTCAGCTGTGAGTTGTGAATTAATTGGTCCTTGATAAAATCTGAAAGCTCTAGTTGTCATAGATCTGTGCTGTATTTCTGCCTGCTTATTATGGCCAATCTCATTGCATATCCCTCTGAGATTCTCATCTCTGATATGACCTGATCAGTTCGATGATATAGCACATTAGCATTGTAAATGAAGCAAAACTTGAAAACTATTAGCCACCTTTCTCAGAACTTGAAATATACTTTTCAAGTATTTTTTTTCTGTATATTTGAGAAGCTATAGAGAGCAATTATTTGGGGATGCATTAAAATATCTGGAAGTAAATACAGCTCTCCCCCAATATTTTCCTACAAAAAGAATGTCAGATAGTAGCTTGCAAAAGAGACAACATGCATTTTGGAGAAGGGGTCATTTTGAGAATGTGAGGTCAGTAAGAAGGACGTCTGAAGAAGGAGAGTGATGGATTATAGTGTTGTGACAGAGGTGACAAGGGTGGGAAGGTTGACTCTGTGAAGATGAGAGGGAATAAGATCAAGGCAAGGAGTCCCATTGTTTATTTGGAATGTAAACTTGGAAGCTGTCTAAACAACATAGCTTCAATGAATCAGCATGCACAACTTTCTCCCCAACAATATCAGAGTTACCGCAACCAGTCTGTTCTCAAGGAAATGCCAAGGGGCACTTCTGGGTAACACATTATTCTTTCAAACGCGGTTCTGTTCAATTCACTCCCCTTGCTTGGTTTAGAGGAGACGTGTAATATTCCTTTTACAATCCACACTGATCTCGGGATCACATCTCAGAACGCTGCATCAACATCTGCCCCTATATTGTACAAAAGAAGATTATGATACCACCTCATGAAGGGCCTTGTGTCAAAGGTTGTATAAATAAACTGATTTTCATTGTCCTTGCAGTTGCTTCCAAATTGCCAAGAGCTTAGTTGTGATTTACTGGTGGATGGGTAAGGCATGAAGGAAAAAAAAAAAGACATGGCATCAGGAAGGAGAGCTTGTATACTACTAACATCAGTATCTTCTCTGCAAACTATAGTCTTAGATAGTTGCTTAGGACACTGAGAAGTAAAGTTTCTTATCCAGAATCATATAATGAATATATGTCAAAAGTAGTACTTGGATCCAGACCTTCATAATTGTGACCAGCTCTCAATACCATGACAGTAATTTCCTTTTTTTTATTATGCAACTCATCAGTAAAAAAAAAAAAAAAGTTTTTGAGCATTTGTTGCTGTTCAGTAACATCTGATGCTTTTTGACCCCATTCTGTGGTTTTCCTGACAAAGTTACTGGAGTGACTTGCCATTTCCTTCTCCAGCTCATTTTACACATGAGGAAACTGACATAAACATGATTAAGTGACTTGCCCAGGGTCACACAGCTAGTAAGTATCTAAGGCTGGATATGAACTCAGTTTCTCCTGACTCCAGGGCAGGTATCACTTAGCTAAACCCCCCCACCCCCTTCTTTTTAAGCTTACTCATCCAGTATATATATATTCCCTTATTTAGAAATTATATGTATAGAAATGATACTAATAATCATGTGTGTCATCAAACTTAAAATATGGAAATTTTTAAAAGACAAAAATGAAATAGTATTTTGAAAATAATACATTGTTAATGGGAGAAAACATTCTTACTCTCACTAAAATATTAATAATGATATTTTAGTGACAGCAATATGACTAAATGTTTCATTAACAATAATTAGTTAATAGGAAAATGTTGCATTTTGCATTTTTAACAAATGATTTCAAAACCTACTGAAACTCTACATTTAGAAGATTTTTATATAGCTTAGGTTATTTGTATTTCCGTATTTTTAAGTGTTCAAAAATGAAAACATATAGATGAAGAAACTAAGAGAAGAAATGAGTTATTTGTGATTATACCAATGCCAGGTACCCAGGTTCAGATTTGAAATGAGTTCTACTTACTTAAAGCCCTTTGCTCAATCCATTATACCACACCATAGAAGTAGAAGTGGTTTTTTTTTTTTTTTAGTTGTGCAGATGTGGCTTCCCTTACTTCTTCCTTTACCCTTTATAATCTTAGAGACCTGGAATCTCTATGAAATAATAACCCATCTCTAAAGCCATGCCATAAAAACTGGATTTACATCATACAGGATTCTTCTACCTAGTCAAGCATGAGACTGAATAAGCACTTGGATGGCCTTTTCCCATTCAATTCTGCAGACACTGAGGACCTAAAAGATTCACAACCATATTAGGTTAATGATTATAGTTCCAAAATGTCCTAGAGCTACAATAAATAACCCATGATATCCATAACCATTTTATGGCTCATTGTTCACAGCCAAAGGAATTTCCTGACATTTATGTACTCTGCTAAACCACCCCAAACTATGCTAAAATGGCATTGAAGGGCCTGCCTTCCACTAATCAAATCAAGGCAATTCAGACTTATGGCCCACAGCATGTTAAAGAGGCTCAGTTCTTAGCACATGCTGTTATTTAATTATGGAGGGACCAACCTATTATTGTATATTAATTAAGTGTGAAATTATGAACTGTCCATTATGTACTTTGAAACCCTGGCACTACAATGATATTGGTTAAGGAAGCTTTTTCATTCTTTTCATGTGTTTTAAAAAGTTCTTATAAATTTAAGGGTATCAGAAAATCCTAAAGTCTGTCTCTTACAGGGATATTAAATTTAGTATAATTCCATGCCAAAATTTATTACTTGATTCTTTAACCTTTTCAATCACAGACTAACTTTGTAGGTAGGTTCAACCAGGGTAAGCTATTTGAATAGGTGAAGTTGGAAGTTGCCTGAATAATGTGAACTAATGCAGAAAGTTTCTCTCCCTCCTTCCCAGACCCCTGTTACTTTCTACCTACACAAAGTTGGTACTGGAAAGTTGAAATATCTTTTATTTTATTTTATTTTTTAAGCAATCGGGGTTAAGTAACTTGCTCAAGGTTACATGGCCAGTTATTTCTGGGTGTGTTGCTGAGTATCTGAGCCCAGATTTGATCCCCAGGTCATCCCAACACTGGATCTGGTGCTCTTACTCTGCTGAGCCACCTGGCCACCCCTATGCAATCTGGGTTAAGTAACTTGCTCAAGGTTACATGGCCAGGTGTTTCTGGGTGGGTGCTAAGTGCCTGAGCCCAGGTTCGATCTCCAGGTCATCCCAACACTGGAGCTGGTACTCTTACTCGCTGTGCTACCTGGCCGCCCCTGAAATATCTTTTAAATGCATTTTCATTCTTCAAGAGTCCTTCATAGAAATGTAGAGAAACTTGAAAATCTATTAAGTGTCTAAGGCAGGATTTGAACCCAGATTTTTATAACTTCATGTCCAGCATCATATTCACTGAGGCATACTGTGCCATGCTGCTATTGTCAACTAGCAGTGCAGAGGATTCCTGCTACTTAAATGTTATGACTATGGACAAGGCACTTGACTCAAATTTCCTCAGGGTTGCACTGGACTACCCCTAAGGGCTCTTTGAGCTCCATATGTTTGAGCCTTTGTAAGGGATGGGAAGGGGGGTGTTGGATATATCAATTAAATTGCCCCAGTCTGGTTAAAGTGAGTGATGAAATGTTGTGCCCAGGCACATTTATTAGTTTTGAGGACACCTCCACTTTTCACTAGAAGTGAACCAGGCATGTATGGTACGACTGCTCCCTGCCTCCCTCAAAAAAAAAAAAAAAAAAAGGTCTGATAAGATTGGTTCGGGAGGTGTGTATAAAAATTGGTGAGCTGGTTTAGACACCCTGCTGTCCTCTTCCACAAGAGAATAGGCAAGCAGGAAGCCAGGAGAAAGTCAAAACCCAAGAAAGAATCATTTTTGGGTGGCCACCACAGTCCCCTTACCTCTCCCACTTCTCCTGGAGCAGGACTTTGTGGTCCATCATTAGTTCTAGCAGTGCCCATAGGAGAGTTCATGCATCACGATCCAAGGAGAGACTAAGGATTGAGGGAGGTAGATTCTAGACTTTGCAAAAGTCTAGAAAAGGCTACACTAGATAGTTTAAACTTCTTTGGGCAGCAGATAGGTTAGACTAGAGACACACCTATGACGATTGGTTTCCTCAGGTCACATGACAAAAGGAGAGTGAGAAGGGGCAACCCTACATTTTTTGCAGGCCTCTGGAGTGGCAGGCAGCTGGGAGTGGCCATGGGCTTCATACCCAGAGGCAGCCTCTTGAGGACTCCAGCAAGAGGACTTTGCCACATGTGCCATCTATGCTTGAGTCCACTTTCTCTTGTGCAGGGTTGGGGGGTGGAGGGTGGGAGAAAGAGACAAAGACAGACAGATTTGTACTATATAATCTTAGTAAACAACTCTAAAAAACTGATTGAATTGGAGTGACTGATATTCTAGTGGTAGTAGTCATGAGGAGGAAGCAAAACAGTGGGAGCTTATGAAAGATAAAGCATTAGAAAAACAACACCTCCCCCCACAACCCCCCTCAAAAAAACAAACAACAACCAAAAAACAACCTATCTGGGCTAGGCCTATAATCCTGGAGGCAGATATAGTGGCTGAACTCTGGATATGTGACTCATCTTGGCAAAGGGAGGTTACCCCTAGAGTTTATTTGTTCTATGATAAATGTGTCTCAGTATGACATACTAAGGACAGTTATAAGTGTCTACGTCCTTTATCAAAAGCTCAGATGTGTGCTCATGGGGAAAGAAAACTTTGGGAGAAGAGGTGAGGGTACAAGAAGCCAGGCATGGGAGCAATCCAAAATAGAGAACCTTGACTCATTGATTTTATCAACCAACAGCTTCCTTCAATACCTGAAATTTTCCCACACTGAAACATGACTCTGTGATTACTTTCTTTCACTAGTGAGTTCCTTCCTGGGCCTCCATCTTGAGCAGGAGCCTAAGTCAGTCATACTTCAACCCGTTCCTTGTCTGTGTTTCTGATTCTATGAGGTTGGACAACATGGCCCCACTTTAGTACCTTCCCTCCCCACCTCCTCTGTTTTGTTTTGTCTTTTTTTTTTTTTTTAGCTCTCTTTTAGGGGTTGACATTCTCCATTAGAATGTGAGCTCCTCAAGGGCAAGTACTGCCTTTCTGTTTGTATTTTTATCCTTTAAACTTGTTTGCCTGACTGCCAGTTAAGAAGTAAGGACCTTGGACAGTAAAAGTTTTGCTGACCAACAAAAATGGGCTCTGCAAGTTCTTGATCATCAGATTATGGGACTGCAGAGGTTGTTGTAGAGGGAACTGATGTCCTGATAGAATGGGATCTCAAGATGGAGGGAATGCACCCTACAGCCCAACCTTATGGGTGAGAAGCTCTATATCTCCATTCTGTGCTTTTGCTTTGTTTGTCCCATATGCCTGGAATGTTCATCCTCTTAGAATCTCTGGTTTCCTTCAAGACTTGCTTCAAATGCTACCTTTTACAGGAGGCTTTTCCTGGTTCCCACAGTTGCTGATCTTCCCTTTTAAGGTTCAGCACAGATCTTCTATGCGCCCACTGATGCTAATTGTCACTTCATCCATGAGAATTAGAAGTTCCTTGAGGGGAGCAACCTTTTACTTTTTCTGTTTCACTGGGGCATACCACATAATAAATGCTTAACAAAGGATTGTTGATTGTAGCAGCAGGAAATCTAACTAAACCTACCTTCCCTACCATTTTGCCCCAGGGCAGTCTTTGTCCCTAATGTCCGTACCCTATTAAAGCAGAATTGAATGGAGGGAATCTAGTTGCTCAAATTTGTTTGTTTGTTTTTATGCATTGAGATTTTCAAAGAATTTAATCGGTTTTTAGAATACCAAATTTTTACTGGTCTTTGGAATCAGTGACAATAAGAATTTTGGTTGAACCTCAATACATTAAAAGAAAGAAATTGGCATTGGTTAAGAAAGGCTATTCAGGATTCAATTAAATATCCTAGTTCATGATCTCTCCTCAAGTACTCCTAATATATCAGTATGAGATCATTTTATTGCACAACTCCGATGTACTTTGGGACAAACCACAAGAAAGTTAGTTTTAGGTATGCCTTTCTCAGGAAAGTTGAAAGTGGCCCAGGAGCAGAGAACAAGGAATTCTTGATCAGTTAGGAGTAAAAACAATATTGTTTTTGATAGTCCAGTATTGGACTTTGAGTCAATGTAAGCATGTTCTTTTGCTTGTAAAAAGAATTTATCACAGATGGGTCCCATAGAATCTTATACACAGGCAGGTTGATTTAGAGCTGAAAGAGACCTTAGAGGCCATCAAATTAGACTACTTCATTTTTACATGTGAGGGAACTGAAGACCAGTGAGACTAAGACACTTGCCCAAGGTTACACTGCTAGTAAGTGACAGACAGAGCCATGATTCTCCTCACATGTTATGAATCAGTATGCTCATTTCAACACTCCAAGGAGTTGACACACTAACTAAGCTTGGTCCCAGTCATAGTATATTCAAAAAGAAACCTGACAATAGTGCATTCAGGATACTTGACTAATTCTGCCACAGTGAGTTGAAGAAGAGATGTTCCTCCCGATTCAAATAGCTCAAATATATCAGTAATGAACTACAATATTTCCAAGGATGACATGAATCTAAAAAGCCTTGAGATTGATGTGTAGAACAGTGAGAAACAGAGGTGGCTACAGCAAGGATATCGGGTAGGAGTGGGGGTGAAGAGGAAGAAGGGGAATGAGGTTCTTTCCTCTAGCACCTCTAGAATATATCAGGATGACCAGAGATATCTTCAGACCCACAGGATTAAATGATGGGAAGAATTTCCTGCTACTAAGGTTTCCTCTGATGTCAAGAAGATTAAGTGGCAACAGTCCCCTGAGCTCCATGGCTCTCTGCCCTTTGGTTTGGGGACTTTTGTCAGACAAGTAGAACAGAAACATTATCTGTAATTCCAGAAGTTCTAGGGCATCTGGGCTGATAATGCAGTGTCATCTGACACAATGTTATGACCCCTGGTAGACATTGTGGTACCTTTTCTTATTCCATGTTCCTTTCTTATTCTAGGCATACAAACACAATACAGTATTTTCATGGTCTCTTTCTTTTCTTATTCCTCCAACAAAAATAAAGTAAAATGAAGATTTTAAAACTTTAATTTACTCTTTCCTTCTGGATAGGGACAAGAGAATAGGCTTTTGGCATCTCTCTTTCTCTCTCTCTCTCTCTCTCTCTCTCTCTCTCTCTCTCTCTCTCTCTCACACACACACACACACACACACACACACACATACACACATTGGGAAGTCCGCATGATGTCACATACATTCAGGCATCATTAGGACAGGAATCTACCATATATTTCAGTGGTTCTTAGCCTGGGGTCCACTGACCCCCAAAATGTTTGTTGATAGATTTCAGGGGGTCTACGAACTTTTATGGAGAAACAAAATTACTCCCTTTATTTTCACTAGCCTCTAAATGAAAATTTTAATTTCTTCAATTATAGTTTTCATCAGATTTCCAAAAGTGTTCATGTAAAAAAAAGTTTAAGAACTCTGGATTGCTTGTAATTTTCTACCCAGAAGTGATTTTATGCCGTAAATATTTAGTGCTATTATTAAGGATTTTATTTTCATTATATTTGTTCTTTTTCAGTTGTGTCTGACTCTATGTGACCCCATGGAAAAAGTCCATGGGGTTTTCTTGGCAAAGATACTGGAGTGGTTGGCCATTTCCTTCTCCAGTTTTCATTATATAGGGGCCATTTTTATAGTTCTGCATGATTTTTGTCAGCTTAATTATTCTTCTAAAGGATTCATATGCTTGTACTGAGTTCAGAAATTACCCCTATATTGCATATGCAGATTAAATAACTCATTAATGTAAAATTATGTATTACTTTAATGTATTAAACTTCTAGTGTTCTATATCTATGGGTTAAAGCTCCTGGGATTAGTAGCCTTTAATAGATTCAGGGTGCAGGAGACCATAATATGTGGTATAAATTAGGAGTAACTGACTTTCCTGAAGGTTTGGTAGCATTTTGTGTCTACTCTAGTTTACTCATTTGTAAAATGTCCCTAACTCTATATCTTATCAAATGTTTGAAGGTAGTAGAAGTTTCTGATTCTTTCATAAAAGTATGTTGGCTGAAAAAAAAATCTAGTGGAAGAAGTTAATTTTCACTAGAGGGACAGTATTTAAGGATTAATTCTTGTTTTGGAGAGGAAGAATCAAGAATGGTTTGTTCATTAAAAATATGCAATGGTGAAGGTCATTTTGTTCCCACTATGTATGAGTGTGGAACTAAGGAAATTTACATGTAAGTCAGCCATGCTGATGTTGTATAGAAGCTTACCTAGTGTCGACTTTAAAAGATTTCTAAGTAAGTTGCTGACTAAATGTCTTTAATCCTTCTCAGGTGCCTTATCTGAATGTCAACTCTCATTTTCATTACCATAATTTTTGATATGCTTATAGTTTTTCAAAGTTTTAAAACTTATTTAGAATATAATATAATTGATACTTGTTAAAACATTTAAAAGAAGAGCTCTTGTTACCAAAGTCTTTGGCACTGTCGAATGGCTCAATATGACAAACTAATGTAATTTTTTCAGTGTGCATGACTTTAAACAATAGGTATTACCATAAGCTTTGCCATGGTATTTTGAGGACCATGGGGTCTTCCTATCCTATTTTTGAGGTTTAAACTTTCCATATGTTTTATCTCCCTGATCAGAATATAATATTATTGTGGACAGGGACTGTCTTAATTTTATATATGTATTTCCAGATCTTAGCATAATGCTTTGTAAATAGTATGTGCTTAATAAAATGCTTTATTCATTCCTTTTTCACTCAGGAAGTTCATTAAAACTAAAATCTTCTTTTGATTTATATTATATGGAAAAAATGTCATCCTTGAACAGGTTGTACCAGATTTTTATATTTGAAATTCATTGCCCAGTGAAATGCTATAATCACCATTCAGGTCAGTATTTTAAATTGAATTCCCATTCAGTGTTCAGTGTTTTAGATAAAAATAATTTGATAATTGAACAAATTGATGGAATAAAGATAAAAAACATTAAAATAAATTAATCACACAAATATCAAGTTTTTCTGGGCACACTGAATGTATACAGGCTAGCTACTCTTTCCCTTATACTCTTTGATACACAGGACTAGGAGGAGTGATAAACTCCTAGCTCCCCAGGGCCATCTTCAGGCCTTTCTTTTGCCACCATGACTAAGGGACTACTTCTTTTCTTTTAAAGTTCATGTTATCTTGTCCAAAAGGACAGACAAAACTCAGGCCAATATAGTATTTCAGTTTCAATATTGGAATGAAATGAAATACTTTTAGTCCACCTAATAGTTGACAAAAGTTTACTCAGCTGTAGCATGGAGAGGATACTCAGTAAGCATACAGGATTGACTCAGATGAAGGTGGCTTCCCCTCATCTCTGTACAAAAATGTGTCTGGTCAGTAAGGCCAATTGACATGACTCATATAACAGTATGACATCCACCAAGTATGAAGAGCTTTTATGGATTTTTTCATTTTATGCCCCTTCAGGAAGCCACAGCAATAGCTCATACCTTAGTCTCCTGAGACAATTTGGACTCAGATTTCTTATCTTTTAGGGAAAAGCTAGCTTAATTTACATGACAGAGTACACTAGTAGATATAGTTCCTAATATAGCTATCTTCTATGATCCTTCTGATTCCCCAGTCAGTGAAGTTCCTGGATCAGTCTTCTCTACCCTAATATTTGTTCCCTTTGAAGATCTTGGCTTTCTAATTCATCCGGTTCTGCATCCTCCACAACCTCTTTCTCCATTCTACCTTCACTACACACAAGGAGAATCATTATTTAAGATTCTCTCTTAACCACTTTTTGCCCATTCAACTGGATTTTAAATTGAATTCCCATTCAGTGTTCAGTGTTTTAGATAAAATTAATTTGATAATTGAATAAATTGATAGAATAAAGATAAAAAACATTAAAATAAATGTTTTTTATTTTATGCCTCAGTTGTTAAAATTGCTTTTTATAATTAATTTTACAACTTATGACAATCTATGATTTCACTAAAATAGTTATTATCACTCCAAACTATCTATCTACCCTAGGACATGGTAAATGGTGACCCTTCCAACAATCTCAGAACTGGGATCCAAAATCCTGGTCTGCTGAGGCACTGCATTATAATTCTATGGTTATATTTCTATGGTTGTAATTCCATTTACTTAGTACAAAGACAATACAGCCTGGTCTGACAGAACTGGGTCCTAGAGCATAGCCAGATGGTTGCTATGTGACCGTACCCCTGTTTTGATCTTGATTTGATGAGAAAACTCTTGGGGGATGGGCAATTGCCTGTCAAATATATCAAAGGTGACAAAGACATATTTCTTACATCTTGGTTGAGAAGAGTTTATTGTAAATGTTTGTGAATTTGGCTTTAAGAAACAAAGATGATAAACATCAGCCCTGAAATGGTAAAAAAAAAAAAAAAGAGTTAAATGAAAGATAAATATAGTATACATATGAAGAATGTACCAAAAGTTTATGTATAATAGAAAAATTAAGACTAAGTAACAAATAGAAGCTAAGAGGCATTTGTTAGAAAATTTGAACATGCTTGCTATTATTATTACAGGAGTGGGAAGAGAGATATTAATTATGTAAAAGAAGAAAACTGGTCATGGAAGAAGAATCAAGTATGTCATTAAATTTTTTTAAAAAGCCATAGGACTAACACATCTATTAGAGGTTCTGAGATTTGAGAATCTAGTTCATATTGCTCTCCATCTTCACCAGAGAATTCTAGTTAGCCTTCTAAGTCATGTGACTTGGTCCAAGAGAATGGAATCGAAGACAAGGTCAGCAAGGGGAAGTGGCTAAAAAAGCATTCACTCTCCAAATTGGGGTAATAGTTGAAACCTACAAAAATGAGAAACATTTACCTTCAAAATAGTAGCTGATTTTTCCAAAGTGTGATGGGGAAAGGTGGGAAGGATAGAACTGGATGTGTGTGGGGAACGGGTCACGCAAAAACCATGGGTCTGATGGTCTAAAGCTCTTGGCAAGTAGGGAGAGTCAACAATGGTCTTGAAAGAAGGTACTCCCAAGACTGTGTACATTCTTACACCAAATTCTTACAACTGACTCTTTCACTTCCAGATGCTGAATAATTTTTTGAGAAAAGTGCCAGATAATTTAAAGGAAAGTGCAGGACTTTGCTGAGGTGTATCTAAGTGTTTCTCCACAGTTGATATGATAGATAGACTCACCAATGACATTGAATAGATAGAAGTTTCTAGCTTGACACAGATTGTTTGGGTAAGTTCCTTTCTTTTTACTCATGTGGGGAAGATAAGAGAAAAAGCATTTGTTAAGTAACTATTATGTGATTGGCAATGTGCTAAAGATTTTACAAATATCATTTTAATTTGCATTTAAACAGTTTCTCAACAACCCTCTGAACTAGGTTTTGCTATTATCATGATTTATATTTATTATAATTGAATAATATTTATTATAATTGAAGAAACTGAGGTAAACAGGTTAATTGACTTGTCCAAGGTCACACAGCTATTAAGTGTTTGGGTCAGATTTGAACTTAGGCCATCCTGACACTGGGCTCAGTGCTCACAACTGCCACAACCCTCATTCAAGTCATCATCACCTCTGGCCAAGGCTGCTGATATAGCCTCAGGTGCAGATCCTGCTCCAAGCTATCCTCACCTTTCAGCTTCCAGGGTGACATTCCTAAGAGTACAAATCTGACCACTTTACCCCATCAGTATCAGTTCACACAGTTCTTCCCTGACTTTCTTATATTTTTCATTCCTCATGGTATAGTACAATTTCATCATATGCTACAATTTGTCTAATCATTACACATTCAATTGGATCATATTTTGTTTCTATTTTTTGTTACCACAAATTATATTACTATTACGAATATTTTGATTTATATGGGGTTTTTTTCTGTCTTTTACCTCCTCGGGGTACTGTTCTATTAATAGAATCACAGGGTCAAAGGATTGGATCAGTTTAGTGACTTTTCTCAAATAATTCTAAATAGTTTTCCATAACAATTAGACTGATCCATACCTTCTACCAACAGTGCATTAGTATGCCTGTATTGCTACACCCCCTTCAACATTATTTCTATCTTTTTTATATCTTTGCCAATTCAGTGGATGTGAGCAAAATTCTCTATTTTCTACTACAGTTATAAAGCACTTTAAAAAATTAACATTGTGTTTCAGATATTTCAACTTTATAAAAATAACTTAACACGTATATCTCTTGGCAATGTTATCTTTTTGTAAAGAATGAAAAACCAAGACCTCTGAAAAACTAAAATGTATGTAGTTTATTAACATATCCATTGTAAACCAAAAAAAATGATGGAAAGAAATATGGTGGTTATAAGTAGGCATGGTGTTATTCATAGCTTTCATAAAAAAAAAAAAAAGAAAAAGTAGTGATAAAGGAAAAGGAAGTAGATCAGTCATAAAGAAAAAAAAGGAAGGATAACAAGCAGCCAGAACACTTGAGGACCAGTGGGTCTCTCCTAGATAAGGGAGGAGTGAAAATACTTTAGTCAAAGTTAAGGCTATAAGCCACATATGGCTAAGGGTCAAAAGCTAGAGATTGCTTCAGGCTAAGATTAAATTTGATTTTTGAAACTTACTTCCTTGTGTTCTTGTCCTAAGCCTTTATCTGATTTACTGTTAGAAAGGTCTGAAATCCTCCACCCAATTCCTTTATGAGTAATCTGTACCGCCAAATTCATTTCAGGGGCTCTGCCAAAGAAATTCCACAAAGGTGTGTGTGTGTGTGTGTGTGTGTGTGTGTGTGTGTGTGTGACCATATTTTTCCCTTTAGGCACCCACATGGCACTTCAATCAAGACTGGCGGGCTAGCTTTTTTCCTGCCTCCAGCATTCCTCCTCTTATTATGTATATGTGGTTGGCCATGGTCCCCTCTAGCATAGTTTCCCTTAACTTACTTCCCCCTCCACCCCTCTGATCCCAGTAACTTGTACATAAGGCTCAATTAATATATTTGTTGGATAAATTAGTTCTCCCTCTTTCTGTCAAATAATATATCACTTCTGTTAAGATTCTGTTAAAAACTTACCTATTTCAAAGGAATAGCCAAAACACCAAGTACATGTGTTAAAGATTTAAGTTTGGGTAATATTGGTTGGGCCCTGGTCATTCATCACTCAGGAGGCAACACAAAGATTCCAGGAATATTGTGTTCATCTGGGCCCCCTGGCACTGATGCTGATATCCCACATGCCAACCCGTGAAAAGAGCTAAAGATGGTCAAAAGATGTCTTCTCTTCTCCATCTCACTTGCCCTTCCCTCACACAAAGTCTTCAGGCTAAACATTCCAAATTCTCTTCCTGAATCCTTTAAAGGCACTCTGCCCTCCCATGGACACACTCTAGATTGTCAATGTTGTTTTTTTTTTTTCCCTTAAAACATGGAACCTAGAACTGAATTTGGTATTGCAGATGTGGTCTAACCACATCTATAGCTAGTCTGGAGACCCAGGGATAAGGAAACCCTCTGATTTGACATATGATATATCCTACATGTCTAACCAGAGCAGAGTACAAGAAGTCCATCTCCTCCCTCATATATTCTTTGCATCTAGTCAGGTAGCCTGAAAAGGTGTCCTTAGATATTTTGGTTAATGACACACTAGGGAGTCATTTTGAGCCAGTGGTTTGAAGCACTCAGATACTTTTCACATTGTATAACTACCTCTTTCCTACCCTCTGTTTAGATACTTGGTCATTTGAGCCCAGGTATAGAACTTTATATTCTTTCCCACTATATTGAAATGTTAAAAGACCTAGGGGAAAGCCTTCAGTATGTTGAGGAGATATATGGGAGTTGTTTGAGAAATAGTAGATGAGAATAACACCAAATAAGAAGGAAATGGGTAGGTTATGACATACATCCACTGAGAGAGTGTACATATTGAGCAGTCAATGGAGTCATCCACATTTTGACATACTTTTCTAAAACAGTGTTTAGTGATGTGGAAGTAGCAACATTTGGTTCTTTTAGAACCCTGAAGTTTCAGCTCAGATGCCTCCATTGCCTTGGCCTAGATAAACATACAGAAGTTGTAATATCAATTTCTGAATTCTTCAAATATTCATAAAATCTACTTGCTTGAACATAGATCCTATAATTATGCCTGTTTATAACTACCTTTAAATATTACTATAACTCTCTTTAAATCATTCCATCAATATATACATGCATATATTACATGTATGTTTGTATGTATATATACATATAAACACACCTATAAGAGCAACACTAAAGAGACAGACACAAAAATCATATGTAGAATCTGGGGGTTTCCTTATCCCTGGATGTCCAGAAAGCTTCCTCAAATTTTAGGTATTTTTGTAGGTCAGAAAATTCTCTAAAGTATAACTCATGAGCCTCTGCTGATTTGTTTATTTTTCCTAGTCAGATGACACATAGTTCAAAGCAAAGACATTTAATGAAATAGCATAGTAATAAAAGTAACAACAGAACATTCTCCCCATAAACCAGAAACTCACTGTTCCACAAATAGATTCTCTCTCAGTGGAAAGAGTGAACATGCATAAGATCAAACTTTGATCATATACAAATAGGAATACCTAACACTATAAAATCACCAACATTTCTATCCTCCATCCACTGATGGGGTTGGGGTAAATAGGGGTGCTGTGGTTAGTAAGCCTCTCCCCTGGAGAGGAAGGATGCAGCTCTATCAGTAAACTCTCTTCGTTATTCTTTTTCTATCCCACAGTCGGGATGCTCAGAGAATATACATCCAGGATAAGATCACATCTTTTCTGAACTACTATATCATTCATTATCTTTTCTGAGTTTTTCAGTTCAGATGTCATCAGAAATCCATTTTAGTTTTTTGCTCCTGTCATAGTCCCTCCGGCTAAGGCAAACATACTCAGGGATCTACTTCCTCAAATAAAAAACAAGCAAACAAATAAACAACAACAAGAACAAAAAAAAAAACAAAAACAATGACCTAGGTGGAACTGTTTGAGGGAAAAAATTAATTCCTATCACATTCTTCTGTTCTATGTAAATTTAATTATAAAGGTTCAACTGTTTAGAGAAGACTAAAATTGACTGGTGACATCTGCTCAGTTCCTCCCAGCAATAAATTCAGCCTGTTCTTTCTCTTGTTTTTGTACACATAAGTATCTTGGATAGATGGACAATAAGGTCTATTGAGAATTGAGTAATAAAAGAAGAAGACTAGGCTGGATGGTATTTGAGAAATTACACAGTGCTTTCAATGATCTAACACTATTTGTGGTGGCAAAAAGCCCACCTCTTTAACTTCAATAGTTTTCATGATACTACATTATTAGTGAAAATCACTGAAACAACAATTTCAGAAGAACCCATACAAGTAAGTAATAGAAAGATGTGTGGTGAATTTAAATAGGTAGCAGAATATTACTAAGGATGAATTACATGCAAAAAAATGGCATTTAAGATATCATCTAAGATAAATGTAACTGAAAATAAAGCTGGGCCAGCCATGTACCAGCAACAAGCGATACATCAGACAGTCTAAAAACTTGCTTGAGTAGTTAAAAAATTATCAAAATATCTAATATAAAAAAAGATATCTAGTAAATCACAGAAAGAGACAGACAAGAATTACATAATAGTCATAGTATGTCAGACTCAGAAAAGATCTCAATAGTCATTTAGTACAACTCAAAAAAGAAAAAAAAATCCTTCTACACCAAATTCAAAGACCTAAAGTGTTTTGGATCTTTGTTAAGAGAGAAATAACCCACAACCAAGAGATCATGAATCTATATATCTAAGCAAGTAAGATCAGTGTGATTTTTAAAGGTCATAAAAGGGGAATTGGAATGGTTTGGGTTAAATTGAAAATGTATTAATGATTCACTCAATTAACATCTATTAAGCACTTATATGTTAATTATTATGTGTTAAGTGCTGGGAATACAAATATAAGTAAAAAAAATAAGCTTACATTCTAATAAGGGAAAAAACATGAAAGAAAACTGGGAGATGGGAGATCTGGTGCTGGGGAATGATAAGGGAAGTTTGGAGTACAGTTTGTAGAAGAATAAGAGATATCTGATCCTGGGTGACTCCTTTTAATGGAGGTTCTGGGAGGAGTCATTTAATTAGAGGGAGAGACTACAGGGTAGAGGAATTTCCAATGAAGAGTTCTAGTTGATTTCCATGTTATAAATTCGTGATTGATTATACTGAAGCTTTGCCCTCAGGCAAACATTTCAATAGAGTTGGTATAGCATGTTCATTCTGGGTATGGTACAATGCAGAAATATTCACCCTCCAGAGTCTACCATACCTACAGGAAACATATTTGGAAAAGTGCATTTTCAAGTGTTTCAGTGAAGTAATTTATCAATCCAGTTGAAAGCTTCCATCCGCACTAGCTTCACCCTTTATATGGGCACCTAGGTAGTGTAGTGGATGGAGGTGGGGGCCTGGAGTCAGGAAGACGCATCTTCCAATCTCAGGTGCTTACTAGATGTGTGACCCTGGGCAAGTCACTTAGTCCTGTTTGCTTCAGTTTCTTCATCTATAAAATGATCTGGAGAAGGAAATGGCAAACCACTCTAGTATTTTTGCAAAGAAAACCCCAAATGGTGTCACAAGGAGTTGGACATAAAGGAAAACGACTGAACACCACCACTACCCTATAAGCTAAGATGTCTAGGTTATAGATCCATGAGATAAGAACTTTAAGGATAACTTTACAGAAACTCAGGGAAAGACCTGACAAGTTAATATAGGATAAACTTATAAATTTATCAAGGATAAACACGAGCAGACATGGTCTAAGTTCTTCCATAGAACTTTTTTTTGGGGGAGGGGGGTGGTGATGAGAAGGAAGGGGATGAAACATCCAGACTTGGAATGGAATTTGGGTCCCTTCTTAATGTGGAAAGACCCTCCATTTCTGTAGAATGAGAACTCATCTATAATTTATACTCTCACATAGCAATCTATATCCTGAGAGTTTAAGTCACTTGTCCATTCTTACACAGCTAGTATGTGTCAGAGATAACACACAAACCTTGGTCTTTCTAAACCCTAACTTGGCCCTATATTAATTATGAAATTAAAAACCACCAGTTTCCTAAGTCATTCAGTACGGCATTATATGCTACATTTGCAAGAAACACTCATAGTTACGTAGAGTTCCAGTTGTATCATTCAAACTGGAAATCCATAGGTGTATTGCATTTTTCATTTAATGTCTGAAATGTCATTTCTCATCAAGTTTAGATAAGTCCAATGGTCCCAGAACCCTGAGCTCCAGCTGTCTATTCATGCAGCATAGGAAAATTTTAAAAATGAAACAATGAATTTCCCAAAATAGTTGATGGGATTCCTTGTGATAAATTCATTATAAAATTGAATACCCCTATTGAATAAAATAGTTGGTACCTAATAAATGCATGTTGACTCCACCGTCTGTATACCTCAGGAAGAGTATGAAATGTAAAAGTCTCTATGGAACGGAGCTCTCGAGACTCAGAAACAGGGTCACATGAACATGATGCCCCTTTGTTACAATTTCTCTGATGCAAGTTAGCATTTTTAATTTCTGTGGCCTACTTACGTTCCCCCCCCCCTTTTTACATTGCCCTTTGGCATAAAATAGAAACTAGGAGCATTTAATTTAAAAAGAATCACTCAGTTCAGTTGATAAAAACTTGTACAGGCATGCGTGATTACATATTCTATTCACAAGAGGGCAGTGTGAATCATTGTCCAAGACCATTCTCTGAGATTATCACAGAAGTACTGGGACATTGAATTTGTTAACTATATACATAAATACTTACATGCATATATATGTTATATTACATATATGTTTATTAATTAGAGTAATCCTTTAGTGTTTTGATGGATCTTTGATCTCATTTCCATAGATATTCCCTCTGATGATACAGACCTAATATTTAAAAATCTTAAACCACTTACTTTCCTGCTGGCAGTAATTTTTTTGTTGTTTTATTTCATTTTATTTTTCAGACTACGTCTCCCTATCTGACCTAGGTTGGAAGTCCAGCAACCCCTCATGGTCCATTCACACCCTGATCAGCGCAGGAGCTTTGCTTTGTCCGGTATCTAACCTACATAAATTCATCTCTCTTTTGGCAGCCTGGTAGCCCCCAGATTCTATGAACTCATGACACTGATGCCAAATTCATTGTGGATACCTGATCAGCTTTAGTCCAACTACAACTCAGAACTCCTGAGTTCAAGTGATCAATCATCCTCAGACTCCCCCAGCAGCAGAGATTACAGGTCTGAACCACCAGGACAGGCTGGGCAGCAAATTTTAAGTGATCAGATAATCATTTGTTTATGACATATGAGAGAATTGTTCAAACAAGAGACTGTATTCCCAGGTGCTTCTTCTTCCTATTAATCTCTTGCATATCCGAACTTGCATGCCTGAAACTGTGACACTTGGTCATCGTTTATGTTACTTTGACTCAAGCCTACTAGATTATAAACTCTATCAGGTAAAGGACAGTTTTGTTAATCTTGGATTTTTGTATCTCTCCTATAACCTAACACAGTACTCTGCAATTTTGGAACTGAATTGAATATCCAATCCAAGTAATGTATGGAACATTCTCTCTCTCTCTCTCTCTCTCTCTCTCTCTCTCTCTCTCTCTCTCTCATATGTATGTATTCACGTCATATTCACATATGTATATAGAGACATTGCATGTGTGAAGTCTAGATCTTAAATTCCAGTTCTGTAGGAATAACCCAGATAGAAGCTCCATCCACAGATCTGTATGAGTCTTAGAGTTTCTGGGTATGGAACCACAGGCTTGTAATCTCTGACACTGAGAAGGTTGGCCTTGATGGATCATTTGAACTTGAGAGACCTGAGCTACAACAAGACTAAAGTCAGTCAGGCATCTAAACTAAACCCAATGTTAATGAGCTAAGCCTCCCCAGAAGCTGGGGCCACTGGGCATCTTAAGGAGGATAAACATGCACATGGAAATGGAGTAAGTCAAAGCTTCTGTGTTGATCATGGTGCAAATGCACCCATGAATTGTTGCTGCACTCCCAGTGCCGACCAGATGGGGAGAGCTAATTGGAAAAAAAAAGTCTTAAAGTTGCCTGGGTATAATGGTGAAAATGGAAATGACTGTGGTTACACAGCTGGGGCATATTTGTTGCTGGTCTTCCTATTTCCAAGGCCAGTCTTCCCTCCACTGTTATACTGCTGCTCATACATATATATATAGAAAAAGGTGTGTGTGTGTGTGTGTGTGTGTGTGTGTGTATGTGTATGTAAGTAAATCATTTTATGGTGACCAGGTTTCAAATCCTACCTTTGACACATCTTAGCATTGTGACCCTAAGCAAGTCACCTCTCTGTGCTCTAAGTAACTAACTTTCTTTCAGAATTTTCTCACTTGGCTAGTGAAATCATATCTCTGGTCTCAATTTTATATATCACATATATTTTTTCCAGTCATATCTGATTCTTCATGACCCTTTTTGGGTTTTTTTCGGCAAAGATACTGGAATGGCTTGCCATTTCCTTCTCCAGCTCATTTTATAGATGAGGAAGCTGAGACAGAGTTAAGTGACTTGCCTAGGGTCACACAGCTAGTATGTGTCACAGGCAGAATGTGAACTCAGGTTTTCTTGACTTCAGGCTCAGACTCTATCCACTGTGGAACCTAGCAGTTCTAATGATGCAGACTGCAATCTCTTCACATTTTTTTTTTAAAGCAATTGGGGTAAAGTAACTTGCTCAAGGTTACATGACCAGTTATTTCTGAGTGTGGTGCTAAGTATCTGAGCCCAGATTCGATTCCAAGTCATCCTGACTCTAGGGCGGGTGCTCTTACTCGCTGAGCCACCTGGTCACCCCTTCTTCACATGTTAGTAAAATATTTAACTAGTATTTATTAAAAATTAATCCCCTTGTTCATCAATTGGTTAATGACTGGAGAAGTTGAGGTATATGATTGTGATGGAATACTATTGCTCTATAAGAAATGATGAGCAGGGTACTTAAAAATAAAAAATCCACGAAAGACTTACATGAAGCAAAGTGAAGTGAACAGAACCAGGGGAACATTGTACATAGTAACAGCAACATTGTAAGGATGATTAACTGTGAAAGACATAGCAATTTTCTGCAATTCGGTGATTCTAGACAATTCCAAAGGACTTATGATGAAAAATTCTATTCACCTCCAGAGAAGAGATGATGGAGTCTGAATGCAGATTGAAGCATACTTTTAAAATATTATTATTCATGTGCGTTTTCTTTTGCAACATGTTAATATGGTAATGTTTTACATAATTGTATGTACATATATAATTTTGCTTTCCATCTCAAGGAACATAGAGGAGGGAAGGAATTTGGAACTCAAAATTAAAAAAAAAGTTAATATTTATTTACATGTAATCGAGAAAAAGTAAAAATTAAGTGTAAAAACAAAAATTAATCCCCTGTCAATGAACCCTCTATTGATGAGACTGATTATCAGAAGATGCTAAGTCTAGGTTTACTGGGCCTATACTCAAAAGCTTTCTAGTCTGGTAGGACTTAATAGGGAGTAACCTTTTCTTAAATTATTGTTAGTATAGCCCTTGGGATTCCAGAGCAACCTAGACTTTACCACAGGGAACAAGCATGAGAACTTCAATGAAGGAGGGTGTGTATGTGTGTGCATATATATGTATGTATGTATGTGTTATACATATATATCTTTGTATTAAGTTTGAATGAGTTAAATCAATTCTATTTTAAGAAGTTCTTTTTTTAAGATTTGAAGACTTTTTGGAAGGTGTGTGGGAGTACAGAAGTACAGAAGAGCATGTTGTGAAATGATAATCACATGAAAAGCAAAATGCAACATTAAAACTTTACAGAGAAGAGAGGCACAGAGGAAAAGGAGCAGAGGAGGGAAGGAGAAAGAGAGAGACAGTTATAGATATGACAATCATATACATTTGAACTTTAAATGTAGAGAAAAATGGCTATCTTTTTTCTCTACAAATTAGACTGACTTTGATCTAAGCTGTCAGACTTCAAGGGCTCAAGCATTCACTTCATGCTTCCCTACGGTCTATTCTCTATGTTGCTTCTCTGCTTTTATAGAATTGGTTCTTGTACTGGGTCTACAATAAAGTTGCAGTACGATCTTGGCCAAATTACTTCTCTCTGTACCTCAATTTTCTCATATGTAAAGCATTATCCTAAATTACTCCTATGGTTCCTTCCATCCAATTCTAAGGTTTCATTGTGTCAAAAACCAAATATTAATATACTATCTTCTGCTACATAAATATACTTATACCCATTCACCCTGATCCCCAAGCACACATGTGTGTGCACATGCATGCAGACACACATATACACACACACACACACACACACAATGGTCTGGTAAGTAGAGATACTTGAAGGGGAGATGATACTTCCTCTCCTAACCTGATTGCAAAATGAAATGAATTTTCTACTCTCCAACATGAACCTTTAAGGGGCCAAAGTTCGCCAAGTGTGTACATGTCACAAACTGTGGTCCTTCAAAAACTATGGTCAAAAGACTGATGTTAGTATGTGAAAGAGACAAATTTGCATAGAGAAAAGGAGGAACAGAGAATTGTATCAATGGATGGAAAACTCCACAGTTTCATTCTGAATTGTGCTTTTACTGTTTGGAAGGGGGGAAACTGTTCAAACCGATACATCAATCATTGAAGTTCTTAATATATACAAGGGGAAAGGGAACAAGAAGGCAACAAGTCCTTATTAAGTGCCTACTATGGGTCAGGCACTGAGTTAAGCTAAGATAAGCTATCACATTTGGTAAGTGCTACTATTATCCACATTTTGCATTTGAGGAAACTGAGGCAGAGAGAGATTAATAAATATAAACAGGTCACACAGTTAAGCCTGTGGCTGGATTTGAACTAAGATCTTCCTGACCCTGATCCTGGATCTCTATCCATTGTCCACCTATTTTTTTTTCTAAATTACTGCATTAGATACTAGAGGAATAAAGACAGAAGTGAAAATCAGTCCTCACCCTCATGGAGCTTCACTGCCACTAAGGGGATACACATATAAATGGATAAAAATGTACTTGTTAAGTGGTGTGTGTGTGTGGGGGGGGAGATAATGTTATCAAGTTTGAAGATCCCAAAAGGATTTGTTTTGGAGATACTACATGTGCTAGGCACAGAAGAAAGTTCTAGGGGTAGATGTGAGGAGAACACAGATCCAGGCATGGGGGAAGGACATGGAAGGCTAAGTTCTGGGAAGGTCAAGTGGGCCAATTTTGCCTAGGCATAGGAGTTTGTAAAAGATGGAGTGCAATAAACCTCAAAAGGTAGACTCAAGTCAGAATATGAAGGGCCTGAAATGTTAAAAATGAAAAATAATGGTGAATATATAAAGCTATCGGGGTACAGGATATAATAGGAGAACTTGAACATTAGTCTTTACTACTGATTAGTATGATCATAGGGAAGTCATAGTCAAAAGTTTGGGACAAATTTTCCTTGTCCCCAAAACTGATTATTTGACCAATTGTATTCAGAAATGAAGTTTAGACAGTTTTTAACCACATATCAAAATAACCTCAAATTTGGAACTTGGCCTGAATATAAAAAGTCACATCTCAAGTTGAAAATGAGAGGAAACCAAGACTAGGTTCCTTTCATAACTGTCTAGGGCAAGAATCCTTAACTAATCGAGAAAGAGAAGCTATCATAAAAGGCAAAGTAGGGAGTTTTGGTTACCTAAAATTCAAAAGCATGAATAACATCAGTGAAGACAGAATAAGAAAATCCTGAGAACATCTGAATGATCAGGGACAGAGTGAAATGGGCAGAGTCAAAAGATGATCAATAAAAGACTGTCAACAACATGTGAAACTGAACTACTGAGGACAGTTATGACACCAGAGAAAAGCTAATGAAACATGGCTCCATCACCATGGAAGAACAACAGGGGGAAGAATGTTCTGTATGTTATCATATGTGGTCACTGCATCTAGGGTTTTTGCCTGTTGTGTTATAAGAGAAGGTTAATTTGAGGAAGCAACATGAGTTAAATATATCAATAAAACTATTTGAAAAAAAATTCTTTTTAATTAGTGCATTGAACTAGATTCTTAAAGTTTTTCTAAACTCTATGCCTTCAGTATTATACCTTTTTTCTCTCTATTCCATCTTTCTTCAGAAGATTCACCAAATTTTTAAGTCTCAAGGAAGCTAGGGAATGATTTGTGAAGGCAAATAAATAGGAAAGAAAGCTCTTGGCTGGCATGAAAAATTTCCATGAGGCTCAAACCTAAATAATCAACCCGTAAACACTCACCTTCTCATCAAGGAAAAGGAGTGAATCTGTCTGTGCTCCATCAACATTAAATTTTTTTATATTTTTTTGTAATTTCTTGCATGCATGCATGCGTGCATACATGTGTGCAAACATGTATATGTATCTCAAGCTCCTGTCCAACCTTTGTTCATGCTACTCCCTATGCAGTGAATGTCTTCCCTATTCTCCATTATCTCTGCCTGCAGAAATACTTCTTACCTCTCCTTTACAATTCAGCTCAAATTTTAGCTTCTCAGTGAAGCATTTCCAGATCCCAGTACTCGCACTAAGCTTTCCCCATCTTAGCACTTAGTTTTCTCCTTTCTTTTTCATTGTCTACTTGTTAATATCTCTTGCAAGATCACTGATGGCAAGGTCTATATCTTGTTTACTCCTCATGTCTCCCTCCGGTGCTTGGCACAATGCTTTACACACTTAAAAATATGTACATACTTCATTTGACAGATGAGGAGGCCGACACCTTAAAAGACTGAATAATTTGGCCAAAGTCACAGAACATTTTAGCATTCGAAAGAAGGTAAGGAAATGGAAAAGAGCAAAGTAAATAAAGAAATAATAGAATTGAGGTTCTAGCAGAACAAAGAAAGGAGAAAGATGGAGGGTATCATTTTACTAACACCAGCAACAACATCATTATCTGTTTCTAATATGACTTCATCTTTTCAGGAAGTGGAAAGTCAGTGACACTGTTCAAGGCTCAGGGAGGATCAAGGTTGACAAAGAGCTTTGAAACTTTTTGACTTGTCACTTCTTGCCACTTCCTTGGCCAAAAGAAATGGGACTGTTTTGGGTTTGTGAGATGAAATGGAAGCCAATTATTTTAAGATATCCCACCTAGTGGTTGTATAATCTAACTTCTCTGGGCCTCAGTTTCTCCATCTGTAAAATGAAATGGTCAAATTGTATGATCTCTAAGGTCCTCTTCAGCTCTATAAATCTATTAATATTATTCTAGATAAGTAAAAGAGTACCCTTATCCTTAAGACTGTGTCAAGTTCAATCACCGTGTTACATGAGCTCTGAAGCTCTGGATTCCCACTTCAATTAATGAGGCAGGGTTTTCAGACCATACCTAGAAAAGTTGGAGTTGGTCTCTCTAATTCCATTTAGCTTACAAACACTGAATGGTGTATCATATAGTTAGACCCAATTAGCTTTTAGAAAGAAGTCTTCATTAAAGTGATATAATAAAAAATTTCTTTAAAAAAAAAAACATTCCCCCAGAATTCTGTGGCTCAATTTCCCTCAAAGACACATAGAGTTCAGGGGAATGTGGGTTCAAGCTTAGAGAGTCCATGAAGCAAAAAGGTAACTCACAGCTCCTAGAAATCCCTTTGCAGGGTTCCTTAAGATGGTCCTCTTTGTCATGGTGCTGTTTTCTGTTGGGCTCTTTGCAAAGTAGTGAATCCAAATTCAATTTATTCTTGGTCACAATGCAGCTGCTGGTCTATTGCTGGGAAGTTGGTAAGACACAGATGGAAAGTTCTTTGCACATCTGAACATGATTTTCATCTGGCCAGGTAGAGGTGAAGGGAGGAAGCCAAGCACCTACTCCTTCCACAACTGATTCTTTCTCAGAAGTGAATTTATTTCTTCTCTGCCACCCAGATGCTTGACAAATCTGAGTCACTCTCAGGTCCACACTGGCTTGATATTTTATAGACAACTCCATGTCCAAATTATATTACTGAATCTAAATATTCTTCCTGTGTTGCATCATTTCCTGTTTACCAAATGGCTCAACAGAGACATCTAAATTGGTGAAGGCCTTTTTACATCTAATTGAAAATACTTTGGCTGATTTGATCCATTCAAAACCCATTATCACCTGGTTAAGACCCCTTGATTAAGAAAGTATGGAAGAGAAGAGGTATTAGACTGACGACCAAACTGAAGGTCTACAGAGCCTTTGTGCTGACATTGTTGTATGCCTGTGGAACTTGGACAGTATGCCAGTGCCATGCCAAGAAACCGAATCGCTTCCATTTGAATTGTCTTAGGAAGATTCTGAAGATCACCTGGCAGGATGAGTTACCATACACTAAGGTCCTTATTCAAACTAAACTGCCAAACACTCAGACTCTGCTTCAGAAAGGACAACTCCAATGGACTGACCACGTTGTTTGAATGCAAAGACTATTTTGTGGAAAACTCACACAGGAAAAGCTTTCACGTGATGGTCAGAAAAAGTGACACAAGGACACTCTCAAGGTTTTTCTCAAGAACTTTGAAATTAATTAACATGGGAGACAGTGGCACAGGACCGCACAGCATGTAGTGCCATCAGAGAAGGTACTGTGCTCTATTGGCAAAGCAGAATTGGAACAGTTCAAAGGAAATGCAGGATGCACAAATTTAGAGTAGCCATCCCAAATGTTCACATGGACTATTTGTGCCCAACCTGTGGTATAGCATTCTGAACTCATATTGGCCCGATTGGCCACAGTCACACACATGGAAACTTGACTTTAGCATAATGATGTCATTTTGGTCCTCTTTAAGAATGAAGGACAACAATCATCACCTGGTTAAGATACCAGTTCACAGTACTTTATCAGTTAAATTCAGTGACACCTTCATTTCACCCTATTAATCTTCTAGCTTCCTGAAATACCATGAGCTTTCCCCAAATTAGCATTTTTGTTTATTTGCAAGCAAAATAACAGTAAAAAAAAAACCAGCTCTACAATTTGCAAAAATATAACTTCTCTTTACCAAGAGGAGAAACAGCTAATCATGCCAGGTTTTCATGTAAATGCAAGTAAAACTAACCTATTCCTTAGTAAGTTCAGTTGGATGTTACATGTCATATTTGCAAGATAATACTCACAGTTGGATGACTTTCCAATTATTTTATTCGAACTGGAAATCTATAGGAGCTTTGCATTTTGCATGCAATCAATGTCACAAACTTCATTTCACATCTGAGATCAGATTATTCCAACTGAATCCTGTGCCATGTGCTACAGTTCCCATGCATTTTTAAAAAAATAAACTTTTATTGATGTCTTTTTTTACATCATCTAGTTTTCCCAAGTATCTTTCCTCTTCCCTGCTTCCCAGATTGTCATCCCATATAACAAATGGCATTTTTTAAAGACAAAAAGCAAAAAGGAGGAAAAATCAGCACAATCAATCAATACATTGAGAAAGTCTGCAAATGTGAACAATGTGTAACACCTGTGGACCTCTCACCTCTAGGAAGGGGTGGACTGGGAATGTCCATTCATATTTCTTCCTTTAAGCTATGCTTGATTCTTATGATTTTGTTACCTTCACTTTTGATTGTTATGTGTGTGTTTTTTTCCATTTACATTGTTGTAGTCATCATGTATACTTTTTTCTTGGCTGTTTTCTTGTCACTATGCCCTGTCAGTTCTTGTAGGTTTTCCTTTTCCTGATTCTCTCTATTCATTATATTCGTTATTTCTTACAGCACAGTAATATCAATTACATTCATATGCCACAATTTGTTGGCTAGCCATTCCCTAATTGATGAAGATCTACTTTGTTTCCAATTCACTGTTATTACAAAAAGTGTTGCTAAAAATATTTTGGTGAATGTGGGGACTTTCTTCTTATCAATGACTTCCTTGCAATATAATAAGCCCATACTGGAATCTCTGGGTCAGAGGCATGGACATTTTAGCCATTTCATTTGCATAGTTCCAAACTACTTTCTTTTAAAAATATTTATATTTAATTATTTCATTAAATATTTCCCAATTACAAGTACATTTTTCTAACATTTATTTTAAAACCTTGAGTTCCAAATTCTCTTCCTCCCTCCTGCCCTTTCCCCACCCACTGAGAATGGAAGCTATATCATATCCATTGTACATGAGAAATCATGCAAAACATATTTCCAGACTTCTGAAGGCTGAGCCAAGATGGTGGAGTGGACAAAGAGATCCGCCGAGCCTTCTCAATAACCCCCTCCAAGCAGCTTTAAAATAACACTTCAAATTGAATTCTGCACAGGCAAAACCAACAAAAGGTCAGAGTAAGACATTCTTCCAGCCCAAAATAATTTAGGAGGTTGGAAAAAGAAATAAGTGACATGGGGGTGGAGAATGACCTGGGGCCCATCTGGAGAAAATACCAAAGGTAGGGGCAGGTGAGGATGGCAGAAGCAGCAATAGCTTTGGGAGCTTTCAAGCCAGAGATGGTAAAGGGACTTGGCAACTTCTCAGAAAGAGATGGTCTTTAAAAAGAGATGAGCATCCTGTGCTAGCCCTGAATACAAGAACAAATGCTGTTTAACAGCTCAGTTGCCTGCATCCATTTTTGGTCATAATTCAAGGGAAGAGAAGAACTTTTGGTCAAGAGGGAGCAGAAGTCTTAAGGGATAGTATTGCTTTTAATACAAAAGATCAGGTACCCTGAAGAACAGTACCATTTCTGATCCCAAGGGATCACAACCCCTGAGGAACAATTAGTTTTAATCCCTTGGAATCAAGGCCCTTTTCTTGCTAAGAACCAGAATAGAGACCAAGAGAGTAGTGTCCACATCTCTCTCCAGATCATAGCACTTATGAAACACTGAAAACTTCCAAACTCCCAGAACTCGTTCTGAAAATAGCAGTTCAGAAAAAAAAAAACCTGAAGCTTGAGACAGGGTCCCTCCTTCCTCCCCCAATGCTGGGAACAGAGCTCAACTTTAACATGAAGTTCAAAGCCCAGAAGTAGGGTGGGAAAATGAGCAAATAAGAAAAATACATAACCATAAAAAGTGATTATGGTAACAGAAGATGAAGACACAGACTCAAAGACAATGAAATCAAAACATCTACAAGCAAAGCTTCAAAGAAAAAAAAATCTGGGGTCTGGGAGAGGTCTAGTCACTGTCCTCCTGTTCTGTGTTCTTGTTCTTACCTGGATAGAGCCCCTGTTCCTTTAAGACTGAGCCTGGTCCTCTCTCTAATCTGGAAATATGATATGGAACTGGGCAATGAGAGACATAGCTGCTAAATGGAACCCCGTCTTACTCCCAGGACTAGTGCAGAGGTCCCTTGGGCTTTCTTGGGAAAATGTTTGGTTCCTTTACTGACCCTGGGCATTGGGCTGTTCTCCCCTGCTGCTACTGCTGCCACAGCCATGTATTGCCACCACTATTGGTGCCTTGTAACTGTGTTCTTGAACAGCCTCTACCTCAGTGTTTGTAGAGCTCTCTTTCTGTCTTCCTATGCTTCTCTGAGTTGGAAAAATGACTCACTATGACTTTCAATAGACTTTTTTTTACCCAGATTTCACTTTGGTGGGTTATTTAGATTGTTTTGGAGGGCATATGTCAGGAAAGCTCAGTAAAATGCTGCTTTTACTCTACCACCTTCCTCTGTCCCCCACTAGGCAAAACCTTCCTGACCTCAGAAGGTATGATTCTTACTTGTAAGATTACTTTATATTTAATTCTCCATGCATGTGTTCCTTTCTACATGCCCTGCCCCAACCCAGAGTAAAATAGAGGGTAGAGTAAAATTTGAGAGTAGGGATTGTTTTCTTTTTTGTCTTTTTAGCTACAGTTTCTAGCATGGGGCCTTTTACAGAGTAGGCTCTTAAATGTTTGTTGAATGGAATCAGATATGGAATTTCAAAACATTCCAACAAACATACCTAACATAAGTTTTTAAAGATGTTCATAGTAAATATTTAGAGCTGGGAGACTAATTCTTTGGAATATAAGGCCATTGAGATCAATTATGTACATACACTATTTTTTTTTCACATAAAAGTAGGACCATAAAGGCCCAGAAGCAGATTTGGGAGAGAGAGGGAGTCTGGGGAACACTAAGGGAGGATCTGACATGGCAATGCCAAGCTAATATATTACAGGTCAGCAGACCCTATATTTCTAACCACCAAAAATCAAAGGATAGGAATGGCTAAATTTTTACTCCCTCCTTTCTTTCCCACCTCTGTACTAACAACTGAATAATTCTTCAGGGAAATCAGACATAAAATGAGTCATCTAAAAGGGTTCTTTGATTTTAGACCACTAGGTTTATAGCACTAGAAAGAGACTTTTGATTTTAGAGAAGCAAAATGGTGTAATAGAAGTATTATTTGTCTTGGAACTCCAGAAAATGGGTTTGAATACCAGTTCTGCCACTTTAATATTTGACCCTGGAAAATTCATTCAATCTGTTTGAGGCTCAGTTTCCTCATCTCTATATGGGCATAGTAATAACTTCACTTATTATTTTATAGGGTTTTATAAGAAAAGCACTTCACTCACGCCAAAGGTCTTTATATATGTCAGCTAGTATTATCCTAGAGACAAACCAAACCTAGAGCAAACCAAACTTGGAAGGAAACTTAAGGATCAAGTAATACAAATGTTTATTTTAAAACAACCAAACAGTCTAAGTGACTCGTCCAAGTTTGCACACCTAACAATTGGCAAAGCTAAAAATTAGAGCCTAAGATTTGCCCACTCTCAGTTTGGGAAACAATTCCCACTATATCCCCCAATCAAAGTACTCAAGGATATTTTCCTCCTTCCTCTAATCCAGTCAGCCATAAAGTGAAAAACCCATCAATCCATCTTTTTTGTACTAGCCCATATTTCTGGGTTGGATTTTAGTTTGTAATCTAAGAGGGAAGGAGAAATGATGGCAAGGAAAAGGAGGCAAAAATACTCAGGGCTATCAGTACATTTCTGATCTTTTTTTTCTTTAGAAAATCAAGGTGTTTTTGATTATTATTGTCCTTTAATGTTAACTCAGAGTCTGGGGTGCAAGGGGTCTGAAGTTGAAGAGGTGTTACATCACAATGAACAAATGTGAATAATTCATTTACCATTATTTTAAGATCTCTGTACAGGAAGTTCCAGAGAGGAATTCATAAAACTATTCCATGACAAAAACCATTTTCTTCTCATAATATTTAATCATTGAAATGTCTTTTGATGAATTGGAAACCTTTTCACGCAAAGGTCAGGGATGTTACATTGCACAAACCAAAAGCTTGAGGCTGAACTCAGGCACTGACACCTGAGTAGAGTCCTTCATAGAAGAGAACTAAGGAAAGGTTTTAGAATAAGAAACCTTGATAATGAGTAAAGGTTTTTATAAGTATAAACAATGATGACAACAACAGCAAGCAGCTAATTGTTAAAGAAAGAAAGGTCTTCCCAGTTATTCAACCTCACCTCAGAACAGATGGGCTAAGTGCAAAGAGATAGTGCAACCTTGAAAGCTTTCAAGGGAATCTGGTGATCTACTGATTCCCTGAATTGAAATGAAATTGTTTCTACTTGTCAATCCGATTTGAGCTGATTTATAGGAGATTTGGCAATATCCAGAGTTACATGTTATCTCAAAACGTCGTCTTTGCATAAATGTTCCAGCATTGTGTAAGCTGCATTCCTGATTTTTCTAGCCACAAGAGGGTGTGTGTGTGTGTGTGTGTGTGTGTGTGTGTATGTGTGTGTGTGTGTGTGTGTTTAAGCAAGCTGTGGGCTGTGATGAAACTATTTTCAGTTAATGTTCATTTCTTGCTAACTATTTCAGGAAGGAAAGATAACTTTTACCTGAGGGATTTCTGGGGGGAATGAACTGAGAAAAATTTAATAGTTGGTAATTGGGTCACAGCCCCTCACACTATTGCTTCACTTAGAGAAAAATAACAAAGTTGAAATCAATATTTACATGTAGAAAGAGTTTCCCAAATATTTGTTTTCTTTGCAATTGCTAAGTATGAAAGTAGTTTGGCTGCAACACTGCATTTTTTCATCTTTTACAGCCCCAAAGGGAGAAGTTACAAATCCCCAGATACTTGTCAATGTCCTGTGTTTTTATAATTCCTCCCCATGAATGCTTCTATGATTCAAGTTTCCAATGAATTCTTTTTGATCTTGTGGGATATGTAGTATATTCCCTGCTAATCAATAAGCCAAGAAGGCCCTGCTTTTTCCAGATATTGAGGAAAGTAGTAAAGAATGTCCTTTTGGGAAGTGCACGGAGATTATGTCTAACACACACTCAAATGTACACACATGCACACACATGTACACACACAATACACACCTATACACATGCACACACACAATGGTTTAACAAAATTACTGAGTAAGCAACTAGTTATTTTACAAAAACTTAGGAGCCAGTTCTTAGCTATTCTTTACCTACTTTTAACTATTTAATTTCAAAATAATTTGTATTAAAAATATTTCTACCACTTAGAACAGCAACAATCATCATTTCTGTCTCCTGGGTTCCTTGGCTTCCTTCAAGTCTCATTTAAAATTCCACCTTTTATTAGAAGCCTCTTCTGATTCTCCTTAACACTAATGCCTTTCTTCTGTCTGTTATCTCTAATTTATCTTGTTATTACTTGTTTTTTTTTTTGCATATTATCTCTTCTATTAAACTGAGAGATCCACCAGAAAGAGGAATCTCTTTTGCCTTCCTTTGTGTTCCCAAGTATATCACTTGGCACATAGTAGGTGTGAAATAAAAACTTACTGTTTACTGACCGACAATCATTTGTACAACATCCAGATTAATGGGGGCAAACATCCCATTGTTGTACTAAAGGGACAACAGCTGAAATTTTAGAATGTATTCTGAGTATTACTGAATGTACACTTTAAGGAGATCATTGACAGACTGAGGTTTCATGGAGTCCAATGAATCATTGGGTCAATGCTAATTCTATCCTATCCCTATCTACTGACAAATTAGTGAGGGGAAACATCATTGTAAGGTCAGGAAGAAAATAAAACATCACAAAAACAATGTTTGAAAGAGTAAAGATGTTTAGACTGGAAAAGAGAATAATTAAGGAGGACGTTGTAATTTCTCACATATTAACTGGAGGTTGAATGAAGGAGACTTATTTCATTGTTTCAGAATGATAGGTGAAAGAAAGTCACAGGGAGGTAAATTTTCATTCAATATAAGGGGTTTCTTAAAATTGGAATTTCTCCTAATGGAATCAGCTGCCTTGTGCTTTTTAGCTAGATCACCTGAACTGACATTATTCAGACAGAGGCTGAATGGTCATTTGTCAGGGATGTCATAGCAAGGATTCCTGCTTTGGCTTGAAGGTTGAGCAAGTTGACCTCTGATGTCCTTTTCAAGCCCAAGATTCTGTGATTCCAACTGTGAGGTGATAAGAGCCTGAATTTACACACTGATAGTGTCACTAGAGTCTCTAATCATATCATCCTTAGACATTTAAAATTACCGAAGTTCTTTGAATTGCCCGAACTGATGGTTTTCTCTCATTTCTTATCCATTTTGAACTCTGCAATATTTGACCCTGCTGATCACCTCCTCGTAGCCCCTCTCTCCTCTCTGACTTTTCCTGACATTTCTCTCCCTGACTTCTTTCCCTATTTGTCTAGTCACTCTGTATCTCCTTCTTTGGATCAGCATCCCTGTTTCACCCCCTTCTGCACCAGGCTCTGGTCCGGGCTTTCTTCCCTTCTCTTTTTACGTAATCACTCTTTTGGTGACTTCATCTGCCTCCATGTGTTCAATTATCATTTCTCTGCAGATGATTTCCAGATCTATATTTCCAACCCCGATCTCTCTCCTGAACTCCAGTCTTGTATCACTGATTATTAGACATTTTGAATTGTATGCATTGTAGACATTTTAATCTCAGCATACCTGAAACAGAACTCATCTTTCTTCCACCCACTCCACAAACCCTCCCCTTTCCCTAACTTATCCATCTCTGTCAAGAGAGCCACTATCATTCCAGTCATCTTGGTTCATATCCTTGGAACCATTTGAAATTCTTGCCTCTCCCTCATTATTCATCTGATGGGTTTCCAAGTCTTGTCAAATTTACCTCCATAGCATATCTAGTATCTGTCTTCTCATTTGAGAGATAGATGACAAGGTGAGTAGAGTGCTGGCCGTGAAGAGAACTGAGCTCAAATCTAGCCTCAGAAAGTTTCTAGCTATGTGAGTCTGGGCAAGTCACTTAATATATGTTTGCCTCAATTTTCTCAACTGCAACATGGGGATAATAATTGGCAACAAAATACAAGCACCTTTCCTTTCTATTACTTTTGGATTTGGTTTCTTTGGGAATAAGAAATGATCAGAAAGAAACTTAATTGTATTTACTTGGGAATGATTGCTAAACTTTCTTGTCCTTTTTAAAGTTTAATTTAAAATTTGTATTAACAGAAAACTATTTTCTCCTCCTTTATCCTCCCACCTATTTGGGAAATTCCCCAATGAGTTCCTTTGTAAAAATAGACATCATCAAACAAAAAAAAATTGCTCATTGACCATCTTTAAAAAAATGTGTACCATTCTGCACCCTGAATCCATTATCTCCTTATTAGAAGATGGATTGCATGCTTTTTCATTAGTCTGAATGTTATAGAACCATGGATGTTACTGCATTGATTGGAGTTCTTACAGCTTTCAAAGTTTTTGTTTTTACATTATTGTTGTTATTTAATAAATTATTCTCATTATTTTGCTTGTTTAACTCTTCATAAATTTATACATTTTCAAAATTGCTCTTTTATCATATTGATGTTGTATCATGTTTTCCTCTTTGTTCTGGTGATTACACCCTGCATTGCTTTATACAGTCTTTCCATGGCTTTTTGAATTCATCAATTCCCTTACTTCTCACAGCAAAATAAATTCCATTCTGCTCTCATGCCACAATTTGTTCAGCCATTTCCCAATTGATGAGCATTCTTTAGTTTCCATTTTTGCCACCACAATGACAAAACAAAATACCTTCACTTTATGTGTCAGCAAAAAGAAAGCAAGATAGCTGAGATGGGAAGAGTGGGCAAAAACAATTAAGGCAAGTTTAAGGCAAACCTTGAAGACCAATACAAATTGAGCATCTGAATAATTTTTAAAATGAACTGCAAAGCTTATCTACAAAGAATTTCTTTTAAAATTCCAAACATGAGATTGAATGTGGAGGCGATACTAAATTAATCTCACAAAAGACTAGATACATTATGTTTCCCATGTCTAATACAATATCAAAAATCATTGAGAATACAGGCAATGAAAATTCGAAACATAGAACTTAATTGGGATTGGCATACAGATGATTTCTTGTGTTCGAGGCATGACATGAAAGATCATTACATAGTGTTCATTTTTTTATGACACACTGAAAATTACAGAATCTTAGTCTTGAAGAACTACAGAAGCTGTCTATTCCAATCTACACTTTAATGAATATGAATCCCTGCTACTTAATCTCTGAGAAGTCCTCCAGTCTCCACTTGAAGATGTCCAGTGAGAAAGAAGTCATTGTTTTCTGAGGCACTTGATCTATATTTGAACAACTTCAATGAGAAATTTTTCCTTATATCAAAATTGATATTTGGTTCTTTGAGGTTTCTGCTCATTGCTAATATGTCTGTCCTCTGTGGCCTAGAAAAAACGTATTAAATTCCTTTCCCACATACCAGGGAACACTTGAAGATATATATATATATATATATATATATATACACACACATACATATAATATATATACACACATACATATATATGTATGTATATATGTATATACATATATAGGAATACTTGAAGATATATAGATAGATATTTATATCTCTATATCTCTCTATATATGGAGAAAGAGAGAGATCATGTATCTTATAAATTTTCTCTTGTCCATTCACTTCTTTTAAATTAAACCTTGTATGGCATGATTTTGAGTCTTTTTACTGTCTGGGTTACTTTTCTCTGGATATACTCCAATTTGTCAATATCTTCCCCAAAATGTGTATCCAGACTTGAACGTAATGCTCTAAGATGTAGTCTTACTGAGGCAGAGTATGGCAACAGATTCCTGTTACTGCATCTTAAGATCAACCTGGTTTTACTATTTTTGGCTGCCATGTCACATGAATAGCTGTTTAATATAGTAAATATTTTGCAAATGTGTTTTTTTAATTCAACACTATTTACTTCTTTACTGATACCTTGAAACAAGTTTAAGAACAGAATCCATTAAGAATTCCCTTGTTCCCTGGTCAACAAAAATATGCTATCAGTTTTGGGATCTGGTCATTACACAAACCTTAAACCCAGATAGATTATCATACCTTCTACTTTTAGTTCAAGGATATAATAAAAAAAATTGTTTACCGTCTTGATAAATCTGTGTACTATGACATAGTAATAATAATAATAATAGCTAACATTTATGTAGCACTTTCAATGGGCAAGACATTATGTTAAGAACCAAAATTACAAATATTTCATCTGATCTTCACAACAATGAAAGACAGGTGCTATTATTACCCCCATTTTAGAATTGAAGAAACTGAGGTAAAGTTTAAATTACTTGCCCAGGGTCACACAGCTAGAAAATATCTGAGGCTGGATTTGAACTCAGCTCCTCCTGACTTGAGACCTGGTACTCTATACACTCTTGTGTCACCTAATATAGTACAGTACAGAATCAGTAATACATACTGCATGTCCGGAATCCAACAATCTACTTTTTATGTAAACTTAGTAGAGGAGATGGTTTAAGCTTGTGATTCCATTGGTGTATGGAAATCCTAAGAAGGAAATTCCTTCAACAAGGGCAGATCAGCAGTCAATCTCAACTTATAGTTTTTGAGAGACGACTACAACTTTGAGTAGTTAACCGTTGGTGTTGCTGTGATCCAATTATGACAGATTTATGATATAACATGAGTTGTTAGGATTATAAAAATCTGATCTTAGCCAAAAAGCTTGAAGACATTGAAAGAAAGGTAGATGCTATGAAGGAATTCCTAGATTCCTAAAATCCTAGTAATGTCTTCTGAATACTTTGACCAAGGTCCTAAGAATATACTTTCCAATTCAAACCAAAAGCTATTCTAGTCTTTGGGATTAGTTAGTTTATTTTTTTTTTAATATAAATATACAGAGCTCCCTTTGAGTTACAATGCAAACGTTATACCAAAACCACCCTTTTCTACCTTCCTCTTGATTTCCTTTTCTCCTTTTGCTTGATTGTAAAAAATGAGTTCAGTTTAGCTGGATTTGTGTTTGATGAATCAACAAAAATTTATAATGGTCACTGCTTTCTTTTCTAAATGCTTAAAAGCTACAAATTTAGTAAAGTTTTCTAGAAATTTACCAAAATGCCAAATCTTACTGGTAGATAGTTGGAAAAAAAAATCATGTTCCCTCACCCATTTTATATTCACAAGGACAGGGAGGCAGCCTGGAATAGTAGAAAAGGCTCTGGCGTCAGGGTTGAGAATAAAATCCAGACTTTAGTGCTTAATAACTCTGTGACCTTGGACAGAATCACAGAATTTGAGAGTTGGAAAGGATCTTAGGGGTCATCTAATCCAGTCTAGTGATGAAAATAATTCAGTCTAGAACATGTTTGATGTGTGGTCATTTAGCAACTATTTAAGGACCTTCAAAGAGAGGAAATCCACTATTTCTCAAGGCAACCCATTCCATTCGTAGACAGCTTAAAGTATTAAGAAAAATGTCCTCATATGAAGAAGAAATTTACCTCTTTGCAGCTTCCACCCCTTCTTCGTAGTTCTGCCTACTGGGGCCAGACAGAGCAATTCTAATCCTGACAGCCCTTCAAATAGTTGGAGACCTCTATCATATACCCAACAGATCTTCTTTTCTCCATTTTCTTCAACCAGTCTTCATATATGATGAACTCATTACCCTTGACTTTCCTAGTTGTCCTCCTCAGGATGCTTTTCAGATTTTCAATGTCCTTCTTAAATTGTGGCCCCCAGAACTGAAGCTTATCCAGATGAGATCCAGAGGAATATATCCTGATCATGGTATAGGAAAATGAGTAAAGTGAGTAATCAATAGACAATTACTTCTCTATGCCTGTAAGCTATGCTTCTCTTAATGTGACACAATACTGCATTAGCTTTTTTAAACTATTGTATTGTCAATTAATACTGAGTTTGCAGTTGACTAAAAGCCCATATGCTTCAAAAGAACAATTATCTGTTGAGGTTTCCTCCATCTTATAATTGTAAACTTGATTTTTATGCCCACATTAAAAAATATGCATTTATTCTTTTTAGAGAATATTTTTATTTCTTTTTCTCAATTACATGTAAAAAGAATTTTAACATTAATTTTTCAAATAATTTTTGAGTTCCAAATTCCTTTCCTCCCTCTCCCCAATTCCCCTTCTTTGAGAAAGCAAACACTTTGATATAGATTATACATGTACAGTCACATAAAACATATTTTCAATTTAGTTATGGTACAAAAGAGAACACAGACCAAAAGAAATATTAAATAAAAAACTAATAGTCCCCCTTTTCTCTCCCTTCTTCTCCTCCACTATAAAAGCTTTTTCTTGACTCTTTTATGTGAGATAATTTATCCCATTCTACCTCCCTCTTTCCCTTTCTTCCAGCATGTTCCTCTCTCACCCCTTAATTTTATTTTTAAAAGAAGTTTTTAGATATCATCCCTTCATATTTAACTCACACTTGTGCTTTCTGTCCACATATACTCCTTCTATCTGCCCTAATCATAAGAAAGTTTCTATGAGTTACAAGTATCATTTTCCTATGTGGGGATGCTAACAGTTTGACCTTATTAAGTCCATTTTATTTTCCCTTTCCTTTGTACCTTTTTATGCTTCTCTTGAGTCTTGTATTTGAAAGTCAAATTTTCTATTCAGCTCTGGTCTTTTCATCAGGACTTCTTGAAAGCACTCTATTTCATTGAAGATCCATTTTCGCCATTGAAAGATTATACTTAGTTTTGCTGGGTAGGTGATTCCTGGTTGTAATCATAGTGCTAAATCTTGTGTTATCCTGACTATGGTTCCAAGATATTTGAATTTTTTTTCTAGCTTTTTGAAATATTTCATCTTCGTCCTAGGAACTCTGGAATTTGGTTATACTATTCCTGGGAGTTTTCATTTTGAGATCTCTTTCAGAATATGACCAATAGATTTTTTCTATTTCCATTTTAACCTCTTGTTCTAGGATATCTAGGCAGTTTTCTTTAATTATTTCTTGAAATAGGATATCTAGACTCTCTTTTTTTTATCATAGTTGTCAGGTAGTTCAATAATTCTTAATTTGTTTTTCCTCAAACTATTTTCTAAGTCATTTTTTTTCAATGAGATACTTCACATTTTCTTGTATTTTTGCTTCTTTTGATTTTGTTTTTACTATCTCTGTGTCTCATGAAGTCATTAGCCTCCACTTACCCAGTTGCAGTTTTTAAGTAATTATCTTTTTTTTTTTTCCAGTGAACTTTTGTACCTCTGTTGCCATTTGCTCCTTTTTGTGGTTTTTTTACTTTGGTGATTTTTGTGCCTATTTCCCCCCCCATTTGACCAGTTCTGCTTTATAAGGAATTTGTCTCTTAAATGGATTTTTGTGTTTCTTTTACTATTTGGCCAAATTTTTAGGTGTCTTTTTTTCTCCAATATTTTAAGACTTTTTTTAACCAAGTGGTTGATTCATTTTTCATGATTTTCTTGCATCATTCTCATTTCTTTTCCCATTTTTCCCTCTACCTTTCTTATTTGATTTTTAAAATACTTTGTGAACTCTTCAGGAATTCTTTTTGTGCTTATGTCTAATTCACAGTGTTCTTTGTAACTTTCCCTGTAGCTGCTTTGATTTTGTTGCCTTCTAGATTTGTGTCTTGATCTTCCCTGTCTCCATAATAATTTTCTATGGTCAAGCTTTTTGTTTGTTTTTTGCTCATTTTCCACCTTTTTAAAAAATTTTAAGTATATTCAGATGTTCTCCTGGGCTAGAGAGGGTACTGTCCTAAGATTCAGGTTTTCTTTTACTTTTCAGAACTAGCTTTTGGGGGGGGTCTGAAAGTTTTCAGTTCTTCCAATATGGTATGAGCTGAGGAGAAAAGTGGCAACTAATCTTCTGGTCTGTGCTCTTGCCTGAGAGCTTGCACAAGCACTCCTCTCCACCATGGAACTGTGAGCAGATTTGCTTCCCTAATACTGTAATCTTTAGTGCATTAGTGTCCCTTTAAACTTTGGGATCTTGAACTGGAACTGTGTTTGGCTAATAAAACGGGTTTCTGAACCCAGTGCCAGCAAAGCTGATTACTTTTCTAAACCCCACCTTACTATCTGTAAACTGAGAGTTCCTGAAGTTTCTGCCTACTTATACAGCTCCCCCCATAGAATGATCTGTGAAGATTGCAAGGTGGCAGACCACCACGTTGTCAAGAAAGACCTTTCCTACTCATCTCCTAAATTATCTTGGGCTAGAAAATTGTATAACCCCAACATTTTGTTGGTTCTGCCACTCCAGAATTTGATTCAAAGCATTATTTTAAAGTTGTTTGGAGGGGATTTAGGGAGAGTTCAAGTGAGTTCTTGTTTCTCTATCATCTTGCTCCACCCTCCAGTTGCATTTATCCTTAATTAGAGTATCATTTAATTATATTTAGCTCTATGCTCTAGTTTGTCATTATTTTTTGAATCCCAACTCTGTGATCTACTTTGTGCTCTCTCTCTCTCTCTCTCTCTCTCTCTCTCTCTCTCTCTCTCTGTCTCTCTCTTGAGTATGTTGATAAAAATTATAAATTGCTCAAGGTAAGACATAGATTGCATTGCTGCTTTCCTAACTATTTCCAAACACATTGTCTTTAAATGATATAGTTTTTGAATTCAGACATCCAACTAGCTTTGGGTCCATTATATATTAACCTATACCTCTCCCTGGTCTTCAGTTTCATCATTAATAAAATGAAGGTTTTACACTACCTTGCACTCCCAGGACTCTAAGGGCCTTTCTAGTGCTGGATCTGTGATCTTTCAAGACTAGCCTAAGTATAATCTAGTAGCAACTCTCTTATCTACAATTTTTCAAAGACAATTCAAAGTGTCTCACAGTGGTATTAAGAAGTTATTTCATTACTGTAGAATAATTTTCCAGGCTTGATGACTTCAAATAATTGATTTTAGCTAGGTTTTTTTTAACCATTACCCCACTTGGGTTTCCATTCCTGTTAAACAATTATTTTCCCCATAGTTTCCCATTTTAAGGTCATTTGCCTTGATCAGGGGAAAAAAAATCTATAAGATTTGAATTCTGCTCATTGTCCTCTCCATAATCCATCATGACCCTTCTACCTACTCCAAGTAATGGTTCATACTTATCTCTTCTTTTATCTTTCTCTTTTCCTCAGCCTGCCTTTACAAAAGTCCTATTTGCTATTTTTAATATTAATTAAATATTCTGCTCATTCTTGGTTTTTTTAGTGTCTAATGTTATTCTTAAAGAACCTTGCCATTCTTTTATATTCATACTAAGTTATCTGTGCTTGCTTCTATTTACAAATGCTATTTACTACCTGTGTGATCTTTAGCAAATCAATTGAATGACTCTGGGACCAAGTTTCCTCATCTGTAATGTGTGTAGGTGAAGAGCAGGAGGTTGGACTATGTGACTTTAAATATTCTTTCTAGTTCTAAATCTATGACTCTGTGTTTTAAAATATAAGCTGATCAACAAGTTTCTTCCTCAGTCATTTTGGTCTCTTTGGAGATTTCTTTTTAATATTTTTTATTTGAAGAATTTGTTATCAGTGTGTTCTTGTCAATCTGACAGGTCTCTTGAACCTACATTCCCAGAAGAATTGTTTTGTTGTTCAGTTGTTTCAGTCATGTCTGACTCTTAGTGAGCCAATTTGGTTTTTTTTTTGGCAAGATGCTGAAGTGGTTTGCCATTTACTACTCTAGGTAATTTTATGGATAAGGAAACTGAGGCAAATAGGGTTGAGTGATTTGCTCAGAATTAAAGTGCTAGTAAATGTCTGAGCACAGATTTGATTTCAGGCTTGGCACTGTAACCATTATGCAACCCAGGTGCCCTCAGGCTACAGATTTTTGCCTATCTTTTCAATGAATTTTTAAATCCACTCTCCACAATCATTGTGTGTACATCAAACTTTGTTTGAAATTTCCCTTTTAATTTATAAAGAATTCTAAGATATATCCTACCATTTTTGTTTCAGTAACCCTTTCTTCTTTGCAAAATCATATCCAAAATGGTGGTTTCCATCATCAATTCCTCTACCTACTGAAGAAGGAATTTATCAAGTGAAGAATTTATCAGCAGCTTTGATTTTTAACAGAAATTGATCTTTAGATCAAGGGTTCTTAATCTGGATTCCATTGCTTTAAAAAATGGTAACTATTGCATTGAAGTATATCAATAAATTTGGCTTAAAAGTAAAGTAAAACAAGTAAAAAAATTCAATGAATGGATGAATAAACATTTATTTAGAGGTCTCTTCTGTATACTATGCTAAACCCTGGGATTACAAATACAAAACTGAGATTGGCCTTGCCCCTAAGAAGCTTACATTCTTTTTTTTTTTCCTTTTGGAGGACAATTGGGGTTAAGTAACTTGCCAAAGGTTATATGGCTAGTTTTTTTGTTTGTTTGTTTTTGTTTTTGTTTTTTTTGTGTGTGTGTGGGTGTTAAGTGTCTGAGGCCAGAACCAAACTCAGGTCCTCCTGACTCTGGGCCGGCACTTTACTCACTGCACCACCTAGTCACCCCAAGAAGCTTACATTCTTATTGGGGACAATAATTCATGCAAGGGGATAATATTCAGGGAAGGTAGCTTTGGTCTTGGGAGTCATGGAGATGGTGAGTTAAGCCATAGAAAATTCTATTGACATGTATTTTCCAAAATTTGAAATATTGAAAATATTCAAATTCAAAATATTGAAATACTGAGTTGTCTTTTCTATAACAAACTAGAGTTACATGTAGAAGGGACAAATATGCAGTTACAGGTTGGTTGGCAAGATAACCCAGGTACAATGTTGACAGCCATGTGAAGCATGTGCTAGTATGAGGTTGACTGAATATAGTGGGGTAGGTAAAATTTTGTTAACTTGCATATTAATCACAATAGCTTAACAACAGAATAGAAGGTCCTAAAATGAATGAATTAACTCTACCAGGGACTACTGTCATCAATCCAAGTTTTGAGGGAATTTTGGGGGCAATACAAGAGCAAAAAACTAGTTAAAATGATTTTTTTTTAAAATGACTATTAAATTTTATTAAAAGTCAATCAAATAGCCTTATGATGACAAAGTAAAAAACAGAGATAAGAAATATACCTCAATACACAATGGTCCATTCCCATCTACAAGACCTCTCAGATCTATTCATTCATTGAGAAATCAATTATTGGTTAAAATATTCCATATATTCCCACTGACATAAACCATTTCTCATCCAATGGAATGTTTTGGGAATTTTCACAGAGTTTAGTCCTCATAGAAAATTCCCATCAAGTTTCAACAGTAAAGGATATCATAGATTTATGGTGTTGGGAAAAGAAAACTATTTTTAGCCATACCAGATGAGTACTATTTTGAGTACTACATTGGTATGGTGAAAGATAGTCAATACAAATCAGTGCCATTCCTAATCTAAACCATTACTCCACATTATGAGTACTTAGGATTCATAGAAATAATCACCCTAATTTAAGTGTTCAGATGACACATTGTGAGTTGTAGCTTCTCAAATAAGTTAAGAACTTTTCATATCCACAAACCTTTCCATTTTCCTCAAAGGTTGCATTTCTTGTTCTGACATTTTCTAATACTGTACTTCATATATATATATTTATGTATATATGTATACAAAGATACACAAATATGCATATAGTATATATTCATGTGTCAGTATATATATATATATATATATGTTTACACACCCCCCATTACATATGTATATCCCAGTGCTGCTCTATTATCCTTATTTCCTGTAAAAGATCATATACTCATATGCATGAAAATATGGTCAATTTCCCATAGGAGAAAAACAATAACTAAACAAATAAGGAAGTAATCACCAAACAAACAGATATATGAATGAATAAACAAGCAATCAAATTAGATAGATGATAGATAAAATAGGAAGGAGGTATAAATGTATATTATGGTTATTAAATTTCTCTAGGACATTAACAGTCTTACTTTTTTCATGTCTGCTCTGCCTAGGACAATTTAGGTTCTTCGTGATCTTTCTGAGGCACTGAGCATGCATGTCCTCATGTTAATTTGTATCCCTTATGACATTTTAAACACTTTCAAATATACAAAATACTCCATTTAACAGCATATTTATTTACCATGATTTTAGAAACATTGAAATATCTTCAGCCATCAACAAACCTCTTCTAGTCTTTACAAAATTTATTTTCTAGACTTAGCTGGATCTTTTTCCTCTGAAAAGCTAACTTTACAAATATTTCTTCAAGTTGAACCATGTGATTAAGGGGCAACCAACGTCAGAGAAAGAGGAGCTATAAACTCTAGGCTTCAAGCAATAGTTGAACGTGCACATTTATCACAGTGTGAGAGGTCTGTACTATAGTTTGAGAGATGGTAGAGAAAAATCTCTTGCCAAGAAAGCATCGATAGATATATAGAACAATGGCAAAGAGCCCAGGGTCAAGCCAGTAAATGTGGGTTACAGGAGGGAGTAAAGAAGGTCTCAAGGAAAGACAGCCTCTGTATCAGCTCCAGAGAGATAGCAAATGAAAGTAAGGACTTGACAGGCTAGAGAGGGTCAGTGGGAAGAAATATGTACTTCTATCTGAGGTTACCATGTTAAGTGACTCTGAGATAAGTTCAGAGTATTTTAAAAGCTTCCCATCTCCTTCAACCTCAGAGCATGGTAGAATCATTCATCTACTTCTCTGGCACTTATTTTAAATGGGCATGAACAAAAAATTCTCTTTGTGTGTCTGTATGTGTATATCAATGAGCCGTGAATGCAGAACCTACAAGATAAATCCTATGGAAGGATTTGTCAAACTCATTTTCTGATATTGAGAAATCTAAAACATTAACACCTATCACAATAACATGTTTATATTTTTTCAATGTGTTTTTTTCAATGAAACTGGGTATATTTTTAAAATTCAAAAAATTATTTATTTATTTTTAGTTTTCAACATTCATTTCCACAAGATTTTGAGTTAGAATTTTTTTTCTCCCACCCCAAAATTTTGCCCCCACCCCAAAATAGCAAGCCTGCTGAATACCCCTTCACCTAATCTTTTCTCTCTTATATCCTCCCCCATCACCCCCTAACATTCTAGTAGGGCAAGATGGATTTCTACACCCCAGTGCCTGTATATCTTATTTCCCAGTTGCATGTAAAAAACAAAACAAAACAATTTTTTTAAACATATGTTTTTAAAACTTTGAGTTCCAGATTTTTTTCCCTTCTTCCCTCCTCACACACCCCCACTAGGAAGATAAGCAATTCAATATAGGTTATACATGTGTAGTTACCCAAATCATTTCCATAGTAGTTATATTGTGAAAGACTAACTATATTTTCCTCCATCCTATCCTGCCCCCCCCACTTATTCTATTTTCTCCTTTGACCCTATCACTTTTCAAAAATGTTTGCTTCTACCATCTCCCCCAATCTGCCCTCCCATCTATCATCCACCCTCTTATCCCTTACCCCCCTATTTTCCTGTAGGGTAAGATGCCCTATTGAGTCTGTATGTTATTCCCTCCTTAAGCCAAATTCAATGAGAATAAGGTTTTCCCATTCCCTTTCACCTTCCTGCTCTTCCTCTCCATTGTAACTGTTTTCTCTTGCCTCTTTTATATGAGATAATTTACTCTAATCTGTCTCTCCATTTGTCCCTTCTCCCAATAAATTCCTCTCTCACCTCTTCATTTTATTTTCTTGAAGTCATCCCTTCATATTCAACTCATCATGTGCCCTCTGTCTATGTATTTATGAACATACATATGCCCACACTCAATATATATAATATACATATACATACTCTTATACATATATATGTATGTACATACACACATATGTATATGTGTGTGTGTGTATATATATATATATTCCCTTCAACTATCCTCATTCTGAGAAAAGTCTTATGAGTTACAATTATTGCTTTTCCATGTTGGAATGTAAATAGTTCAACTTTAATAAATTCCTTATGATTTATTTTTCCTGTTTACCTTCTCATGCTTCTCTTGTTTCTTTTTTTGAAATTTGAAAGTAAAATTTTCTGTTCAGCTCTGGTGTTTTCATCAAAAATGCTTGAAAATCCTCTATTTCATTGAATGATCATATTTTCCCCTATAGCATTGTACTCAGTTTTTCTGGGTAGGTGATTCTTGGTTTTAATCCTAGATCCTTTGACCCCTGGAATATCATATTCCAAGCCCTATGGAATGGGCTATACCATACCTTTGGGTATGCCCCTGGGCTTGAAGTTACTCATCTGTGAAATTAAAATATTGGATCAGTTCCTGATCTCATGGCACTCATATTCTAATTAGACAGGACATCACATGTGAGGGAATTCAGCTGCAGGGCAAATGGCAAGGCCTTGAATCCTAAAAACACAATGCTGTGCAGGTGGCAAAGCTCAGAGGTCCTTTGGAACATAATAAAAAAAAGTACTAGCTAATTGGATACATACTAAGGACATATTTGCTATTTGAACTTAAGCATGATGAGTCTAGAACTCTTTCTGTTACCCCATACTTTTTCCATACCCCATGGGCAGGAAACCATGAAGAATAGTGAAGAGAGATTCTATTCACTAAGCATCGCTGATATCCATCTCCATTTTTTATTTCACATTATTTTTATTTTCTCTGTTTTATGTTTGGTTTGAATTTTTATGAAATAAGAGAGGTATCCATAATCTTGACAAACCATTCATCTAGTGGTACAAATGAAAAATCAGACTATTTCACATAAAAAAATAATAGTAGCAATCTTAGCTCATATGTCTCTGCTGCCTTACAATTTACAAAGTACCTTTCACCAAACATCCAAGCTATTTGATGGATGGTTCCAGCAATAATTATTTATAACATATTTGCATGCAGGATAGTAAAACTGGCTGAAAAATTCGTTAGTACCTGTGGTTAACACTGAGACCTATTTATTTGTTCTGATTCTCCTCTAATGAGCAAAAGAATAGAATGACAAATAGTAACTCCTCCAGAGAAGGGAATTGGAGAGAGATAACCCACCTTTTTTAGAGAGTGACAAGGTGTGTGTGTGTGTGTGTATGTATATTTGTGTATGTATGTACATACATGTATATATACACACAAAAGTTATATACACGAAGTATATAAAGCACACAAGAGTAAAAACAACTGACTTGTCAATGGTAGGGAGTATAAATATTATTATCTACGTTTTACCAATCAGGAAACTGAGGTTGAGGCAGATTGGGTGATTAGTCTATTGTCCCAGAAGTTCCAAGTTATAAATCAGACCTTCTGGCTTATTTTTTTACTTTCTATTTGATACTGCCTCCCAAACATGTCTGACTCTCAGGTTCATCACTCCCATTTTGTAGCCCAAATTGTGTAGCTTGCAAATGCCCAGCTTCAAATTGCCTTACACTAGGAAATGAATTATTCAGCTATCGTAATTGGGGAGAATATGGAGACAATGAGGGAAACTCTAAAATATATTCTACTCCCCTACAGTCTCCAGACCATTATATCCTATTTAAGATTATTTCCTTTGCAGCTGCTGTATGTGTAGAGATCTCTCACATAGCTTGCTGTGTGTGATTTTTCTATTTGGGATTGAAATAAGACTTTCTTTCCTGTATTGAGCTATCCATGTAATTAGGTTTGTATTATTTTTGTCCATTTATGGTACGGTTCATATTTGTTGATATCTTTCAATTTTTCTTTTAGATAAAGAAGACAAAAATTTGGATGAATAGAGTGGCCTTGGATGTTAGGCTGTCTATGTTCCTAAGCACACCATATATTCATTTTTTTGATAAGTGAATTTGAGTATAATTGCTTGCCTTTGAACTCCTACATATTTTATTCCATACATTTAAAATATTATTGTGAGAAGGATCCATAGGCTTCACCAGATTACCAAAACTGTACATTGTGCATGACACAAATAGGTTCAGAGCCCCTAGGTATTCAAAGATAGTGAGGTGGGTCATGTATGTGTGTATGCATGTATGTGCTTGTGTGTGTGTGTGTGTGTGTGTTTGAAAAAACATCACATCTTTTCAAGTGGACTTTTAGGCCTTACACTTTATCTTTAATATGGCCCTGATTACTTCTTCTGCAAAACATATTAGGGTCTGAAAGAGAACAAGAGGTTTAGGATATTGAAGAATTGTACAGTTTTGTTCAGGGTTTGAGAAGGCCTTGGAGATGGGGAGGAGGTGGTGCATGTGATTATGTTTGGATAAGGCTGGAAGTTGCTTCTTGGTGTTTGAGGGTGCCATGCTAGTGATACCATACTTGAGCAATGGGTGACCCATGAAATCAGTCATCAGAGCTTCCCCTTTCTTTGTCCCACCCATTTAAACCTATTGCATGGCCTTTTATTGACTACAGAGGAAATGACTGAGGTGAAGCACTCTAGGGAAATCTTACAGAAATCACTTTCAGTTAGGGGTAATTAGAGAAGGTCAAACGGGGGAGGTGACTTCTGAGCAAATCATTTATGACAATCTAGTTTTAAAAGAACTGTACAGAATTATATGATTTTGAATATTATACATTTATTTTATCAAACAGCCCAGCTGGGAATGGCAAGGGGTGGATAGAGTGCTAGTCTTGGAGTCAGGAAAATCTGAGTTCAAATCCAGCTAAGATGTTTTACACATCCCTGATCAAGTGACTTCATCTCCATTCTCTTCAGTGTTCTAATTTATAAAATGGCAATAGTAATAGCATTGATCTCCAAGGCTTTTTGTAAGCTAAAATGAGACAATATTTGTAAAAGAGCTTTGCAGACCTTAAAAGTGCTATATAAATAGCAGCTTTAAATGTGTTTGTATGTATGTCTCTCTCTATATACAAATATATATATATGTTATCTATATAAAATCAATTTTCATACAGCTCAAGTCAAGTTGCCAACCATCATTAAGTACCGAGCCATACATGTCAGGTGCTATGCTTAGAACTGTGTATACAAAGAAAGTAAAAAAAAATAGTTACGAAGAATGATACAATCCTTACTCTCAAGGAGTCTTACAGAGTTTCACATGGTCTCATGGTCAGAATGGATAATCGAGGCATGACTTTAATTCTGGTGTAATTGACTCTGAGGCTGGCCCTATGTAGCAGCAAGCACCCCAGTGTCCCCAGGGTGCCTGCTCACACAGGTTCTTGGATCTGCTTTGTTAAAGGAAAGCAACTCAAAATGGGTTAACAAGCTTACTTTAATCAGTCAGACATATATCGTTTACCTTGTTCAGGAGAAAAGGTCAGCACCCTGAACCTCAAAGTATACAGGCATAATTATCAAGACAGAAACATCAAGTAGACAGATTTCCAAACTGTCCAACCATTACATCCATACCCAGTCAACATCTGGGTTTCCACATTCTGGGTTTTTCAAAGCCGGGGGACTCTCAACAACGGCTTCCCAGAATTCAGATCAAATCACAGAACACTTCTCAAAGTGAGTCCCAAAACAAAGCTCCACATCAGGGCTTATATAGCCTTCTCCTGGCTCAGAGAATGTAACAACCTTATTGACTCACTGGCCAATCAAGAAGTATCTACTGAAAAACAAGCCTCCCACCCCAGGCTTCAGGTGCACATTAGCCTAGGGGCAGGGAAGATCTTAAAAATTTACATTCTTATTACACCCTACACTATCCTGCCTCTTGGACTGATTATAGACTATACAGAATTGAAATATTTAGGAAATGATTTTGTAACTAGAAGGAACCTGAGAAGTCATCTAGCCCCAACCCCACTTTTCAGATTAAAACACTGAGACTCAGATAAGTTAAGCAACCTGACCAAGTTTACACATAAGCATCAAAAACAAGAGAACCATTTCAAATGACTATAAATGCAAGTCTCTTTCTATTGTCTTGATTTAGTTTAATCTGTTTATTTTCTACTTACATTTCAGGGTATTTTGAGGGAAAAAATGTGATAAATATATATGGTTCCTTGTAAAAAAAATCCAGAAAAAGATTATTGTTCTGGTATCATATCCGCCCTTTGGCTTTCTCTAATTTTTCTCACCTGAAAGTCATCTCACTCCTCACGTTTTCCTAGAGTTCTTCATCTAGATCTTTCCTCTTCTATCGCTTCATCCTTTTTGCTCTCACACACATAGGTTTTACCACAGTTCAGTCCTTCATCTAATTGGTCTCTTTGCCTCAATAATAACAACAGATTGCATGTATATAGTACTTTACATATGCTTTCTCATTTTGTCCTCACAATAATTCTAGAAGGTAGGTGCTATTATAATCTCCATTTTGTAGGTGAGGAAACCAAGGCAGACACAGGTTAAGTGACTTTACTAGGATCATAGAGGTAATAAGTGTCTGGGGCATCCATTACCCTCACAGTTGCTGGAGTTACCTTCCTAGAGCAAATGTCTAAGCATGTTCCCTGTTTACTCCATTAACACCAATGACTTCCTGTTGCTTCTAGGCTCAACTATAAACTTTTCTGACATTTAAAGCTTATCAGAACATGACTTTTTTTTTTTTGCTTTTTGGAGGCCAATTGGGGTTAAGTAACTTGCCCAAGGTTACACGGCTAGTTGTGTGTGTGTGTGGGTATGTGGGTGTGTGGGTGTGTGTGTTAAGTGTCTGAGGCTGGAACAGAACTAGGGTCCTCCTGACTCCAGGGCCGGCGCTTTACTCACTGCACCACCTAGCCGCCCCAACATGACTTCTTAACATTCTGATCTTTTAACATATTACTCCCCATCATCTGCACTCTTCAACCCAGAAATAGTGACCTTCTTGATGTTCCTTATTCTCAGCCCCACCTCAATTTGCGAAAATTTGCAAAGGTCGCATCCATCACTAGAGAATGTCACAACTCTAACTCCCTTCCAGACATCTTTAAATGGATATGTCCAGAACAGAGATCATTATCTTTCCCACTAAACTTCCCCCCCTCCTATATTCCCTATTTCTCTGAAGGGCAACATTATCCTACCAGTCTTTCAGGCCCTTAAACTAGGAATCATCCTGTATTCCTCACTCACTGTCACCTCTCACATCTAAGCTGGTGGTGAGGGTCTATCAATTCCACCTTTTCAATATTTCTCAAATATGTCCCCCTCTCTCCTCTGACACTGTCACTACTCTGGTATAGGACCTCACCACCTCACACCTGGATTATTACAATAGTCTGCTGGTGGGTCTGGCTGCCTGCCCCAAGTCTCTCTACTCTCTAATCCATTCTCCAATCAGCCATTGAAGTGACTTTCCTAAAATGTAGGTGTAATCATGTTATTCCACCCTCCCCCCAAAATTCTGATACCTTCTTATTACTTATTACAGGATAAAATATAAATGCTCTGTTTGACATTCAGAGCCCTTCATAACCTAGACTTCTCTGCCTTTCCAGTCTTTACTACCAGATGTATTCTTTGATCTACTGATGCTGGCCTCCTGTCTGTCCTCTAACAAGACACACAGTCTCTCAGTTCTGGGCATTGTCTCTGGCTCTCCTCCCTGCCTGGAATACTCTCCCTCCTATGCTCCAACTACTGATTATCCTGGATTCTTTTAAGTCTCATCTAAAATCCCACTTTCTATAGGAAATCTTCCCCAGTTCTTCTTAATTCCAGTGCCTTCATCCTGTTAATTATTTTTCTATTATATATGTAGGTATATATACAATTATATAATCTATCTTCCATCTATCTATCTATCTATCTATCTATCTATCTATCTATCTATCTATC
>NW_027185655.1:64385569-64420311 GCF_028583685.1 Petaurus breviceps papuanus
ATCTATCTATCTATCTATCTATCTATCTATCTATCTATCTATCTATCTATCTATCTATCTATTTGTATTTGTTGGTATGTCTCCCCCATTAGACCATAAGCTCCTTGAGGGCAGGCATTATCTTTGGTCTCTTTTTTTGTATCCTCAATGCTTAATATAATGCTTCACACATAGTAAGTGCTTATTAAACGAATGAGTCTAGAAGTCATGTTTGCAGGTAGGGACTTGATAGACTACTTTATCCTTGCATAGAAAGACATAGAATATGGTAGAACAAAATTAATAAAAAATTATTTGTCTTACCCTCAATGTCTAGGAAACTAAAAATTAATTAGTACCAGGTATATGTTGTTGAAGTCTTAACTTTCTGCTAATTCCAGATTTCAGAAAGGTATTATAAATAGAAAAGCCGATTTAGATAGCATCATTGAGGAGAATGCCTCTTTTTTTTCTTTAAACACCACCAGTGCTTTCCCCACTGCCCCCCAAAATCTAGCTCAGTGGGAAAAGTGATCAAACATACATAGAGCAGAATGGATGATAGCAGTACATAGAAGTAAATGTTCTTCAATGACTATCTTTAGGAAGCTAAAAGAGGAAACTAGTTCAAAGTTAGAGCATGGGAAATGCATAACTCACCACATGATTCCTTTAGTCTCAAATGAATTTTTCATTTTAAAAGTTATTTTAAAAGTTATCATATTTTTAAAGATTCTTGGAACATGCAGCCTGTTCTTTCTTTCATTTTAGAGCTGATGGAAGCCTTACAGATTTTAAGCCATTTTCAGAAAAGCTGGTGGTGAGAGTATTTGTCACTTTCATACAGATTTTTACAAATGTCAAATAAGATAAGTGCTTCATTCTAAACTTGCTCCATGAGATGGCAAGGCCAAAAGCAGCAACTCATTGCTGATGAACCATCTGTGGCAGTGTAGATTTTTCCCAGGGAAAAATAAAGAATTTACAAAGTGAAACTTTACTAACCATCAATCAAGTTTCATCATATATATTTTCAATCATACAAAGAACTAAAAATGGCATTTTTGCTAGACAGAAATAACACCTTTCTTTAAATTGGTGGGGAAAAGATTGCAATGGTACACAAAATCCTTTCAAGTTGCTGGGTGTGGTGATACAAGCCCATAATCCTTGCTTCTAGGGGAGGCTAAGATTACTGAATCTCTTGAGTTTGGGGAGTTCTGGTCTGCAGTAAGGCCAAAAGCTAATCCTATGTCTTCCCTAAGTCTGGCCCCAATGTTGTGAGGGGGCCATCAGGCTGCCCAATGAGAGCAAATCAATCCAAGTTGGAAATGGAGCAGAGCAAAGTTTCTGTGCCTATCAGAAATGGAGTTGATCCATAAGTGGTCACTCTTCTTCCAACTTCAGTGAGACAGAGAAACCTAGTTTCCAAAACAAAGTTGACAGATTAAAGCAGCATTTCAGAAATTTTAGGGAAATTGAACTTAACCACTACCATTTCTCTACTGAAATGGCAACTATTTTTTTTTCTTTCTGAACAGCAACTAATATATTATTATTATTAGCAACAATAATGATAATAAAAACACTTCAGTTTTGCAATGATCTACAATTTCATCCTCTAATGATGTAAATCACAATCTCTCCATGCACAACTAGGTAAATTTCCTGAGTTTCTGTGTACAAAGCAACTTAAAAAAAGAGGTTTATAGTTGGCTAACTGACTCAGAATCAACTTCTCTGAACTTAGTCCTACTGGTCCTCAAATGACAGATGGATAGCTCTTTTCAGGACTGAACCCTAAGCAAAGCCTTTCCAACTTGGACCTACAAGAGTTCCTTTGTTGGAGGTCTGCAGCAACTTTGAGGATTCAGGGTGACCTCCTCACCTGCCACAATAAGATATCAAAGCAAAATCAGAGGATTAGATATTTAGCTCTAGAAGGGACCATAGAGACCACTGAGTTTTTACAAATGTGTAAAGAGAGGGTCAGAGAAGTTAACTGTTATGTTTTTTAGGGTCACACAGGGACTAAGTGGTAGAGATAGATAGAGATAGAGTAGATCTTCACACTCCACTCCAGTCTCTCCACTAAATAATGCTATCTTCTACTTATAATGGATGTCTTCTGCAGAAAAAGTAAACTGAAATGCTCAAAAACTCTGAAGCACCTCCTGCGCACCCCACCCCCCACACACACACCCAGTAGAGTCTCTGGGAGGTTTAAGTTAGAAAGTTGAAAGGGTTTTGAGTAAAGTCTTTTTTCCCTTGTCATAATAACATTAGCAGGCTCTCTAGATTAGAATATGAACTATTTGATAAGTCAGTGATACTTTCAGATGATTCTTCAAAAGAATGGTTGTTTCTATTTATAATTCTAGCAGCAATGCTCGTAGAGTTCCTATTTGCTAGAATCCTCAACTATAATGAATTCTCCTGTTCTACCTTCTGCCAGTTGGATAGGCATTCATTTTTATATGTGGCTTCTAATTATTAGGATGTTGAAATGATTTTTATTTCTATAAAATGATAAAATTTATATGTAAAGACAATGTTTATACTCCCAAGAGGGAAATAATTGATAAAGAGGTATGCATACCATCAAGTTTTTAGACATGAAACTATGAACTAATAATTCTCAAAACCACATAGTATTAGATTTAATTTTCTTAAAATGTCATCTATGGAACATACCATAGGATTTAAATATAAACCCTACAAGAAATAGTGGGTTTTTCGTTTTGTTTGTTTGGAGTATTTAAATATAAACTTTATCATTTTAGATAATTCCATATTTGACTTTGTTTCAGTGTTGTACATGATTTGGTCAATTAATATCCAAATATGTGGTACATTTTATCATTATTATAAGTGATACTTAAGTATGTTTCTCGTTATTTTTGTCATTTCCTCTCATAGCACACTGAGTCATTTAATGACTCAATTTTTGGTGAGTCTATTGGATTTTCTAAACGTAGTCAATCCTCAACTTTTCCAGGGTAACGTTCCTATAAAATGGTCCAAAAATATGAAACATAAATGATGAAACTTTGGATCTATGGGGGACAAGGGAGTCAGCTTCCCCCAACCATCAAAAACTGTAATCTTTTGCAATAGATTGCTGAAAATATGCCTATCTGCATACAATTCTATGTAACAAAACATTAATGCTGAATATATGCACTTTTCCTAACAGTAACCATGAAATAACCCATAAAATGCAGAACACAAAATAAAGTTGGTAACATGGAAAGCATTTTCCTTTCTAGTAATTCTCTAGAATTTTGTGACCTTTTGTGCTAACATCTCAATAAAAAAGTTTTTGATTTCAGACTATGTTTACTTTTTATAACACAAGAAATCTATAGTACCTGAAATACCATACAGCAAATAAAATTCTTAAAACTGAAACATATTTTCATCCCAAATCTTACCTTCCACTATGTCAGATGGTGGCATGAGGGCATTGTACTCTATGCTATACTGCTGTAAAACTCTCTACCATGGTCACCCTCTGAAAACCAAGAGAGAGGTTCTGGCACTCTAGTCATGGCTGATGGAAGACACCCGACTGCTGAGGTCTCAACATTGCTTCCGCCACTGTCCTTCACAGCTGGCAGATAGTGAAATAATCTGTCAGCAACTTCTGCTTCATATGCCATTTGAGATCCTTGATGGTCTCATAGCATGGGAGTGTAGCAGAGATGAGTTGATGTTTAACCTTGAGGCTGCAATCAATGATGGGAATAGCAGCCTTGATATCTCTAGTCAATTGACTGATTATGCCAAGCCACTCTTCAAGCTTGGAAGCTATAAGTGGCACAATTGTGGGAGCTTACTCTTCATTATCATTTTTGCTGTCTTGGACACCTTCTTGAGCTGTTGCACCTAGTTCCTCATTTGTCAGCTGCTCCACAAACTTGTGTGTGTTGCATCTCTCATGTTTTCTGTCTGCTCTGCAGAGCCATGAATATGTAGTATTGCCAGTGTGAAAGTGAAAATAAGGTTACTTAATAAAATCATAGAAATGCTTGAAATCATGAAAGTTAAACATGAAAATGTTGAGGATTAGCTGCATACAATCATATCTTCAAATAAAGCTATCTTAATTTCTTCATTGCAGCTACATATTTATTTTTCATCTTTTAATATTAAGACATAGCTAAAACTTGTTAACATATGTTCCAATATGTTCAAAATATGGTGACTGTGAATAACCTTACTTTATATCTATTTTTAGTGGAAGTGCCTCTAATATTTTCTTTTGCCTATAATGTTAACTATTGATTACATAGATTAAAAAATAAATTTAAACAAAAATGCCATTCCTATTAACATTAATATTATTAACCTGAGTAGATGACATATTTTAAAGTAATTTTTATGCCTTTATTAATATAATCATATGTTTATGGTTTTCTATTTGATGAAATTCATTATATTAATTATTTTCATAATACCATCTTTGAATTACTTATGTAAAATATCTTAGTTATAATGCATAATGCTTTATATATTATTATATTCTCTTTGATAATATTTTATTTCTTATATGTTACTATTCATTAAGACAATTCATTTGGTAAATGCCTACTATAGGTAATGTAATGTGTGAGGTGCCACTGATATTGCATTATTCCTTTTCTCTCTTATTTTGCTTAGTTTGGGCATCCAAACCATATCTTCCTGATATAGAAAGATGGGTATTATGTTATCTTTTTTCAGATTTAGAAACAGGTTACATATATATTTAGCTTCTTTGAATGATTAGAAGAATTAACTTGCAAATCTTTCTGATCTCAGTGACATTTTATGGGTAGCTCTTTAATGTCTTCTGATTTCTCTTTCTGAAATTGACCTATTTATATTAGCCCCTATCTGGTTTGTTAGTCAGGGAATTTATGTTTTTGTATATAATTATTCTTGAGTTCTAAAATTTACTAGCACAAACCATCTGTAGGAGATTTGGATGTTTTTACTTTATTTCTTTTACATTATTAAAGTGACCTTTTCTCATTTCTAATTTCTTTAATTTGACTTTTTTCTTCTATTTTAATTTTTTTGCTAATGGATTAGCAATTGTATTCATAATTTAAAAAACTGCTGTTGGTTTTATCATTTGAATTCTCCTTTTGTTTTCCATTTTATTTTATTTTATTATTTTAAGTCTCTCCTTTCTCTTTTCCATGGATATATCACTTTGTTATCTTTCTAATTTCTTTAATTACATCCTCAACTTGTAAAGTTTCTTTATTTTGTTTATTTTTAATATAGACATTCAAATTTGACTTTAAACATTTCTTTTGCAACATCTCATAGATTTTTAAAAGTGACATTTGTATTTCCATTATCTTTGGTTTTTTTTGGTAAAAGTTTCCTATAAATAAGTCTTTTAATCATATTGTCATTATTTACTCCTAGCTTAATTTTGTTCTAGTCCATAAAAACATCAAATATACTTTTGCCTTTCTATATGTATATAAGATTTAACTATGACCAAGAACATGATTGATTTTTTTGAATGTCCCAGTGTACTTGAAAAGAAAAATGCATCTACATTTTAACCATTAAGCTCTCATCATATATTAGTTTTATATATATATACATATATATATAGTTTGTTCAAGATCATAACTTTTTTCTTATTTACATTTCTGTTTGATTTATCATATTCTTCTAGTGGAATTTCAAGATCTATTATTAATCCACCAGAAGTTTTTCTGATAAATGTATTTATTAATTTTATTTTTAATTTATGGGATAAAACAAACATTTCCATAACAGAGTATAATAAAAAATTGCTCATGAAACTGCAAATCTCTTACTTGCAACTTCCTATTCCTTTTAAAGTTGTCATGTACATTTCTTTTTTTCCCTTTTTTCTTCCCTTCTCCCCCACTTCATGGCCTAGAGATGGCTAAGGTTAGATGCAAATATGTCTGCATCAATGTGAAATCATTATATACATACTTCTATCTATCAATTCTTTCTCTGAGTGCAGATAGCATCTTACTTCATATGTCCTTTGTAATTAAATTGGGTAATTATAATAGTCAAAATGACTCATTTGTTTAAGTTGTTCTTAAAAATATTACTATTACTGTATACAATGTTCTCTTGATTCTGCTTTTTTTCATTCTTCATTATTTTATACATTTTTTACAAGAACATTTATCTCATCAGAACAGTAGTATTCATCACAGTCATATACCACAACTTTTTTAGCCATTCTTCAATTGATGGTAATCCCTGAAATTTCCAATTATTTGTCACCACAAAGAAAGCTGCTATAAACATTTTAGAACATATAGGTTCTTTTTCTTTTTCCCTAATCATCTTTGGAAATAGACCTAGTAGTGGTACTTCTGGGTCAAAGTACATTAATAACTTTTTTGGCATACTTTCAGATTGTTCTCCAAAATAGTTGGATAAGGTCACAATTCCACCAACAATGAATTAATGACCCAATTTTTGTACACCCCTTCCTTCCCCTTTAATCATTTTAGTTAATGTTGTAGGTATAAAATGATATCTCAAGGTTGTTTTAACTTGCATTTCTCTAATCAATAATGACTTAGAGCATTTTTTTATGTGACTATAAATTGTTTTGGGTTTTTCTTTGGAAAATTGCCCATTCATATCCTTTAACTATTTATCAATTGGGGAATGACTCATATTCTTGTTGATTTGACAAAGTTCTTCACATATTTGGCATGGGACCTTTGTCTGAAAAACTGTCTATAAAATTTCCCCCCAATTTTTTGCTTTCCTTCTGATCTTAGTTATATTTGTTGTATTTGTACAAACCCTTTTTAATTTAATATAATTGAAATTAGCCATTTTACACATAACTTTGCTCTCTATCCCTTCTTTATTCATAAATTGTTCATGTGGCTATAAGTCTGATAAGTAATATGTTCCATGTTCTCTTATAAATTTAATAGTTTTATTATTTTGTCCCTAAGTATATTCAAAATGTATATGATTTCATTACCAACATTGCTTTTGAACATAACATAATTTCCTCATCGAACTTTCATAATGTCATCTTGTTCTCTATACAACATTTCATAAACAGCTACTATGTCCAAGGAACTTTAATAGGCACTGAAAATTGGAAACTGAAAAACCAATGTAGGCAGTACTTTGATAGAGTTTACATCCTTCTGGTACAAGTAGGAATAGAACATGTGTATTCTTATGCATAATGCAAAATGTAAGAATAAAGAAGAAATCTAGACAAAATGCACTAGAAAATTTTGTGGAGGGAGTGAATATTTCATCTGGAGGAAAACAAGAAGGCTTCAGGAGGGCAATGGTGCCTGAAGTGGGCCTTGAAAGAAGACAAGGCTTCTAAGAGAAGAGGAATTACAGTCCACTTGTGGAAAATATAGTCTTTGTGAATGCATAGGGGAAAGATAGCAGGTAAATTTTGTCTGAAAAAATGTAGTCATCTAATTTGGCTGGGTCACAGAAGGTGTGAGAGGGGAATAATAAGAAATAAGTTTGGAAAGATCATGAATGCTTGTGATACTAGAATGAACAACTAATATTTTATACTTGAGGTAAAGTATTTTTGAGAAAGGGAATAACATGTACCTTGGGAAGATTATTTTGACTGCAGTTTAAAGGATAGATCAGAGAGGAACCAAGATAGTAAATGTATTCACAACTGTGAAATATGAAGGTAAGAATGATTTGAAGGGGTCCCATTGTAAACAGATTAGATTTGCTTTGTTTGATCCCAGAGGGAAGAAGTAGGATCAATTTGTGGGGAGGCATTTTAAGGCTTGATGTCAGGAAAGGCTTCCTAAAAAAGAGAAAGATGGGTAACAAAAACAGTACAAGGTCAGAATATAAATTTTTAAAATTTTACAAAAAAGACAATGGCAGATTATGAGCAGAATTATCTTCTGAATCACCGAAATATAATGGGGATGAAGTAGGGCAAAACCTTTTTTTTTAAAGCTTAGCAAGATAATACTATACTGAATAAAGTCTTTCCAAGGTCACTCAAGGATGTAAATGGAGAGAGTGAATATTTCATCTGGAGGAAAATGGGGAGGCTTCAGGAGGGCAATGGTGCCTGAAGTGGGCCTTGCAAGAAGACATGGCTTCTAAGAAGAGAAGAAGGGGAATTACAGTCCACTTGCAGAAAATATAGTCTTTGTGAATGCATAGGGGAAAGATAGCAGGTAAAGATAGCAGGTGTCTGAAAAATCTAGTCATCTAATTTGGCTGGTGTCACAAACAGAAGAAAAATAGGAAAGATTGGCAAATAATTTTTTCCCCCATCCAGGATGAAGATTACCAATTGTCTAGATTTTACCATACATTCGAATGGGTACTCTGTAGAGCTTGTTTATCCATGTTCTCATCTGTAATATTTGTCCCAGATAGTAGAAGTTAGGCCCAGAAATGAACAAAAAGAGGAGAGCCAGGTTGATTCCTTTTGGGATAATTCAAAAATCTTTATTTTTATTTTTTATTTTTGGAGAGGGGGAAGGTAGGGCAATTGGGGTTAAGTGACTTGCTCAAGGTCACATGGCTAGTAAGTGTTAAGTGTCTGAGGCCGGATTTGAACTCATGTCCTCCTGACTCCAGGGCTGGTGCTCTATTTACTGCACCACCTAGCCCCCAAATCTTTTTATTGCTCTCAAGAATCCCATTAAAGTAAAAGAAAAGCCCATCTTTTCAATGCTAACATTTTACTGTTACTGTTTTATATGGGAGCAAAACACAGGACACCACTATATTCAAAGAACTAGAAATTAAAACCACATGGAGTACAACAGAAAGGAATGCTGAATTTGAAGGAAAAACTCTGAGAAATAGGAATAAGGTACATCATCAAGGAATTGTCTTTTAGGAAGAGAAGATAGTGCTGCACTGCTGCCCACACAACGTTATGAAAAAGTGAGGAAAGCATAGAGTCACTTGCATGAACCCTCTTTAGCTAACTTTTAGAAGGACATGGAAAAGAGTAACATAGCATAAGCAGGCATTGTGATATAATTTGTACCACTGAAGTAAACTGCCAAGTCAATGAGAAAATAATGTAATAAGAATAATGCAAAAAGAACATAATTCAAAAATGCAATGCAAAGCTTTCTTCTCCTATGGTAAAAATAACATCCTCCCCCCCCCGCCCCCGGCAAGTTGGGTTAGTTTTTGCTTAAAAGGCATTGAGATATTCCTAGAGACTTGGGTTGGCTCTGGAGACCAAGAGCTTGGTTTGTTCTTGTAATCCCTTCTTCATTTGTGTATAAAACAAACATGAGAAGCTAGAAAGGCTCTCTGATGCTTGCTGGTAGATTGCCCTGAGAAGTTTTTATTCAGCTAAATCATCTCAAGGAGTTCTCAATGTTATCCTTGTTGAATATCCTCCTGTTATGACTAAGGCAATCTCCTTACATTTGTCTCATTTTGTTCCAATATCCAACTTAAATTACCATTGGACTGGACCGAGTCAGACCCAGCTGAGAATATAGCCCAATTCATACATTTCCTTATTCTAACACTGATTTTGTTTGTACCAAATAATATTATTTTTAATTTCAAAAATTGTTTTTTTTACATAATATATCTCGTTTTTGGCAGGAGCCCTTCCATAAAATCATCTCTGCCATCAAAGAAGTTACATTCTACTGGGGGGTGGATATATACACAAAATACAAAGTACTTTTGAGGTTGCCATTAACCACTTGAGGAATTAGTAAGGACATCTTACACTGAACCTTGGAAAGAGGGTAGTGAGCTCCAAGAAGCAGAGGTGAGAATTCCAGTGTTTCGTGCTCAACTGCTGCAAAGGCCTGTAGAAATGGGATATTTTATATAAAAAAAACAGCAAGTAGATCAGTTTGGTTGGAAACAAGCCAAGAGTGTTGTGGGTGAAGTGGACAGTAGTCTAGAAAAAAATGGGTAAGATAAATTTTAAGAGCTTTGAAGGCTAAGCAGATACATTTAATCTCAGGATCAACTGAGATTCCCTAGAGCTTCAAGAGATAGATGTAATATGAGCAGACCTATGCTTCAGGAATATTTTCCTTTATTTCCATAAAATTAATAAAATTTTGTTTATTTTTAAATTTTTATTTTTCATTCTGAAATTAAGAAATAAAACAAAACTTCCATAATGTAGTAGAATAGAAAAAAAGATGATTGTACATTAAACTATAAATCTATTATGTACAATTTTCTATTCCTTTTAAATATATAATAAAATCATCATGAAACTTTCTTTTTTTCTTTTTTATTTCCTCCTTCCACCCTAAAGATGCCTGCCATTATGCACAAATGTGGATATCATAAAGCCAAGCACAAGCAGCTCTCCAGAGGTCTGCTGCTGTGAATAGCTCTAAGGTTCTGATCACATATTATAGTGAACTTTCTATTTACTCATCAATAAATGAAGGCAAAACATTCACAGAAATCAAAGTACAGCATTCACAATTATATAATATAACAACTTATCACTAAAGTGGCCACATAGTTTTAAAGAAAAGATATCATTCAGGATACAAAGTATAAAGGTATCCTATCCCTAGGTCACACTGTCTTACTCAGAAAATCTTATTTCTTCTTTATTGGAGACTAGTTTCCAATCATCCTAACTTCAACCATCCTTAAGTGGTACAAGATACAAAGCACAAAGTTCTCCTCCCCTTAGATCACAATAAATCACAATCTTGTCAATCAGCCCTGTCAAAAAGCCCAAGGAGAGGTCTTTTCAGCCTCTGATCACATAGTATAGTGAACTCTCTATTTATTCATCAATAAACTAAGGCAAAATATTCACAGAATCCAAAGTACTGCATTCACAATGATATAACATAACCACTTATCACTAAAGTGGCCACATAGTTTTAAATAAAAGATATTCAGTAAATCCTTAACTCAATTGTCCTTAAAGAGCAATCCTCCTTAAGGGACAGAAAGTACAAAGGTCAAAATTTCCCCACCCCTAGGTCACATTGTCTTAATCTCCCAGTCAAAAAGTCTTCTTTCTTCTTGATTGGAGATTGGTTTCTAATCATCCTTAAAGGGTACAAGGTACAAAATACAAAGCTCTCCCACTCCTGGGTCACTATAATTCATGATCTTGTCAGTCAGCACTAAGTACCCAAGGAGAATCTTTCCATCATGTTTCTAGGCTGGCTCCCAAATTCCATGATTCCTCTTCCATGGTCCCAGTTTTTAATTGAATTCACCCAACCATACCTCGATTCACAGGCAGGCAGCTCTCAGCTCCTCATCTAGTTCCTCATCCAGTTCCTGCTCTATATTGAAACTCACAGTGTTCAGTCCACCTCAAGTCCTTTGCAGTTTCTGTTTCTGGGAAGACAAAGCTTAACAGAGCCACAATAACATACATGCACATTGCCAGTACCATCATCAATTCACTATCTGCCTGTGGAATCAACACAGACCCACAAACAAGGTTTGAGAAATCAACACAAATAATCAGTATAGTCCCAGGACCTCCCAAACCGCCTCCAGGCTTTCTTTAAACAGACACAAGAAAATCCTCTTTCAGGGCTTCTGAACCAGCAGTAAGGTTCCAGAGCTTCTGTACAAAGTTATCACAAACACATCAACACAGACAGAACAGACAAACGGAGTGCCACCACCACAAGGGTTTCCTTCTCAGCTCTGCTCAGAACCATCTTGTGCTCCTCCTTTTATATGGTCAGTTCCTTCCTGTTCCTCCCCTTCCTGTTGCATCAGCAAGTTCCTCCCATCTCCAAATCACCAGAAGGGCTCAAAAAGCAATCGAAGAACTGAAACAAGATGCTAAATGATTGCAGAACTGAAACATGGCACTAAGTTCTTCTTTGCTTGCCATTACACATATGTATGCATATGTGTATGTGTATATACACATATGTATGTGTGTCTGTGAAAAAACATTTTATAGCATCTACCTTTATATGTCCTTTGTAGTTAATTTGGGTATTTATGATAGCCAAAATGATTTATTCAAAGTTATTGCTCTATAAATATGTTTGTATGTCTTAGTGTGTTAACTCCCACACAGTGCATTTTGTTGCTGTTTTGTATAGAAGTTATATTCTTCTTGCATTTTCTTTTTATATAGGAATAGTGAGGATTTTTGGTGACTGTAGTTGGCATCAAGATTCCCTTCCTCCTGACTCTATTTGGTATATTCATTTATAGTTTTCTCAGTTTCACTTGTGAGATTGCATTGTCTATATTCTCTTTTCCATGTTTTGTTAATTTTTATATTTAACATATGTATACATTTTGTCTATTTCATTTAAATATAAAGGAGAAGTGATTGATTTACTGAATGTTACCTTTACTTGAAGTGGGTTAAAAGATCAATCATGAGGCTTAGACTACGTAGGAGATATCTTTGAAATCTATTTGATAATGTGACATAATGGCAGACAAGAAATATATTCCATTAATGAGAGAATTATATTACCCTCTGAGACCTATACAAAAGCATCAATTTAACTGAGAGAATTACAGAAGGTGGAGCAAGTGTGGATTTTAGCACATCTCTTGAGAGGAACTTCCTGGCATGGGGGAGAAGTTGAAAACTTCAACTTGTCCAGGTTACCCTCTCTACCTCCCACCTCTGCCACCCCATCAAACATGGCTTCTGCCCTGTTTGATCAGAATAGGGTATTGTGAACTTCAAAGGGTCCAAAGGATATTGTATGGCCCATCTTCCCTTCATTGTCCTAGCCACACCCCTGCCTGAACTGACTTATGGCAGAATCTGCATTGAGAATCAACCACTCTATTTGCAATTTAAGATAACACCTAGTTTCATTTTGATTCCATTTATTTTGTTCACATTTCCTTTGTTGATGCATATTTTGTACTCTGATAGGTTGGTCACTAAGGAAAGGAAAAGGGCAAATGTAAAGCTTCAGCTAAAAAGTTAAACTAAAAGCTCTTCCAAAAAAGATGGGTTCTAGTTAGTATGAGGAAGAAGCATCTGCTTGTCTTCTAAGGAAAAGAGGACTTCTAGTACAGCCATAGAAGCTCTCAAGTAAAGACCTTCCAATAGGGGACAGAGGAAATGAAAGGCAGTTGTGGTCAGAAAACCCCTTGCTCAAGGGTGCAGAGGCTGTTATTTCACAACACAATAACAATGGGGAGGTCCCCTGTCTTCCCAGATAATGTATACAAGTCATAACAAATAATTTCCTAGGAATAACCAAAATGGATAACTCCTACTTACTTCTGGTTATTCTTGTTGGAATAAATAATGAATTCTGAAAAATATAAGTGCTATTGCTGGAGATATCTTGATTTAAAAAAAATACTTAAAACAGAGGGATGCTAAGCTCCTGGCCAGGGAAAGAGTGCACCTAATGAAGGTTGATAGAAATGTATTTGTGGGATGTCCTGAACATATAAACCACATTACTTTAAAATATAAAAGGATAGGATAACTGAGGGAAATGCCTCTGGTATATTCACTAAGTTGGCTACTATGTATGTTACAATATTAGAATAGCTCTTAAGGTACCCAGATGCTCATAGTAGAAGAAAAAGTCCCAGAAAAATAGCCAGTAATAAAATCCATGGCTCCAAATTTCTACCCACAACAGTCAGTAGGTAGGTGCCAAGCAAAAAAAGTAAAGGTCCTAATGGAAAGAAGAAAATTTGATGTTATAATTAACACTGAGAACTGAATGGAATGAATTGAATGTGGCTATGGATAGTATACTTTGTTCAAAAGAAAGAAGTTAGAAGAGAAGTAGGATATGTATCTATATCTATATATTAAGGAACTATAGATTCTATCATTGGAGTGCACCTCAAATCACCTGGACAGAGAGAGAAAATTGATAAGGGATTTTGAAAATAGATCATAAATTTGACATTTGAGGCATGATATAATAGTAACTGAAGACTTCAATTATGTCTTCATCTGTTGGAACTTTCTGTCAAAAAACAGAGCAGCTCATGATTTCCTGACTTTTTTTTATGATAATTTCATTCTTCCAGGGTTGGAAGAAATAACAAGGGGAAATTTTATTCTGGATCTTATTTTCACTTCTAGGGAGTAACTTGTTACTGGGGTGGAAGTAATGGGAACCTTGGGGAAAAGGGAGCATTGATTCATAGAATTTTTCTTAGAGAAGAAAGCCAGGCATATTTTGATATCACCCGTGATTTTGTGAGAGCAGTTTCCAAAGGGAAGGCTAGATAAGATTTAATGGATGAAAATTCAACAGTAATTCAGCCCTGGTTTGCTGGAAAATTCTCAAGAATGAAATTCTGAAAAGACAAAGGGAAATAATTCTAATGAAAAATAAAAATGAGATTTTTCTGAAGTGACCAATGTGGATGCAAAGGGAACTCACAAAATAAGAATTTTTTAAAAGGAAGATACAATCAGGGGAAGGCAACAAAGATTCTATATAAGAGTTTAACATAATCTTATATAAAGATTGAGGAAGGTAAGCATGGGTTGAGGCTTACCTGGGAAGCTAAAGACACCAAAAAGATTGTTTAAAGTTACCTTGGGGAAAAGAGGAAGATGAATGGTAAACTAACACTGCTGTTTGAGAAACATTTAAAAAATTTTTTCTTGATGCTTTTTCTTTTACAATAGTAATTTTCTGAAGTACCTTTCCTCTCACCCCACATGCTTACATTCATCCCTTAAAACAAAGAAAAACAAGAAGACAAAATAAACTACTCCATGATATCTGACAGCATAGTTCCCCATCTCTTGTCCCCTTGGGACCAAGATTGATTATTTTAATTTATTTTGAGTTTTGGTGCTTTTCAGTACTATTTTTATTCAGGCTATTGTAGACGGTAATTATTCTCTTGGTTCTGCCATCTTCCCCCATGTCAGGGGTTCTTAATGTGAGGTCCACAAACTTGCTTATAAAAACTATTTTGATACCTCTATTACAAGATAACTGGTTTCCTTCAGAATCCTTTTCATTTAAATATATTGTTCTGATAAAGTATCCATTGAGTTCACCAGATTATGAAATTGGTGAATGACTCAAAGCAAGGTTTAGGATCCCTACTCTAGCTCATAAAAGTCATATAGTGATTGTTTCTTGGAATTTTTAATATTCTATAACATTCTATTGTAATTTGTCAGCTATTTTGCAACAGGTGGGCACCTACTTTGTTTCTAGTGTTTTGTCACAATAAAAAGTTCTACTATGACTATTTTGGAGAGTAAGGAACTTTTCTGTTGCTGAACTGCTTGGTGTATATGCTCAGTGGTTGGATGGCTGGGTCAATGGGCATTATTATGTCAATGACTTTTCTCACAGAATTCTAAATTACAGGGAATATTGAAGGAAAAATTTAAAAATGGTAATGCAACTTCCCAATATTTTGTTGGAATTTCATAATTATTTGTTATAAACTATATATTAGGTCACTGTGTATCATTTGTTCAATTTTTAACTTATCTATGGAGTATTTATCTTGCAAAACCAAGGAAAACATTTAAATATGAAAAACAAACAGATGTATGAGGGACTTATAGGATCCAGGGAGAAAAAGGAATAGGATTTTGCAAGTCTTGCAAAAAAAATCTATACTAAACATTGTACAAACTATTGCCAATTCTACAATATGACCCAAAGTACTTTCACCCTTAATAACCCCTTCTATTTCCTTGCTTGCTAGGAAACATGATGAAGCACTAGACTGGAGAGACAAGTCCTAGAAATTTCTAGTCTGGGGTGTGTGTGTTTGTGTGTATACATATTAACAGATATCAACACACATGTATGCATTTGTATGTAGACACAGAAATATATGTATTGTATTAATAATAAAAGATATGTTCTATGATATTATAAATGCATATCATATATGCATACAAAATATCAGTATTCCATTTGTCAGCTAAAAATAGACTATATGCCCTTTGGCAATGTATAATTAGATCTTCATTTTCCTTTTATACTTTCCACAATCTCCAGGAGATGGAAGTTTACTAAATACTATTCCAATGTTGTATAAAACAGTGTTCTGCTTTGAAATTTTCTAGTATACTTTGAAAAGCCAATTCCTCCATAAATAGTAAATTTTGAAGATTAGAAGTTGTAAATTTACCAGAGGATGGGTCACGTTTTTGACAGACAGCTTGGAAGAGGAGACCTGGTAGTTGTAAAAATATTTCTATACTTTTTCTGCCTCCTTTTTTGAGATAATAATGAGTCACACGATTTATCAGTAAACACAGAAGTTTGGGTGTATCTTTTCCAGCTCTGAAGAGTTTGAGACTTCATAATCTCATCCACTATTTACTTCTATAGTGAGGAGAAAGAAATTCCTATAACTCAATCAGCAGTGAGTATATTTCTTTCATCAGGAAACCCCAAAGTGTCTTCAGCTGGAGCAGTTGCTACTAAAGTCGAGGTTGCATGCCAATTTGGACCTCACCCAGACCAGACCATTCCCAAAGATTCTTGCCTCTCTTTAATGGCTTCCAACAAGTTTGTAAATTGTTATTTTTGATAAATTGATTATTAAAGTGAAAGCATTTGAATGATTCAGCAGAAATCCATTATGTCTTATGGAAAGCTAGAAGACATACTCCATTGACAGTTAGGTCAATGTCATCTCTGTTCACATAAAAAAGCAGATTATTGTATTGAGAATTTTTATTTTCTTCATGACAGTATATATATATATACACACATACATATACATCATATATACATAGAAATGTATGTTCACATACATAGTGCTAAAGGAAGCCTAATTTGTAGCTAATTTCAAGAACTCAAACATGATGTCAAAGGAGAGCAGACATTTGTTGCAAGTATCTCAAAAGTTTTGACATTGAAACCAAAAGAAGTGCTTGGTTCATAAAATTCATGAAAGAAACATGAGTTTTAATCTATTTCAGGAGACTAGTTTGCACAATAGTCATGGCAAGAACAGTAACAACTATGATGAAGGCAATAAGAAGTGATAGCACTAGGAGATACAAGGTCAAGGTAGCCATCCATCCTAGATTTTCTAGGGCAGAATGGATTTTAAAATAAGAAAACATACTTTTACTTTGGTACAAAAGTAATATCTTTTATAAGATCATGTGATTATATTATGCAAAAATCCTGGGACTTGGAATCAAAAAGTCAAAGTTCAAGTTCTGACTTTCCATCTTGCTTGCTGTGTGACTTTAATTGTCAGTCTCCTCATTGGACCTGCGTTCCTTTTTTGGAAAATTAGAGGAATGGATTTGAAAATGTCTAAAGTCTTGACCAGCCCTAACTTTCTTTGATTCTGGATTCTATTTTTTTTTAATTTAAAGCAATTGGGGTTGTCACTTGCTCAAGGTTACACGGTCAGTATATTTCTGGGTGTGGTGCTAACTATCTGAGCCTGGATTCGATCCCAGGTCATCCTGACTCTGGGGCCAGTGCTCTTACTCACTGCACCGCCTGGCTGGCCCTAAGAAATTGGGGTTAAGTAACTTGCTCAAGGTTATATGGCCAGGTGTTTCTGGGTGGGTGCTAAGTGTCTGAGCCCGGATTCGATCCCAGGTCATCCTGACTCTGGGACCGGTGATCTTACTCACTGTGCTACCTGGCTGCCCCTGGATTCTAATTTTTAATGTGGAAAAGTTACCAAGGAACTGGAGGATCCTAAATTTAGAGATAGAGAGGAATTTAGCAGCCATTAAATCCAACTGCCTCATTTTATAGATGACAGAACTGAAGCCCAGAGTGGCTAAATGACTTGATCAGGATCACACTGTTATAATTTGGGTCAGGGACAGGTTTTAGGACATATATTCTTTATATGTAATATTAGTGCATTGAGGAAAAGAAATGGCATTCTGCCATTGAAATTGCTAATGAGTCTTTGAGGAACAGTTAAGATACTGGGAATTGGAACAATTTTCTAACCTGAAACTGATCACTAAAGCTATTAGTTTTTCTAAGCTCAGCATCGATTGAGCCTAATTTGTAGTTAATTTCTCAAACTTCTCAAACATAATGAAGGAATGTCAAAGGAGAAACCAGACTTTTGTTACAAGTATCTCAAAAGTTTTGTCTTTGAAACCAAAGGAATACTTTGGCGTCTGATGGTACATTGCATTATCTTTCCCTCCCAAATTCTCCTTTCTTCCTAATTTTCCTATTACTATTCAGGACACCACCATCTTCCCATTCACCAGGCTCTACACTTACCTATCATCTTTGACTCCTACTCAGTCCTCCATATCCAATCTGTTTTTTAATCTTCTTAATTCTGACTTTGCATCATCTCTTGTTTAGGCCAGTATTCAGATAAGAGGAGAAATGTGTAAGAAATGTTGCAAAGGCAAAATGAGGAGAACTAAGAAACAAACTGTATATGGGCAATGTCCGAGACCTTTATCCTCTCATGCATGGAAAATGTCACCAACCTGCTGCTTGTTTTCCCTGCTTCAAGTTAATCCACAGATAAATCGATCAATCTATAAACTGATCTTTCTAAAGTTCAGGGTCTGGCCATACCACCTCCCTGTCTTGTTCTCAACTCCTGTGACTCCCTATTACCCCTAGGATAAAATATAAATTCCTCTTTTTGATTTTCAAGCCCTTCATTTCTTGACCCCAACCTATCTTCTTAGTCCTCACTTTTCTCCACAAACTCTGTGATCCAGTGATACTCACCTCTTTACTACTCACACAAGACCCTCCATCTTCTGCTTCTGTGAATTTTCACTGGCTGTCCCCTAAACCTAGGTTGTTCACCCTCCTTATCCTTAACTCTTGGCTTCCTTTAAGTCCCAGCCAGAATCCTACCTTCTACAGAAAGCCTTTCCTGATCTCCTTAATACTAATGACTTTTCTCTGCAATTATCTCCACTTTATCTTGTATATATCTTGTTTCTACATGATTGTTTGCATAGTCTCCCCCATTTTAACTTTGAGGTTCTCAAGAATATGATAAATGTTAAAAATGTTGTTTTTGCTTCCTTTGGACTAACACTTAGCACAGTCTTTAAGACATAGGAACATTTAATAAATTCTTATTGCCTTATTAATTTGAAAAATTTCTCCATGACACTCATAGTGTAATAGAATCCATTGTGACTTCTTCTTTTGCCCAGTTTTACATCATCATCATCATCAATTGATTTTTCATAATTCAAGGAACATTTTCTAATTATTCCACAAAACTGGCACTGTTTACTGAAAAGTACTTTAATTTTAATATTTTACCGACATAAAACAGCTGTGTTCATTCTTCATAAAATATACTTAACATATATTTTTATATTATTCTATCAGTCAATAGACACTTTTAAGTACCTACCATTTGTTAGGCACCATGCTAAAAGCTAGGGATGCAAAAAGAGGCAAAAGACAATCCCTGCCCTCAAGGAGTTTACAATCTTATGGGGGAGACAACATGCAAACAAATATATACAAAGCAACATAAATAAAGGATAAATAGGAAATAATTAAAAAAGGGAAGATACTAAAATTAAGAGGTGTTAGGAAAAGCTTGTAGGAAAAGATAGCATTTCGGTCAGAAATTTAAATGAAGCCAGAGAGCTCAGTAAGCAGAGTGGAGGAGAGAGAATATTCTGGGCATGAAGAACAGGTGGAGAAAATACCTGGAGTTGAAAGACAGTGTCTTGGTTATGGAGCAGCCAGAAAGCCAGTGTTACTGGACTGAAGACTCTGTCAGGAAGTAATGTGTAAGATTAGGAAGGTAGGAGTAGCTAGATCATGAGTGTTTTGAATGCCAAACAGAACATGTATTTGATCTTCATGGCTGTAGGGAGCCACTGGAGCTTGTGGAAATGAGCATTTATGTGACAAGTTCAGACCTGTGCTTTAGGAAAATCACTTTAATGGCTGAATGGAGGATAGATTGGAGGGGGGAGAGACTACAGGCAGGCAGACCCACCAGCAGGCAATTGAAATAATCCAAGTGTGAGGTGATGAGGGCCTACAATGGAGTGGAGGTAATGTCAGAGGAAAAAAAGGGTTTGTAATCTGCAGATGTTGGAAAGGTGAAATTGACAGATTTTGGCAATACATTGGATAAGGGGAGGGAAGAGCAGGATTTAAAGATGGTGAGAAGTCCAGGATGAATCCAGGTTGCAAGCCTGAAGGTTTGGAGGATTATGTTGCCCTCTAAAGTAATAGGGAAGGTAAGAGGGGATTATTGTTCTATATTTTATAATACAGCATAATTAGCATTTTGAAAAATCATATACCATCATTGATCAAAAACCAGTCATTAAACATTTATTAAGTGCCTATTTTGTGGCAGGTACTGGAGATACAAAGACAAAAATAAAAACAATTCCTGGCCTCATGGTGCTTACAGTCTAGCCAGGGAACATAACACATACAGATATAAATATAAACAAAAGTGGTTTGTAGGGAGATATATTAGCATTTTGGGGAAGGAGGAACATTTTCCTGTATAAGATGGGGCTTAAATTGAAACTTAAAAGAAGCTAGGAATTCCAAGAGATGGAGGAGAAGAGAGAATGAATTAGTGACTGGTTGCTTTTGTTGGGATTCTGATTCTTCTCACCTATTATAATTAGATAAAACTTTTAGAGAGAAGTACCCTCTGTAACCTTAATCTAGAAAAATATAAGATTTGCATTTATAAGCTTGAACTATTGGACACAAAATTCAAAGCATTTTGAAGAGAAAAACATATAAATTCTGTAACATGAACTTTAAGCAGTAAAATCAATGTATAATTTCATATTCACTTCAAACATGTAAATAGCTATTTTTGCTGGCTACATGAACAAGGTATGCAAATGTGACTTTTAGAATTTTATATGAATTTATTTAGAAGTTCACTTTAATTTTTATATGTACTTAAACACTAGAAAAAGAAAATTTCCATACACACATCTGCTAGCAGGACCCAAGAAGATGATTCTATGTGAAAGCATGAATCTTTTTCAATAGTATTCTTTTTCGGGGGTCCAGTTTTGTTAAATTTTTAGAAGATCAGTGAAAATATATTTTTCTACCTTTCAACTCTCCCTATACCACCACCTCTCATTGAGAAATAAAGAAAAGCAAAAGGTCTATCACAAATATGCATAGTCAAGCAAAACATAATCTTCTGTTGGCCATTCACCATCTCTCCCCCTATGTCATATGTCTGAATCTATTCTGTGAGTCTATCACCTCCTTTGGTAACATGCTTCACTGATTCTTCTGGAATCATGGCTTGTCATTGTGTTGATGGGAGTTTCCAAGTCTTTCGTTATTGTTTATCTTTATAATACTTCTGTGACTGTACAAATTGTTCTTCTGAATCTGTTCACCTTGTTTTGCATTAGTTCATACAGATTTTCCCAAGTTCTTTGTTTTGTTTTGCTTTCCTAATGAGTGAAGTGAATAGAATAGCAGACTTATAGTCAAGGAGATCCAAGTACATTTTCATTTTTGACCCTTACCAACTGTGTGACTCTAAACAATTCACTTAAGCTTTGTTTGCCTTGGTTTTCTCAGCTGCAAAATGGGGATAAGGAGAGCATTTACCAAAACTGAGAAAAAGTTTGTAAGACATAGCACACTGCCTAGCATATAATAGATGTAATGCTTCTTCTCTTTCACTTTCCATTTATAAATCCATCACACTTATAAATCATCATTACTTCAGTCATTCCATCACTGATGGGCATAATTTTCAGTTTCCATTTTTTTTTCTTTTTTTTTTTTAGCAATCAGGGTTAAGTAACTTGCTCAAGCTTACACGGCCAGTTATTTCTTGGTGTGGTGCTGAGTGTCTGAGCCCGGGATTCGATCTCCAGGTCATCCCAACACTGGAGCTGTGCTCTTACTGCTACCTGGATGCCCCCATCCTTAAGTTTTTGTTTGTTTAGGAATAATCTCTAATATTCCCTTCTTTTTATTTCCTCCTTTTCTTCCCCTATTTCCCCTCTTATTTTCCTGTAGCATTAAATGTATTTCACATATCTAAGTGTGTGTGTATTTTTCCTATCTTTGAGTCTTTCAGATGAAAATGAAATTCAAATATGACTTGCTCTTACCAACCGTTCCTTTCCCATTTCTTATCCTTTTTGTTCTCTGGTGCTTTCATTTAATTTATAAAACAACAACAACAACAACAACAAAAAAAAAAAAAAAAACACGTTAACCTCCACACCATTTAACTCTTGATTCATCTCTTCCAGGAATTCATTGTATAAGTTGAACTGGTACCCAAACTTCCAGAAGCCTCATGTTTTCCTTTGAGACTTGGCTTATAGATGTTTTTGGAGAGATATTTCTTCTTTTACGTTTATATCCTGAGTAGTTCTGTCATTTTAATGGCTTTTTAGTGTCAGAATCTTTTTTTTTTGTTCTTGTTTTCTTATTCTTCCAGCCTTGACTTCAGAACTTAGGTTTTGGCCAAACCTTACACACTTCTGGAGGTAATGTCTGGGTTGAGTTTGTATCCTCCTGTATCCTTGTGCTGATTTCTTGGGTTAATATTGTGTTATTCCTGGATTTGAAGGGCATTTCAGGCTAAGACCCTGAAAACTCTTAGTGCTTTCTAAGTATTCTGATATATGGTAAAATCTGATCACCACCCTCCTGCTTTGTGCTCTGAAAGTTCCTGACTTGGGTTATTAGCTGATTAATACTCCCATGACCTTGCCTCTGGCTGGAGGTCTAGTATACTGGTAGATTCAGCCACTATCAACCAGCTGGAAAGCTCTGCACATTTAGTGTAATAGAACTTCAGATTTCCATTTGGTCTGGGATTAATGTCCTGATTTTTCCTCTATATACTGTGCTGACAAAACAGATCCCCTCACTCCTACAGTCAAACCCCATGGCTAGCCACTGCTTGCTTCTGAACTTGGTCCTTGCCAGGTTCACAACTCGGGGGCTTCCTCCCCATGACACACCATGATTAAATATGGGTCCTTTCCTCAGGCCATGTTGGATCTGTGACCTGGATCTAAGCAGTGAGCCACAGAATTACCATTTGGCAATTATTCCTGCATCCTGCATAAGGTTAGGACTCCCTGTGCTGCTTATAAAACCTCTTCTTGCTGTGGTTCATAGTCTTCCCCTAAGCTGAAATGTTTGGTATGACTCTTACTGCCTAGACACAGTCCATGGCTTCCACAGACTTCCCTGTATGTCTCCCTTTGATGAGCCAGTCTGGAAGAATGACTCACTGTGATCTGGTGTTGATTTCTTGGACATTTGATTTCTCCAGACAGTGTCTGGCATCTTTTCTAGATCTATGGGGAGGAATTGTGGAGTAGAGCTTGCCTATACTTCTTCCTGATACTTCTCCATCTTGATTCTGCCCATTGAATATTCTTTAAGAAATACATCTAGTATAAGCAACTTCTTGAAAGAAACCAACCTTCAAACTGTGGGGATTAGTGATAAATGGATAGCATTTTTTTGGGTACATTTTGATGCTTGCCTGGCTAGAGATTTCCACCACCAGGGTAAATGAAGAAGCCACAATGAATTCTATTCCATCATGAATGCCATGGAGAAAAATTATTTTTGCTAACTGGAAAAGGAGACAAATCAATAAAGATTCAAATTTGTTTTTAAATCATTAAGGAGATACTGAAAACAATGACTAGGAAAAATCTCTAAAAACCCTCCAAGGCTACTTTAAAATATCCCTGTACTAAAAGAAGCTGAACTAATAAGCTTGATTCATGGCTTGTATTAGCAAGGAGCAAGAATAGGCATTGCTACTAACTTATTGTTAAGACCTTCAGCAAAATCATCTTAACCATCTAATAATTTTGCTGTTGTTGTTCAGTCGTTTTAGTCACATATGACTTTTTGTGACTTGTTTTGAGGTTTTCGTGGCAAAGATACTTGAATTGTTTGCCATTTCTATCTCTACCTCCTTTTACTGATGAGGAAACTGAAGCAAACAAGGTTTAGTGACTTGCCCAGGGTCATATAGCTAGTTAGTGTCTGAGGCTGGATTTGAAATTAGGTCTTCCTGACTCCAGGTCCAGTACACTATCCACTATGCCACCTAACTGTCTTCATCTATTAATACTGAAGTACAATAGGAAAATACAAGAGTAATATTAACAATGCCTTGAAGATTATAATGGTGATGATATAATTTCAGTTTTAGATGTTTTAAGGTTTTAAATATATGACTTTTGACATTGATAGTAATAAAAACTGATGTTTATATAGTATTTTAAAGTTTGCTGAGGTTTGTTTCCTCATTTGATCTTCACAACAATATTTAAAAATGAGTTCTATCTTTATATCCATTTATGCAGATGAGGAAATCGAGGCTCAGAGAAGCTGAGTTACCTGGCTAGGGTCACACAGCTGGAAAGTGAACGAGGCTGGATTTCAACCCAGGTGCCCTCAACTACAAGTGCCTTTGAGCTGGAATCGTATAGTTACCTCAACCTTTGGGACTGAAAGAAATAAATGGAGTAGATACAAAAAACCCAAAGGAATTTTCTCTCATGACTTGCAATACTGAAATAGTTATCTCTGGAAAATTATACATGTAAATATCTGAGGGAAATTATACATCATGTAATCTATTTCCCATCCAAAGAATTTTTGCCTAGGGACTTTTCCCCTTAACTTCAATTTATATACAATAGTGGGATTGGTCATGTCTGATTAGTTTTAGGCTATATTTCTTTAGGCAAATAAAACAAAACACTAAAGTAGCATTTAAATAACACTTTAAGGTTTACAAATGTTATCTCATTTGTTTCTTATAGGAACTCTGATAGGTAGGTGATATCCTATTTTATAGATGAGGAAAGTTCGACATATAGAGGTTAAATTGTCCTTCATTTTGAAGAGGACCAATGACATCGCAGGGGGTGGGGTGATCTCTTGACTTCTGAGTGAATTGGATTTAAGAAAGGCAGAGTTGCACAGAGTAGTCAGTTTCACTTTCTCTTCCTACATCAAAGTTCAGTGGCAGGACTAAAGTCAGGACCAGTGGTCATGGATCAGGATGCAGTAGATGAACTTGGCCTCTTTGATGTCTCACCAAGCTTTAAGCAGTCCACGGCACCTACTTCAGCTACCTTCATGACCATTGGAAGAAATTGTTTTCTTCTACCCATTCCTTGAGGGGAAATCTTTACATGATTGGGGTAGAATCCCCCCGAATTCACAGATGGTTTGTGGCCTGTTGCTAACCCTCAACCCGATTTAGCCCATCTGCTGAGACATTTACCAGGGTGTGCTGGCCATTGTGCATGTTATAGCTTCTTGGAGCCATAGGTGAGAGTAGAGTGCCAGGGAGACACCAAAAGTGGATGGACAGCTCTGAAAAGAGGTGCTAGTCCTCCTTGAGCACCCCTTGTCCAAGGACATAACTATTCATGCCTGAAACTGGTTTTGAATTCCAGTCTTCCTGTATCCAGATTCAGCACTCTAGCCACTGTGCTGCAGAGATGTTTCAGGATCCCATTCAATAGCATATACTGAGTGATATAAAAGAATTAGAAAAGCCAATAATTATGTCATCTACTCAAAACAAAACTGTTTAGTAAACTAGTTTTCTCATCTAGCTATGTATCTAGAAGTATTTAGTTACAAACACCTCACTACTTGGAAGAGCTATTAAAAACAAACAAATCAAATAAGCCCTATAAAATTTGAAGGCCCACTGTGAAGGATCCTAAGAGCTTGAACTGAAAAGTACAGCTTTGTGAACACTTCTCAACCTGTAGAAATATATCTTCCTGAATTGTAAGAAAAGCTCCAAGATCCAATTAAAGCCTCATATACACAGGGATACTCATATTCACTTTGTTGAATCATGTGATTCATATCTGAATTGAGCAAGGAGGAGAAGTTGAGTCAAAGATGAAAAGAGCTGAGTTGGGCATTTATTAGCTATGAGACTATAAGGTCTTCTCTTAACTTCCACGGATGTCAGTTTTCATATTTAAGAAAAATGAGATACTACTACTATTATCGCATATCTCAGTGGGCTGGTATAAAGTCTAAATGAAATAATGTGTATAAAGTATTGTGCAGGGAGACCCAGTCATAATAGATCCATAATTTTAGACCCATAATTTTAGGCTCTATTGTACTTAACCTGTATTCCTTATATAAGTATTCCATGGTATTATTATTATTAATGCTATTAATGTTATTAAAAAATAACAATATTAATCATGAAGAATAAGTTAGAGTAAGAGCAAAGAATATGTTTTTTGTCAGACATACAATTTCTATCTCTCCATATGAATAAAAAATAAAAAAATTAAAACACCAAGGTAATCCTTACTCAGAAATAGTCTTTCTGTCTCTTTGTCTCTGTCTCTGTCTCTCTTCCTCTCTCTCTCTCTCTCTCTCTCTCTCTCTCTCTCTCTCTCTATATATATATATATATATATATATATATCTGTGTGTGTGTATACATGCTTGTATGCACATATATACATATAAATACAACTTTTGCCTATTTCAAAGGAAAATGTCTTAAATGGTAAGTCAAAATTTCTCCCTATTTTATTATTTTCTAAACCTGTAACTCTTCTTCTTCTGATCATATTTGTTCAATTTTTCAGTAATTTTAATTGAAAATATTGGATGGTGGTAAACCCAATAAGAGGTTGGAAGCTGGCAAGACCATAAAAGGTAAATGAGTAGGTAGTGACAAATATTGTTAAGAAATCATTAATAGGGACAGCCAGGTGGCGCAGTGAGTAAGAGCACTGGCCCCAGAGTCAGGAGGACCTGGGATTGAATCTGGGCTCTGATACTTAGCACCACACCCAGAAATAACTGGCTGTGTAACCCCAATTCCTTAAAAATTCATTAATAAACCATTCTTTAGAATCCACAGGAGGGAAAAATGAGGGTAGAAGAGGATCTACAGATCGTTTATAAAGAAATCATGCATTATGGTGCTCCACGGCTTGTTGCATCATCCTTTCTTATTCCTCTTTGATAATTAAGATGTTTGTACATGTTGATAATGGTTAAATTCATAATAAAAAATTGAACAAATAATCCAGTTTCAAGTAATTGTCCTAGATAATAAACATTAAGATTAATTTCCTTCATAGTTCCATGTATTTTGTTTTATGAATATAAAGGATTTATTCTGAGGAGGGGTCAGTGGACTTCTCCAGATTGCCAAAGAATTCATGACATGCAAAAAGTTTAAGAATGCTTACTGCAGACTAAGATTGGGTAAACAGCCCATAAAGTTCATCAGTCAATATCTCTATCTTGGACAGACATTGAAAATGGATAATTAGCTAGACCCAGACAGGAGGAAAAGAGTGGGTGGAATTATCTTTCAAAAATGGTATTTCTTTCAATTACCTTACATTTTTCCTTGAAGCAGACTTCAATCTTTAGTTAGGTTATTTTATGGCTACAAGACATGGAATAATAAAGTCTCCAAAGAATCAAAGATATAGATTATGTATGGATTACACTTATATGACATGGATGTGACTGTAATCAAGATATATTATGAAGGACAAGTCAAGAAGTTTACTCCTCTTCCTAACCTAACTTCATTATTTCTATTGGTGGAAATTCTCTCTTCCCAGTCACCCAAGGTAAAATCTTTAGGCTCAGCACTGAGTCTTACCTCTCCCACACCATTTCACATTCAATTAATTGCCAGTTACTATCAATTTGAACTTCATAATATCTTTTATTGTTGTTTTGTATTTGATATTTTACTTTTCCCACTTACATGTAAAAACAATTTTAACACTCTTTTTTTAATATAAATTTTGAGTTGCAAATTCTCTCCTTCCTTCTCTTCCTCCCCGCTTCCCCATTAAGAAGGCAAGCAATTGACATAGGTCATATATGTATAGTCATGCAAAATACATTTCCATGTAAGTCATGTTGTGAAAGAAGAAAGACAAAAAAAAACAAGAAAAATAAGGAAAGTAAAGAAAAAGTATCTTCAATCTGCATTTAGGCTCCACCAATTCTTTCCTTGCAGATAGACAGCAATTTTTCATCATAAATTCTTCAGAATTTTCTTGGATAGTTGCATTACTGAGAATAACTAAGTTTTCCACAAAACTTCTGCTCATTTCATTTTGCATTAGTTCATTTAATAGTCTTTCCAGGTTTTTCTGAGAGCTTCCTGCTTGTCATTTCTTATAGCACAATATTCCATCACAATTAAAAACAACTTGCTCAGTCATCTCCCATTGATAGAGATCCCCTCAATTTCCAATTCTTTACCACCACTAAAAGAGCTGCTATAAATATTTTTATACAATATAGGTAATTTTCCTTTTTGTTTTTTATCTCTTTGGGATAAAGATCTACTAGTGGTATTGCTTGGTCAAAGGGTATACATGATTTTATAGCCTTCTGGGAATAGTTCTAAATTGCTGAATTGTTGTTCCAAATGGTTGAATCAATATACAACTTCACTGACAGTGCATTAGTATTTTAATTTTCCTTCATCCCTTCCAACATTTGTCATTTTCCTTTTCTATCATATCAGGTGTAGGGTGGTAGCTCAGAATTGTTTTAATTTGCATTTCTCTCACCCATAGTGATTTTATGATATCTTTTGAATTCACCTTTCATAAAGCCACTACCCTAGCCCAGGCTCTCATCACCTATGCTATTATAATAGCCCCTTATTAAAATTTTTACTCCTACTCTTTCTCCACTACAATCCAACCTCCAGACCATTCCTGGTATAATCTTCCTAATGCATTCCTTTGATCATATCACTCCCCCTTTCCATGCTCCAAACCTCCCATGGGTCCTCATTGCTGACCAAATAAAGTACAAATTGATACCCTGGAATTCAAGGCATTTTACCATCTGGCTCCAATCTACCTTTCCAGTGTTACCTAATACTACTCCCCTTCATGTATGCTACATTCCAGCCAAACGAGACTATTCCTCATCCCCATTTTTGTCCTGCCTATGCTAATTCTATTTCTCTTTACCTGGATTGATCTTCTTCTCTCATCTCTATCGGTAGAAATTCTTCCCTTTATTCAGTCATTGATCCATTCTAGACTCCCTATATAGAAGCTCTCTCTCACTCCCTGAATTTTTTGTAGTTTTTTTTTTATTTCTCCTTAATTTCTTTTTTTAAAAGCAATTAAGGTTAAGTAACTTGCCCAAGGTTACAGTCAGTTTTTTTGTGTGGGTGTTAAAGTATCTGAGGCTAGAACTGATCCTGGGTCCTCCTGACTCTGGGACCAGTGCTCTTATTCATTGTGCCACCTAGCCACCCCTCTCCTTAGTTTCTATTGTGCATTATAGGCATTTGCATACATGTCTTATAACCCTTACTAGGCTGTGAGCTCTTTGAAGACTTACACTCTGTCTGATTTGGTCTTTGTACCTACCATAACTAGTCCATATTATGAACTTCAAAAGAAACATGGTGTTTAATTAAAAAAGGAGGAGGGAATGGGGAATGTAGATACTCCTTCCACCAATTCAGGATGTGCTTCTCCATATTTCTCTCAGAACTAAAGGCCATAAGTGTAGAGTTTGAATAGATCTCAGAGACTATCTAGTTTGATCTCTCATTAAAAAAAAATTGGTCCTAATAAATCAATCATAAATATTTGTTGTTTGCTTCCTCCCTGTCAGGCAGTGTCCTTGGCTCTGTAGATACAAAGACAAACTCCCTGCTACCTCTGCTTCTGACTTCCTAGACTTACTTCAGCTGTCATCTCATTCTAGAACTTTATTTAACACCTATTGCCTCCTCACTTTGGGACATCCATTTATATCTATGGCCTTTTCCCTTTGGAAGATTTCTCTACCATGATGGCTCCTTTGTCCCACCACTAAGTTCTTTTTGGAACTTCATTTTGGAAAAAGCTTGGACCCACTAACCCTTGTTCACCACCTGGCTCTGCTTCTGACATTATGCTCTTGTGCAGATACCTTTCCTCACCCCAACTCTCATACCATCCCTCCATCCCTTTCCCCCCTTCCTTTTTGAATGTCATCTTTTTTTTTTTATTAGAATGTAAGCCTCTTGAGAGCAGGAACTTTTTTCTTTTTTTGTCTGTATTTGTATTCCCAGGGCTTGCCATGGCACCTAACTCATAGTGATCGCTTAGGAAATGATTGCTTTTTATATTCAAGGAGCTTATGTTCTATCAGGGAGACAACATATACATATATAAAGTAGATAAAACATACTTCCATAAACTAGGAATTAGGTTTTCTAGTCTATGCAATTTTCTCACATTGGCAAGCCTTTTAAGTAGCCTGTGCTATGACCTAAAAAGGTTGATGGACCCCACAATACAAATGTCCATTGGAGCATTTCAGAAAATAAGCACAGTTGTGACCCATCCTGGAAAACTGTCCAATTCCCTACAGGAAGTTAGAGGATCATATCTGTAAAGCCCAAAATAATATTCTACTTTATATTCATCTCAGCTGAAATTCTTGTAGTGTCTCCATTAACTATCCAAATGAACACCTTGGGCTGTGGCTTTCCTGGACCCAAAAAAGGAGGCTAGTCTTGAGTAATATCTTTCCTCTTTGCTTCCTTCTCTTTTTTTGAAACATATTCTTTAAACTTTATTTTTCTTGCTTTGGTGTGTGTGTTTTCTTTTGCTACATTGCTAATATGGAAAAATATTTTGCACAATTTCACATGTATAATTGATATTATATTCTTGCCTTTTCATTGGGTGAGAAAGGGGCAGGAATGAGAGAGTTTGGAACTCAATTAAAAAAAATGAATGTTGAAAAATTTTTTACATATAATTAGGAAATATTTAATAAAATAAAAATATTTTTCTTTTTTTGGTCTTTATTAATTTGTTTGTTTACTTTTAGTTTACAAGATTCAGTCCCACAATTCCTTGAGTTTCTAATTTTCTCCCCCTTCCTCCTCTTCCCCCTGCCATGGCAGCATACAATCAAGTATAGGATCTGCCAATACTTTCACATTAGATATTAGTCAGGTTATAAAGAAAGATTGTATCAGATGGAATGAACAATAGGAAAGAGGAAACAAAACCAAACAAGAGAAGGAAAGAGAGCAGGTAATTTGCTTCAATCTGCATTCAAACTCTGTTCTTTGTAGTTCTTTCTCTGAATGTAGAAATCTCTCTCCATCATGAGTCTTTTGGAGTTGACTTATCACCCTTTTGCTTCCTTCTCTTAATAGAGCAAGTGTTGACTATATATATATATATATATATATATATATATATATAAATTTGGATAAATTTGGCTGACATGCATACTACCATCATTGTGCTGTATTCTGCTCCTTCCCCCCCCTCATTTGGAATCGTGAGGATGCACATGGCATCAAAATCAGTTACCACACTGATGGTAAATTCTTCAATGTGAAAAGGCTAAAAGCCAAGACCAAAGTGGAGGGAGTGTTGGTGCATGATTTTCTGTTTGTAGATGACTGTGCACTCAATGTAGCCTCTGAAGCTGAGATGCAACAAAATATCAATCAATTCTCTGCTGCTTGGGTTAATTTTGGTCTAACAATTAACACCAAGAAAATACAGATGCTCCATCAGCTAGTACCACACCATATAAGTGGAACCATGCAAATGGAGAAGTTTGAAACCTGTAGATAAGCTCACTTACCTTGGTAGTATACTTTCCAGGGATGTGCCCTTTGATAATGAGGTTGACACATGCATTGCCAGAGCTAACTCAGTTTTTGGGAGGCTTTTTATAAATCTACTTTTTTAAAAGTACTTTTTAAAAATAAAGTTTTAGGTGGAGTCAAGATGGCAGAGTAGAAGGAGGTCCTCTGTGCTGTTCCCTACTTCCACCTTCCCCAATTCATGTAAAAGGGGACTCTAAACAAACTTTGGAGCTACAGAACCCACAAAATGACACAGAGAAGCTAACCTCCCACTAGGACAGCCCGGCAGGCAAGCAGGAATTGGGAGCCCAGCCCAGCTCCACACTGAGATTTTAGCCCCAGGTAGGGCCTGACCAGCTACTGGCTATGGTTGTTTCCAGCAGCTGCAGTAGTTTCCAGATTTGTCAACACATAGATGTGAAGGACAAAGTGACAGGTCAGTGCAGTATGGAATTTGGGACCCAGTAGCTGGGAGTGCCTTGGCTTTTGCCCCTGGGGCAAGAAGCCACTGTGGTGCAGCCTCAGCTGCCACAAGGCAGCTTCAGGTCCTGGCCTGCCAAGTGCAGGGGGACCAAGCGACCAGTCTTAGGGGTAATCACTCTTGCTTTAACCTGCTTGGATCTGGATTGAGTTCTAGGGTAGAAGTGCTGGGGTATGTGTCCAGCTTGCCAGAGTGTGTGGAGGCTTCAGCAGGGGCTCCCAACTAATAACTCCAGCAGCTGAGAAAACCCCAGTGTTTGGGATGGAAACTACCCTGTCTGGTAGCAGAGTCCTACTGTGGCAAAAAGCCCAAAAGTTAAGGGATTGAGAGGCAACATGCATGGGCAAAGGAAACAAAGCAAACAGAAGAACCCAACATTAGACTCCTATTTTGGGGACAAAAAGGATCAAAGCATGGAACAGGAGGAATACAGTGAAGTCAGAACTCCTGCACCAAAAACATCAAAGGAAAATACAAGCTGGTTACAGGCCATAGAGGACCTTAAGAAGCAAATAAGAGAAGTGGAGGAAAAATTGGGAAAAGAAATGAGAAAAATGCAAGAAAATTATGAAATGAGAGTCAACAGCCTGACTGAGGAAAATACCTTAAAAAACAGACAAACTCAAATGGCAAAAGAGGCTCAAAAAGGCAATGAGGAGAAGAATTTGATAGATGGAAAAAGAATCTCAAAAGCTCAATGAGGAGAATCATTCCTTCAGAATTAGATTGTAGCAAATGGAAGCTACTGACTTTATGAGAAATCAAGATGCTATTAAAGAGATCCAAACAAATGAAAGAATAGAAGGCAACGTGAAATATCTCATTGGGAAAACCACTGACTTGGAAAATAGATCCAGGAGAGATAATTTAAAAAATTATGAGACTACCTGAAAGCCATGATCAAAGAAAGAACCTAGAAATCATCCTCCAAGAAATTTTCAAGGAAATCTGCTCTGATGCTTTAGAACCAGAGAGCAAAATAGAGCTTGAAAGAATCCACGAATCACCTCCTGAAAAAGATCCCAAAAAGAAAACTCCTAGGAATATTACAGCCAGGTTCTGAAATTCCCAGATCAAGGAGAGAACATTACAAGCAGCCAGGAAGAAACAATTTGAATATTGTGGAAACATAATCAGAATAACCCAGGATCTGGCAGCTTCTACACTGAGGGACCAAAGAGCTTGGAATATGATATGCTGACGGGCAAAGGAGCTGGGATTAAAACCAAGAGTCACCTACCCAGAAAAACTGAGTATCATGTTTCAGGGGAAAATATGGTCCTTCAGTGGAATACAGGACTTTCAATTCTTGATGAAAAATAACAGAGTTGAATAGAAAATTTGGCATTCACATACAAGAAACAAGAGAAGTTTGAGAAGGTAAACAGGGAAAAGAAATCATAAGCCACTGATCAAAGTGGAACTAATAACATTCCTACATGGAAATATGATAATTGTAACTGATGAAACTTTTCTCAGTGTGAAAATAGTTGAAGGGAATATATATATATAGATATATATAAATACATATAAAGGGAAATAGATACAAAGAGAGAGAGAGAGAGAGAGAGAGAGAGAGAGAGTATACGGGCATATGAATACATATCTGAATGTGTGTATATATGTTCACAGGTAGACATAGATAGAGGGTGCAGGACCAATTTAATAGGAAGGGATGATACTTAAAAGGCGAAATTAAGAGGTGATAGGGGAATATAATGAGAGGATATGGGGAGAGACAGAATGGGGTAAACTATCTCATATAGAAGAGGCAAGGGGAAATGGTTACAATGGAGGGGAAGAATAGGAAGGCAAAAGGGAATGGGTCAACCTTATTCTCATTGAATTTGGCTTGGGGAGGGAATTACATACACAGTAAATAGGATATCTCACCCTACAGGAAAGTAGGGGGGAAGGGGTGAGAGGGGGGATGATGGAATGGAGGGCAGTCTTGGGGGGAGGGAAGTTGGAAGCACCCACATTCGAAAAGGGATGGGATCAAAGTAGAGAATAGAACTAGTGTGAGATGGGATAGGAGGGAGGAAAATATAGTCAGTCTTTTACAATATGTCGACTATGTTAATGTTTTGCATAAGCTACACATGTACAACCTATACTGAACTGTTTATCTTTCCAGTAAGGGCGGGTGACAAGGGAGGAAGGGAATGAATCTGGAATTCAAAGTTTTAAACTCAAATGTTTATATATATATATATATATATGCTATTAATAATATTATTTTACATGTAATTGGGAAATAAGTTATACAGGCACTGGGGCATGGACATCCACCAGGCCCTACTGGAAAAATCAAAGGGGGTATGAGATAAGATATGGGAGAGAGCAGAGTGGAGGAGGGGATATACTGTAGGACTGCTATTTTGTGTGGTGGGTAGGGGAAAAAGGGGGAGAAAATGTGTAACTCACAATATGGTGGAAATGAATGATGTAAATCAGAAGTTAATAAAGCACTTGAAAGATGAAAAAAATATATAAAAACTTTAGCTCCCTAGGAGATATAATCTAAAGCATCTTATACCTTCAGTATAACACTACACTCCCAAATTACTTCTTTTGTTCAACGTCTGGGAATCTACATGCATGTATATCTTTCCATTTTTCTCAGGCACAACAATTATGGGTGATGCATAGCAACTGCTAAATTCTGTTCTGAATGTCTGGGAATCAGTGAGCTCAATTCTATGAATTATATCATTGTTATTCTTGATTTAACAGTTTAATT
>NW_027185655.1:64420321-64434319 GCF_028583685.1 Petaurus breviceps papuanus
ATAATAATAATAATAATAATAATAAATATAATTAAAAGGAGAAATAAAAAAATAAAGTTTTGTCTACTTTATATATGTATATGTTGTCTCCCTGATAGAAGGAAAGTATGGGAGAGAAGAGGAATTAGACTGACTACCAAACTGAAAGTATACAGAGCCCTTGTCTTGACCTCTTTTTTGTATGCCTGTGAAACTTAGACAGTATACCAGTGCCATGCCACTTGAATTGTCTTAGGAAAATTCTGAAGATTACCTGGCATGATAAGGTACCGGACTTCTTATTCAAACTAAACTGCCAAGCACTCAAACTCTACTTTAGAGCATACAAGTCTGATGGGCAGAACATGTTGTCTGAATGCTAAATGTAAGCTTGCCAAAAAACAAAAACAAAAACAAAAACAAAACCCAAAACTATTTATGGAGAATTCACACAGGGCAAGCATTCACAAAGTGGTCAGAAGAAATGATAGAAGGACACTCTTAGGGTCTTTCTCAAGAACTTTGGAATTGATTGTGTGTCATAGGAGACACTGGCACAGGACCACTCATATCGGAGAAGTTTCTGTGCTCAGAATCTAAACAGCCCAAAGAAAGCAGTATCCACCCCAAATATTCACATGAAATATTTGTGCCTGTACTATGGGAGAGCATTCTGAGCTTGTGTTGCTGTGATCAGTCACAGTCAGATAGACTGAAATTTGACTTTAGCACGGTGATGTCATTTTGGTCCTGTTCGAGAACAAAGTAAAACAACCAACCAATTATCCCTATAGGAGAGCCAGGGTTATACAGTTCACATCAGAGCCAAGATTCAAGTTCAGGTTTCCTCACTCTAAGTACAGAATTCTTCCCATTATACTATATTTTCCCTTTTATAAAACAAAATAAAGTCTAATTTGGCTCCCTGGTGAACAACATTCTTACAATGTGACTATACAGAAATGACTATTTCTGGCATCTTAACATCTCGGTGCCTCTTTTACTTAACATGTTAAAAAGTCTTTGCTATAACTACATTTTCAATAATCTTTTTCAAAACTGACCTTACCAAATGTCAAATAAAATGAACATTCTTCCTATACAAAGCAGAACAGAAAAAAGCATCCCATGTGTAGACTCTTGTCTCACATGTAGCCTACTTCTCCAAATACATAGCAAATTTAACATATTTTTAAAACCATCCTGCTTTGTGTTTCTTACTGTCCTACCTTCCATTCTATTTTGTTCATTCTAAAAGGTACTTCTGTGACTTTTTTTCTCTTCATTTTTTTTTCCCATTTTGGTAACTATCATGTTAAGAAGGAAACGAGCATTTATTAACTGCCTGTTATATTCTAGGCACTGTGCTTTACCAAAAATACCTCATCTGATCCTCACCAGCACTATGGGAAGTAGATATTATCACCCTCATTTTGCAATTGAGGAAACTTAGGCAGACAGAAGCTAGGTGATTTGCCCACTGTTATCTATCTAATAAGTGTTTACAGATGGGTTTGACCTCAGGTCTTCTTGATTATAGGACCAGTGCTTTATCTAGTGTGCCACACAGTTGCATCTTAAACCTTACATTAGATATGGGTAGTTAAACAAAACAAGTCCCCACACTGGGCATGTTTGAAAATGTGTGTCTCCTTCTGCACCTTGAGTTTATCAGAAATCAGAAGGCACGTAACGTGTTTCATCACTAGTCCTTCGGAAATCCTAGCTGATCATTGCATTTGTTAGAACTCTTTTACAATACTGCTATTATTGTATAATTTTTGTTCTCTTGGTTCTACTCATTTCAACTTTTTATGTATCTTGTTGCTAAAGACATTGGTGCAAATACTCAGAAAAATTTTCAAAGGAAAAAGAATGCTTTCATTTCATTCTGTATACTAGAGTTCTTCAGGCAATAGTGAGATAACCCTTTATTGGATATCCTATAGAAATTTTCTATTCAGGTATGAATTGGTGTTTTGGGAATGGGAATCTGAAGGTCTTCCCTCTCCCCCCTCCCCCAGCCCTTTGATAGACTTAAATGATTCTGAGAACCTTCCCTGATTTGAAAATAGACTCTGCCCCCTAATAGGCTGAATGTGGTTACATGGAGACTATGGTGGGAGGCTTGTTTTTCAGGAATGCCCACACTTTGATACTTTGTGATTGGGCAGTGGGTCAAGAGGGTTGTGATATTCTCTGATCCAGGAGAAGGCTGTATATACCCTGATGTGAGGTTTTACTTTGGGGCTCACTTTGAAAAGAGTTGTGTGATTTGGCCAGATGAGATACTGGGTGGCCGTTGAGCCCCATGGCTTTGAAAACCCAGATGTTGGTGCTTCCCTCTCTGGTAACTGACTAGGTATGGATATAATGGTCAGACAGTGGGAAACTCTGTCTGCTGATCTGTTTCTCTGTCTGTATTTTTTTGTCTGCTTGTAACTTCTGTTTTTATTCTCTGAAATTCAGGGTGCTGAATTTTCCCCCTGAACTAGGTAAATGATATATGTTTGATTAGAGTAATATTGTTAACCCATTTTGAGTTGCTTTCCTTTAGAAAAGCAGATCTAAGAACCTGTGCTAGCAGCCTTCCTGGGTATGCTAGGGTGCTTGCTGCTACAATTGGACCAGATAGTTTCCTAATTCTCTCTAACTTTCTCATTTACAGTTGTGAAAACTGAGACCCAGGGACCCTGTGACTTGCTCAAATTCACACAGGTAGCAAAAGATTATTCATCATATGATGGCCATCCAGGATGATGGGCCCCTATCATGCTAGCTGGCCCTCAGATGTCAAACCCTCTACCTTCATATAACTCATTAGAGTTTGGGTTATGCTGTGTAGATCTAAAAAATTCAGAGTTGCCTTCCTGTTACAAAGAGACATCAACATTAAACTTCAGTTCTGGGCCCTTACAAAGCTTCTACTTAGCAAATATTTAAATTAAGCTTCTTCAGTTAAAAAAAAAGTCACTATCTATTGTTGCAACTGTCACAGAGCAGGAAATAATGAGAAACAATCCTGAGGAATCTTATTGCCTTTTGATTATTGTCATCTTATATACATAAGCAAAGAATCCTTGATTATCATTTAATTTTTGCAATTACAAGAGATTTCTTTAGGCTGATAATGAATTTTAAGAATAACCATAAACATTTTAAGTAAAAGGAGAAAAAAGCCCTTCAACTTGAACAACTAGCATTAAATTATCTGAGCACATCTATAGAGTTTTGCCAAGATTCCTTAAAATACAGACTTTGAAAACATTTATTCTTGTTCTTAATACAACTAGCTGTTGAATAAGCATGATTTTTCCAATAGTAAATGTTTCCTTTCCACTTAAATCTTGGAAAGATTTTTTTTTAAAGTGATTGCTCATAGGCACACAAGAAAAAGACAGCTTTTAAATTCTATTTTTGCTAGATAATCCCTTATAAAAATCTGTTGGCTTCAAGGAATTTCTGAGTGTCTGCTTTGAAAAATCATTTGTTTGTTATAGCAGAGAGAGGTTTAAAATTTACGTGAGCTTAGATAATTTGTCTTAAAATGAATTTTAGAAAAATGCAACTTCTCAAATTCTCTAGATAAATGACAAGAATTTGTTTAGTATTTGGTGGTTTTTTAGGTATAATGAATAATAACAATAACAAATTGAGGACCAAGTCAGGATGGATTTTTATTTGTTTCATCCTCCCCACCAGCTTCAATATTTTTACTTCTAAGAAAATAACTTTGAATAGTCATTTTCAATCATAACAAAATATATGAGATGAAACTCTTTTCAAAGAAAAAATTCCTTGCCCACTGAAATGTTTTCTGTTCTATGTGTTTCTCATCCCTGTCCGTCATAGTGAAGTTGTATGTCTGGATTAAATCCTTAAATAAATTGCTGTTCTCAGGCCTAGCCCTAAGCAATTCTGTCAGGTAAACAAAGATTCTGTCTGTCCCAGTCTCTGCTATCTCTACTCTGCTTGTCCCTCAGTTGTGCTCCTTTCTCATTATCTAAAGTATTCAGGGCCTTCAAGGTCTTTCTCTTCTTTGTAGACAAACTTGTTAACTTAAGATCTATCTTATGCGCTTAATTCATTAGTCCTAGAAATATCTGAATTTTACCTTTCAAAACCTGAAACTAAAGGAATGAAATACCATTGGTGGAATTATAACATCAACAAGTATGGAGAATTTATGTAAGGGCTCAGTAGACTATACAAATACCCGTAAAATCATTCCTTATAGAATTTATCTGCCTAAGAATAAGACTGGACATGGTTGGAAGTCACCTAAATTGAGGGAGTTTGACTAAATGACCACTAAGATACTGTCCAGATCTAAATCTATTTTTCCCATTGCCCCATAGAGTAATTATAGAGGATGTTACCCCCTCCCCCAAAAAGGAAGGACTATGTCTGTCTATATGTGTGTATATTCTATATATGCATAATAAATATATGCATACTTTATATCACATATATAATTCTACAAAATTACCATATAAAATATTCACAGTGTAAATTAGTTGGTTGGAATCATCCTGCGTGGAATCTGGAGTTACTTCATTTAAGTCAAATGAAGTGGAGCCTCCGGACATGTTGTAGAATTGTTAATATCTAAGCAACACTGATGAATTTACTGTTGTGAGACTGGGCCAAAATAAAGAAAGCTGACAGGGCCTCATTAAAAATTTCATGGTTCCTCTTATTATGAGAGATGAGAAGTAGGCTCTACTGGGGTTCCGTGTTTATGGAAGAAAAATATTTTGGGAAAAAAAATTTTAAATGTTTTAGTCATATAATTATTTATTTTTGGTCTCATCTAAGACCATGATCTACTCTGTAATTTCCACGATTTTTTGAGGCATATTTATTACTGGATACAACGAGATGGTGCAGTGGGTAGAGAGATGAACCCGGAGTCAGGAAGACCTTAGTTAGAATTTTGTCTCAGTTACTTAACTACTCGTGTGACCCTGGCCAAGTAACTTAACTTCTGATTCAGTGTCCTTATCTGTAAAGTGGAGATAATAATAGGACCTGCTTCTCAGAGTCATTATAAGGATCAAATGACATGATTTTTGTAAAGTGTTTTGGTAATATGAAAGGACTACATTGGTTATTATTACCAACTGATATTGACCAAAAGAAGAGTCAAACCCAGTCAAACAAAAAACCCCTCTCCATAATTCTTCATCAAAGAATCCATTCCATATATTTGGTGTTTTTTAAATTAGGAAATCATTAATTATAAACTAGTTGTTTGATTATCGGATGCTACAAAATATACTACGGCATTTGATTTCCTTATGAAGTGACCAAATTTGACAACTGACAACTTTGTGGTCATGGTTTCTGTAAGAGAACCAGACTTTGACCCATCTTACCACATTTCTGAATTTTAACATATCAAATATCATATAAATTCAAGTTACAATGCCTAGAATTAATATAGCATTATAAGGTTAACAATGAAATTTGCACATTTATTTTATTTGATCCTTAAAACAATTTTAGGAGTTAGGTGCTATTATTCTTCCTATTTTATAGACAAGGAAATGGAGGCAGGCAGAACTTAAGTGATTTGCCCAGGGTCACACAGCTTGTAAGTATCAGAGGCAGGATTCAGATCTTTTTGACTCCAAAGTCAACCCTCTGTCCATTTTGCCACCTGGATGACTCTGTTTATAAGGAAGATGTTCCCAGAAATGGGCATGGGTTTATGAAACCAAGAGCTAGCCAAACTCTGGAAGCTATGTAAAAGCATGAAATATTGTAGGAAAGTCCTTCATTACATTTTGAACTAATTAGAGGTTATCCAATGAATTCACAGTGTTAATTTTCATTTGAGTGGATGAATCAGGTAAAGTTTTAATTCAGAAAAAGAAAATGAGACAGAACTTCTTTTATGTTTGAGATATGAAGAATGTATCTAATGATACAACAAGATTATTTGATATTTTAAAAAAGTGATCAAGCTTTGTTACCTGCAGGACACATAAATGTCATATGCCAGAGATACTTTTTATTTTTATTTTTTTGCTTTTTGGAGGGGGAAGGCAAGTCACTTGGGGTGACTTGCCCAAGGTCACATGGCTAGTTTTGTGTTAAATGTCTGAGGTCAAATTTGAACTCAGATCCTCCTGACTACAAGGCCGGTGCTCTATTCATTGTGCCACCTAGCCACCCCTAGAGATACTTTTAAAAATATATATAATTAAGTGATATATATTTTTTTAAAAACATCCCATATGTATACTTTTTCTGATATATGTTTGCTATCTGTTTGTATCAATGGGCTCATCTGCTATTTGCTATGTGTGTTCATAGTAGAACTGGCTTCTTATGAAAAGGTAGTTAATCATTGGATGTGCAGTTTAAATATGTTTCTATTTTCCAATTCCTATGTTTTCTAAAGGTTAATATCATAGCTTGATGTTCTTGTGCTACCAGTAGCTAGACAATTTACTCTGTGCCTGAGTCAACAACTTTCCCATTAAGGAAAGGTGCTGCTTGAACCTGAAAATTATTTTACCTAGACTAATAACATATAGGGGAATGTACAGATATCATTCTGGTCTTACATCCCCTTTCTCTGAGGATATCACTGTGGCCAGCACCTGTTAAAAACAGCCTCTTGCTTTGCTTCCTGGTAGCAAAGAAAGTTTCCCTTGGAGAAGAGAAGGGGAAGGAGACTATAGAAATATCTATTCTTGTCTTCCTGTGAGACACATCTAGATAGATCTATGTAGACACACATGGCAAAACAACAATAGCAAAACACACAGTTCTTATACTTATGTTATTTGATGTGGAAAAAATGAAAAGAAATGTATATATCATATATGTGTGATATATGCATACATAGACATAGATATCCAACAATATTGTAAAGACAAGCTGGAATTCTAATCAACACAATGATCAATCAGTCCTATTACAGAGGACTCATGATGAAAAAAGCCACCCACTTCCTGAAAAGATGATAGATTCAGAGCATGTTGAGACATACTTAAAAAAAATTGGGCATGTCCAATGGAGGAACTGGTTTTGCTTTACTCTTCATGTTTATAACAGGGATTTTGCTTTTTTTTCTTTCTCATTTGGTTGGGGATGGGTGGTAGGAGGGAGAGGAGTATTTTCATTGATTTAAAAAATTAATTTAAATATGTGTTTCTATTTTCCTATTACTATGTTTTCTATAGGTTAATATCATAGCTTGACATTCTTGCACTACCAGTAGCTAGACAGTTTACTTTGTGCCCAAGTCAACATCTTCCATAAGCCTAGAGTTTAGACTATTATCCCAATCTTTCCCCAATTATCTGTCAGTCCAAGGTAATTCCTCCTGGGGCATATGGATAGAGTCATGTTTCCTAAAACATTGAGGGCAGGGGTTCTTAACCTTTTTTGTGTCATGGCCATCTTTGGCCATCTTACAAAGCCAAATTTCTCAGAAGAATGTCTTGAAATAATTGAAGAAAATTTTTAATTTCAATTAGAAATTAGTGAAAAATAAAAATGTATTTTTTTCCCTATATAAGTTCATAGATCCCTTGAAATCGACCCATAGACTCCAGTTAAGACCCTCTGATCTTGGGGAAGGAAGAGTTGTATTCCAATCAAACTATTGAACCAGGAAAAGAAAAAAAAATCATAGTCTCTACCACACATGGATGGTGTATAGGACACAATTTAAATTCAGTTCTATGCTGCCTTATTCTCTAATTTATTTCAATATTTAATTCTTGTCTTTCCAACAAGAGTTACAAATTTTTTGAGGTTAGGGACTAAATTATATTTTTGTATCACCCACAGTGTCTAGCGTAATGGTAAGCATATAATAGGTTTTTGACAAATCTTTCTTGAAGGATTGAACATTATTTAGTTTTTTATGTGCCCCCTTTAAATGTGTGTGTTCATTGTTACCATAAATAACAATATAGCATCATCCCATTACTAAGAGTGTTAGATTATCTCTACAAAATATTAGAAATGGTAGTTGGATCTTTTCAATCCAAAAACCAAATACATCTGTAAGGACAAGGAATGATTTTCCTATCTGCAGAAAATGATTCTGCTCTTAGAGACAAAAGCAACATGTTGCATACAAAGTTAAACTTTGACTTAGAATGGTGTAATAATTAGTCCTTCCCTTTACATGAAGGAATTACTCTCATAGGGAGTAAGATGTATCTGCCAATCAGCAGCATACAGGAGCCAATCAAGCTGCGTTCATGTTGATGAAAGGAGAGAAAACCCATGAAACCATTTCCTCTCTTGACAGAGCTGAAACCTTCTGACTTGAGTGTACAATTAAAGGAACATTGTGATCAAATCTATCTTTTATTGCATTTTCAAACTCAACAGTTGTGATCACACAGACATAAACCAAACAAAGAAGTTCTTTTTACACTTAGAGAGTCACTAAAAGTTGGTTATGGGCATAACCAAAAATGTTTCACAAAACCCATACATTCTCATATGACTTAGTCCAATCTAAAGCAGTTTGTTGCTGACAGTGGGAGTACAGTAAATGGTGACTGATTGCTCTAATTTGTCTTGAGTAAGACAACTATCTATATTATCATTGACCTGCATTTGTGAAGCATATATTACTGTTTATTCTAAAAATTATATAAAGAAGTGCTAAATAATTAAGAAGTATGGGTTAGGCCCTATTGTGATTGTAAAGCATCTTATTCTCCATCAGTTGATGCTTACCGCACGTAGTAGGTTCAACAATATTTTTTTTTTTTTTTGTGGAGGAGAAGTGGGCTCTTTAGGAGAATGCTAAAACAGGTACTACATATGTGCAAGAGTACTATGGCAGGCATTTGGGATTTTTTTTTCTTCTTTTGGGGACATGTGGGAATTCAGGTCTGTCATTTTTATTGCTGTAGGGAATTTCCAGTAAAGAAATTCTTTCTTCCTTTAGAGATTAGAAATTGTCTTACCAGTATAAGATTAAACGTAATCTTAGATTCTAGGAACACTGAGTGTTCAAGTGATGTGTCATAGGAGAGATTTGAACCTCGTCTTCTTGAGGGTGAGACTGGATCCCTATCCACTAAACAACACTGACTTTCAGGCATTGGTGAGATATAATAGCTGTGAAAAGGACCATGCTATTTAGGAGTTTATTCAGACAGTAAGTATTCAATAAGCAACTTAGAAGAGGGTAAGACCAGTATGCAAAAAATATAGGCTACAAAGGAGGATTAGTAAAATGGAGAGAGCCAGAAAAAGTGCTAGTTGATTGCCAATATTCTAGTTCACATCCACATCACTCCTCTTCTGGACCACTGAAATAGTTTGCTAGTTTTCCCTGCTTCTAGTAACTCTACTCTAATTTATCTTCCACACACATCTCTCTTGCCTAAACACCTTTAGTGGCTCCCTATTGTTTCTAGGAAATACACAAACCATTCCATCTGCTTTAAGTTCCTTCACAATCCAATATCCAGTTACTTTTGTTTCAGCCAAATAATATGGTTAATCTTCCCTAGCCTTGATACTCCATCTCATATCTTTCAGATTGTATACCCAGGATGTGCACTTTTCTCAGTTCATGTTTTCTAAAGGGATGAGGGAGATAGAAATACAAAGACATATGTACATATGTATATGTGCATGTGTTTCCATTTTGCTTTTTCAAGTCCTTAATATCCTATGTTATTCAAAGAATACACACATACTGGGGCGGCCAGTAAGAGCATTGGTCCCAGTGTCAGGATGACCTGGAGATTGAATTCAGGCTCAGATACTTAGCACCACACCCAGAAATAACTGGCTGTGTAACCTTAAGCAAGTTACTTAACCCCAATTGCTTAATAAAAAAGAATACACACATACACACACATATATGTAGCTTTTTATTAAATGAGGTTCTAAAATAGATATTCACCTCATAATTTTGGGATTAGAATTGTTGGCTCTGGGATTGGGGATAGCTTTGCTTGCATTTCCTGTCCTTTTCTTACCCCTTTCCCCACCTCACTCCTTCCATTTCTAATGCTATAAGATATCATGTAAACAAAAAATCTTCTAAAAATATATTGATCACAGGAGGATTATCCTGCAAAGTTTTTCATAGCCATTAGAATAGCCAAATCTTCCCCTGTAGTTATGAAATTACAAGATTTGATTTCATTAAATCCAAAATTAAAATTACCACTCAACTTGAGTTGTAAGTGAATTCAAAGTTGCCTAATCTGATAATAGCTGTGGTTTAATAAAAGTCAGTTTTGGGTTTCTCAAATATTGAAAGTTCCATCATGCTTTGCTAAAAGTTTTGTGGTTTTACTCACTCATCAAAAAGAGGGGGGGAGGGATATAAGGAAGATCACTTACTTGCTTAGACATTGTCATTAGCCTCCAGAAAGATATTATCTTAAATTATCTATTAATAAAATAGACATTTGTTTTATAAAGGTCTTTGAGGAAATAGCTTCAAAACTAAAATCAGTCTGTGAACTCATCATTGTGGGTATTCCCTACAAAATTCCATTCACAGCAATACTAATTCCCTTCCCATCCCCTATTCCCTTTCTTACTTTTACCATTTCCCTATGAAATCCAGCTCTAAGGAAATAATGGGATTATTAGTCATTGATGTTTTGTGTGATCTAAAATTCTCTACATTTATTTGGCTGTGTGGCCTTATGCCTAGTAGTAGAATACAAAGATTTTAATCCTTGTTAGAAGGATTTCAAACTTCAAGATTTGATGGAACAGAAATTCTTGGGGTTTTTTTGATCCTCTGCCCAACTCTAGTTTTATTTACTGATTGATTCCACTTTTTATCCTTTGTGGACAGGTCAGTAATGATTCCTATACATGGCAAACACATAACAAGTCAAAAATTAAAATAATTTCTACAATAATATGAAAATGCCATTTGAATTCAATGTTTAAAATTCTTAATGAAAACCAAAGAAAAATAGAGAAAAGTCTAGTTTGAATCTGGAGGTCAAATTCAGTCAATATATGAAAGAAATACTTTTAAATACCTTCATCTTCTCTAGGCAAAACATATTGAACCCAAAGTTAAAGAGAAAGCTATGGTTATACATGTTAAGAGACTTAGAAAAACACATTTAAAACAAAACAAATAGCCCTTTGGTTTTGGGAAATATCCAAACAAAAACCCAGATGGTATTAATTAAACACTAGCCCCATCACCTTTAAAAACCTTTGGTAAGGTTAACACTTCCATGTCAAAAAAAAGGAATGGAATTAACTCAGAGAACCTGATAAACAAATTAAAAATTTACAGATATAATTCCTCAACAGATCACTTCAAAGAGAATTTTTAAAGGCCTACATTATATGTTATTGGTCAGTCATTTCAGTTGTTTCTGACTCTTTGTGATCTCATTTGGGTTTTTCTTGGCAGAGCAACTAGCATGATTTTCCATTTCTTTCAAAAGGTCATTTTACAGATGAGAACACTGAGGCAAACAGGATTAAGTGACTTTCTCAGGGTCACATAGCAAGTGTCTGAGGTCAGCACAGGCCTAGTGACATTATGTACAAATCATTATAGTTCTTGAATGTAACCAGGATTAGTTTATCTCTGGATGAGCTCTATGAAATAGCTATGAACCAGGAGCAGAATCAAAAGGTCCCCTGGTGGGAAGTAGGAGGGAGAGGCCACAGGTGAGAGGATAATGCCTTAGGTGCTACACTGAAGTGTCTAGTTTTAAAACGATGACAAAGTTTTTCCCCCAGTCAGCAAATCCCCATGATTCTTTGCAATTGACTGCAAAGTGTCAATAAATTTAGTACAGTTCAGAAGAAAGAAGAAGACTAGGAAGGTGATGAGAATTGGCAGTGGGAGTTTGCTTCTCTCTTCCTCTCTCCTGCACCCTTACTACCAAGCTTGTCAGGGGGCAAACAAACCACAAGACAGTGTTCAGTGAAGTGAAAAAAGAAGATATAGGGGTGGCCAGGTGGCTCAGCGAGTAAGAGCACTGGCTCCAGTGTTGGGATGACCTGGGGATCAAATCTGGGCTCAGATACTTAGCACCACACCCAGAAATAACTGGCCATGTAACCTTGAGCAAGTTACTTAACCCCAATTGCTTAAAAAACAAAAAAGGAAGACATTAGGACCTGAAGGGATGGAATCATAAGCATGGTCTGTGGCACAGAGGATGGGGAAAATCTCTAGAAAACTGGGGAAAGAGAATTCCTATGGATGTGCTTGTGGGTCAGAGGATAGTAGCATAAGCCATAGAGCACTGAGTCAGCAAAACCTAAGTTCAAATGCAAACTCAGACACTTATTAACTGTGTAATGCTAGGCAAGTTATTTAATCTTTGCTTGTCTCAGTTTCCTCAAATGTAAAACAGGGATAACTATAGCACCCACTTCAGAGTTGTGAAGAGCAAATTAAATAATATTTGTAGAAAAATGCTTGGCATATAGTAGTTGCTAAATAAAGGCTTGTTACCTTTGCCTTTGTTAGGCAAGTATTTGCAAGTTAAGTTCGTTTTCAGGACAGAGTTGGGTTATCTGGGAAAATTTAGTAATCTAACTAATATAAGTGAATATATATATACATATATATATATAATAAATAATCCAACTAACCTCTTTCTCTGTTTCTTTCACTGTTTAATAGTAAAAACTCAAATATTTGTTGTATTGAATTGAATGGCATTACAAGTTGGGAAATGGAGCAAGGGAAAAGAGGGAGGGAAAAGGAAAATTCACTTCCAAATGCCCGAAGAATTTCCTGCCCCTTCTTATTTTCCCAGACCTAAGGTCCCTTATCCCTTATTACGCCCCATACTTGAACCTTCATTCCTGTCTTTCATTTCAGGTTTACCTCCTCTCTATTCTATTATTTCTCCCCATCCCCATCCCTAGTCCCCACCTTCAGTGTTTTAGTATGGGAAAATGCTTTCTGAGGTCCAAACAATGGTTTATGATCCTTTGGAACACACCCTGTTCCTAACTTGAGGACTGCCTATATTTCACTGTGGTTCCCAGGATTCATAAAGGAATTTCAGTAACAATTGTGTCTGGTTCGACTTTAGAAAAGCTGTTCTCCAAGTGAGGATGTTGGTACTACTTCAAATAACACTCTCTGCTAATGTGTTTCAAAATTATACTGAAATGGTGTTTTTCTTATTTAAAGAGTCTATTTTTTAAGGCATTTAAGGTTCTATAATTTGTTTTTTTTAAATTCCAGATATAAAATTTCTCATTATTTAGTTGAAGAACTCAGTCTGTCCTTCAGGAAACTATAGATCATTTTTCCAGCTGCATGGGATGAGCCTAGCCTTCAATAATTCAGTTCAGTACAATATGCCAGCTGAGAGTTGTAAGATTACTTTAAATACAGAGAGTGCTCACCTAGTGGATAGAATTGAGGCTGATTAACTGTTGCAAAACTTTGCAAAAAAAAAGTATCTTCTGTGATACTAGGATCAACTGTTTTTTTTTTCCCTTGTTACAAAGGTATATTCATTAGTGATAAGATTTTGAGGAAGACTAGTCTCTTTCAGATGAACTTTAGGCTTGGGATTAGAAAAAAAAATCAACAAATTCAATCTTATTCTTTTTCTAGGAAAAGCTAAGAAACTAAAACCTAGCAGGAAAAGTAAGGGAATTTGGGTTTTGCCTGAGCAATTTAATAACTCTCTGTGAATATTCTAAAGTAAAGGATACCAAACCATCAAACATGGTCACTCAAAGAGTATTCAATATCTGTTATTTAGAAAATATTGTAATGAGCGACGGAGATAAAAAATTTCAGATGCTCAAAAGGGCTGAATCATTCAGCAAATATTAATTATGCAAGGAATGGTGTTAATATCAGGTTACACTTCTAAAAAGATGTGATCTCTGTCCTCAGAGAATTGTTATCTTCTGGTGGATGACCAAAGAAGTGTTATGATCAATCTATTCATCCATTCATCAATCCATCCATCCATCCAACTATGTATGTATGTATGTATCTATCTATCTACTATCTATCTATCTATCTATCTATCTATCTATCTATCTATCTATCTA
>NW_027185655.1:64434329-64505939 GCF_028583685.1 Petaurus breviceps papuanus
CTATCTATCTATCTATCTATCTATCTATCTATCTATCTATCTATCTATCTAACAATCAAATATGGTGTTGGGACAGCTAGGTGGCACAGTAGATAGACTGACAGGCCTGGAGTCAGAAAGTCTTGTCTTCATGAGTTCAAATGTGGCCTCAGACACTCACTAGCTGTGTGACCCTGGGAAGATCATTTAATCCTGTTGTCTGAGTTTCCTCATCTATAAAATGAATTGGAGAAGGAAATGGAAAACCACTCCAATATCTTTGCCAAGAAAATACTGAATGGGGTCACAAAGAATTGGACACAACTGAAATGAATGAATATATATGTATATATATATATATATACAAAATAATATATAATATACATACATGTGTATGTATGTACCCATGCACCTATGATGTAAGCATATGCACATAGATGCATACACACATTACAATTAAGGGTGTGATGGGGCAAAAACAAGATGCAAAGTTGTTTAGGAAAATGTGGAAAGGGAGACTACTTTGAGTTGGTAAGTCAGGAAAACCTTTGGGGAAGACTTGCATATGGTTATGCAAGGTAATAAGCATTTTTGTAACTAATTTTATTGAGGAAAAAACAGAAAAATGTCCACAGCTCAATATCACCCACCAAAAAATAGCTCCTCTTCCCATTTACAATCAATTTTCTTTCAGGATATAAACCTTAAAGTGTATTGAATTCTCTCCAATCAATATGTAAAGAATTATGTTTGTTTGGTTTATCCTTCATTCTCAGAGGACCATGACATCAGGGACATGATGACTTGACTTGCAGTTGACTTTGATTTGAGTCAGGGAGGGCTGTGAAAGGTCACCAGCCTCACTTTTTCCTCCAGAGCCATATGGGACCAGTGGCCAGATATTCATCAGGATGACTGGAGGTGGCCCAGGATGCAACCTGAGACCTTAACCTTTTTAAATTAAGGTATTTTCGAGTTCTTACTTAGAGTAAGGTAAGGCCCTTTCAGTGAATAGGCCTCTTTAAAAAGTGAATGGGGGGGGGGGTAGGGGGGAAGGAGCCAAGATGGCAGAGTAGAAGCACAACCTTCCCACAGCTCCAGCTTCCACCCTCCCTAATCCATGTAAAAAGGGGACTCTAAACAAACTTTGGAGCTGCAGAACCCACAAAATGACACAGAGAAGCTAACCTCCCACTGAGGACAGCCCGGCAGGTCAGCAGGAATCGGCCAGCGCAGTGCTCTGGGAGCTGAGCCCAGCCCCACACTGAGGCTTTAGCCCAAGGGCAGGCCTGACCAGCTGCTGGCCAGAGGGACTCCAGATTTGCAGCAGCTGTGGCCGTTTCCAGATTTATCAACATAGAGACACAAAGGACAAAGTGAGAGGTCAGTGCAGTCCGGTCTTTGGGACCAGTAAGTGGGAGTGCAAGGCTTTTACCCCCAGGGAGAGAAGCCGCTGAGACACAGGAACAGCCAGCCAGCGCCACGTGGCAGCTTCAGCTCCTGGCCTGCAGAGTGTAGGGGGACCAAGCACCAGTCTGAGGGGTAATCGCTCTTGCTTTAACCTGCCTGGATCTGGATTGCAGTCTAGGGTGGAGGTTCTGGGGTGTGTGTCCAGCTTGCTAGAGTGTGTGGAGACCTCAGAGAGGGCACCCATCTAATACCTCTGGCAGCTGAGAAAACCCCAGCGTTCGGGACGAAAGCCCTCCTGTCTGGTGGCAGAGTCCTACTGTGGCAAAAAGCCCAAAAGTCAAGTAATTGAGTGCCAAAATGAGCAGGCAAAGGAAACAAAGCAGACAGAAGATTCCAACAATACAGTCCTATTTTGGGGACAAAAAGGAGCAAAGCATGCAACAGGAGGAAAACAGTGAAGTCAGAACTCCTGCATCAAAAGCTTCAAAGGAAAATACAAGCTGGTTACAGGCCATAGAGGACCTTAAGAAGCAAATAAGAGAAGTGGAGGAAAAATTGGGAAGAGAAATGAGAACAGTGCAAGAAAATTATGAAATGAGAGTCAACAGCCTGACTGAGGAAAACAATACCTTAAAAAACAGACTGACTCAAATGGCAAAGGAGGCTCAAAAAGGCAATGAGGAGAAGAATGCCTTAAAAAGTTGAATTTGACAGATGGAAAAAGAATCTCAAAAGCTCAATGAGGAGAATCATTGCTTCAGAATTAGATTGGAGCAAATGGAAGCTAAGGACTTTATGAGAAATCAAGATGTTGTTAAATAGATCCAAACAAATGAAAGAATATAAGGCAATGTGAAATATCTCATGGGAAAAACCACTGACTTGGAAAATAGATCCAGGAGAGAAAATTTAAAAATTATTGGAATTCCTGAAAGCCATGACCAAAGTAAGAACCTAGAAATCATCCTCCAGGAAGTTCTCAAAGAAAACTGCCCTGTTGTTTTAGTACCAGAGGTCAAAATAGAGGTTGAAAGAATCCACCGATCACCTCCTGAAAAAGATCCCAAAAAGAAAACTCCTTGGAATATTATAGCCAGGTTCCAGAATTCCCAGATTAAGGAGAGAATATTATAAGCAGCAAGGAAGAAACAATTTGAATATTGTGGAAACACAATCAGGATAACCCAGGATCTGGAAGTTTCTACACTGAGGGATTGAAGGGCTTGGAATATGATATTTCAGAGGTGAAAGGAGCTGGGATTAAAACCAAGAGTCACCTACCCAGCAAAACTGAGTATCATGTTTCAGGGGAAAATATGGTCATTCAGTGGAATAGAGGACTCTCAAGAATTCTTGCAAAAAAAACAGAGTTGAATAGAAAATTTGCCATTCAGATACAAGAAGCATGAGAAGGTAAACAGGGAAAAGGAATCATAAGGAACTTATCAAAGTTGAACTATTAACATTCCTACATGGAAAAACAATAATTGTGACTTAAAACTTTTCTCAGTAGTTTTGAAGGGATTAGAAATATATACATATATATGTCTATATATGAGGGTATATGGGCATATGAATACATATGTGAATGTGTGTATATATGTTTACAGGTATACATAGATAGATACAGGTATACATAGGACCAATTTAACAGGAAGGAATGATACTTAAAAGGTTAAGTTAAGAGGTGAGAGGAATATAATGAGAGGATATGGGGAGAGACAGATTGGGGTAAACTATCTCATACAGAAGAGGCAAGGGAAAATGGTTACAATGGAGGGGAAGAATAGGAAGGCAAAAGGGAATGGGTCAACCTTATTCCCATTGAATTTTTCTGGAGGAGGGAGTGAAATACACACTAAATAGGATACCTCACCCTCCAGGAGAATAGGGGTGGAAGGGGATGAGAGGGTGGATGATAGAAGGGAGGACAGGCTTGGGGGGAGGGAAATTGGAAGCACCCACTTTTGAAAAGGGACGGGATCAAAGTAGAGAATAGAACAAGTGGGAGGTGGGATAGGAGGGAGGGAAATATAGTCAGTCTTTTACAATATATCTACTATGTTATTTTTTTGCATTAGCCACACATGTAAAATCTATACTGAACTTTTTATCTTCCCAGTAAGGGTGGGTGACAAGGGAGGAAGGGAATGAATCTGGAATTGAAAGTTTTAAAATCAACTATTTAAATATATATATATATATGTATGTGTATATATATATATATATATATACACTATTATTAATACCATCTTACATGTAATTGGGAAATAAGATATACAGGCACTGAGGCATAGAGAGCCACTGGAAAAGTCGAAAGGGGTATGGGAGAAAATATGGGAGAGACCAGATTGGAAGAGGGGATATCCCGTGGGGCTGCTATTTTGGGGCGGTGGGTAGGGGAAAAATGGGGAGAAAATTTGTAACTCAAAATCTGGCAGAAACGAATGATGTAAATCAGAAGTTAATAAAGCATTAGAAATTATGCTTTTAAAAAAAGTGAATCAAGGTATGGCCCCTTTAATAATAATGATCAAAAAATCAAATTGGGATGGGAAGACCCTCAGGGTTACTGACCAAAAGAGAAACAGTTCCTATTTACATTCACTTTGAGTCAGGAGGAACCAAAAATAACTATTAAGTGGTGATTAGGCTGGGACTATTATTGTCTAATCAATGAGATCTAGAGTGAATTGAACTTAATGCATGATATTGTGTGAAAGACACTGTGCCAAGAAAATTAGAAGACATAAAAAAATAAGCAAGGCCTGGTCCTTCAATAAACTCATGGAGTGTATTATCCAGTGGAGAAGATATGCTATGTAGCAAGTCTCCCCATGCCGACACCTACCCCACTCCCCCCCACCAAACTGTAGTAGACTCTAGGAAGAATTAGCATAGAAGGAACGAAAAATGACTTTTGGCCTATGGAAAGATTGAGAGAGAACTTCATAGCATAGATGGCAAGAGGGAGTCATGAAGGATGATGTTAGTTTTTAACTTTGGGAGTGTTCTGTGTCTTGAAGAATTCTGACTTTTTGAGCTAAAGGACACACAATCATTCTTGCCCATTAGTTTTTTTTTTCTGTTAGAAGGAGCATCAAGTCTATTGGTACTGCTTTTGGTGTGCAGACCTGTAAAGGATGCTTAAAACAACAGGCTTTTATTTGAGGTGCATTTTTAACTTGCACGAGGGAAAGCTTAAGGTCAAACTTGAGATACCCAGGGACACGAGGAGTTGGACACGGAATGATTCTGTATAGAATTTCAAAGTAAAAGATATATCCAGATTTCAGTCACTAGAGAGACAAGGATATAATTGTTCCCTGGTGTCCAAAAAGGAGTTTCTCAACTCACATTTGGCGATTTGAGATCATTGCAGGAGGAGGAAGGAAGGGGATCACTGAATCAGGAATAGTCTATTGTCAAGACCTAGCATGCAAAAGTTGTTTAGGGCTTTTTCAATAGAGGAAGGCCAGGATCACAGCTTCTATACAAAGTTAGCTGGTGACCCATATTTGTTACATATCAACATAAGGAAAATCCACCTACTAGGTCATCAAATCATCAATGATCCAGTTTTGTAGGGAGATATGGGTGTTTTCCCAGGCTTGGCTTATTGGCTTCTTACCTCTTATGTAATAGTCAAAGGGATAGTCTAGCCTTCTAGGAGGCCTGGTTTACTATAGCATGAGGCTGGAAGCTTCCAACATAGATACTCTAGCAGGAGGAGGGGATGTATCTGCAAGAGAGGTAGCCTTTTGGAATTCAGTTGTAACATGGGTGGGCAGAACCGTATGGGTGGCTATGAATTTTTGACCTGGGACAAACACTTTAAATAATGCATGAGACAAATGGCATGAAAGGCAATCTCGGTTGGAGGATATAGTCTGGAAATGGAAACTGTCTCATGAAGGAAAAGAGAAAATCTATCACAAGTCTGCTTCTTAGAAGGGTGCTCCCCTCTCCCCAAGTAACAGCCTCCTATTTCAAATAATCTTCTAGCTAACTAAGTCTCTAAGTAAAAGAGAAGGTTTCAACCTGCCATGGTAGAGGGAGTTCCCTCATCCAGAACCAATGTAATCTTGTCTTTTCACTTTTGCTAATTCTATGTTGGCTAAGTGGGTGCTATGGTCAGTGTTCCTTCACCCTTGACTTCCAAGAAGTCTTATTACTAAGAGGATGGGGGTGGTGGTGGGATAATTATCCTTAGAACCAATAGAAAATATGTTTTGGGAAAGGGGATAAAAAGAGAGCTTAAAGTCAAAGTTTTAAGAGAAAGTGACTAAATGAGAATTTAAATCCTAGTATTCCATCCCCAAATCCTCTAGATATCATTTTAAAGGTTAGGAGCCTTTGAGATCAGGTCACACAGTACTCTATTTTACTGAGGAAAAGACTGAGTCTGCATAAAGGGGAAGTGACTTGCCCAAGGCAGTAGTAACAACAACAATAACAGCAACAGTAACAATAATAATATATAATAAATGATGTCATTTATATAGCACTTACTATGTGCCAGGAACTGTACCAAGCAATTTACAAATATCTTATTTGATTTTCATAACCCTGGGAGGTAGCTGCTGTTATTATTTCCATTTTACAGAGGAAGAAACTGAGGCATACAGAGGTTAAGTGACTTGCTCAGGGTCACAGAGCTTGCAAATATTTGAGGCAAGATTTGAATTTGTCTTTCTCAATCCAGGTCCAGTCTTCTATCCATTCCACTACCTAACTGCATCTATACAAAGAAAAGCTTGGTTAGTGGGTCATGTAATACACAAGATGCAGGGTTAGACATTTTCTTTAGTCTTCACAAAATCTCAAAGTCTCCCCAAAAGAGGAATTATGAGCAACAGGAAAAAGAATCACAGCTCTTTTCACACAGGCTCATACACAAAGAAAACTTACAAAGTCACAACTTTATGAATGTACAGCAGAGAAGTCTAATCACCAAGAGGCTCTTTCAGTGCCCCTTTTCTCACTAGTCCCTATGCCCTGGCAGGGTATACAACTCTCACAGGCTATTCTGGCTTTACCCCCTCCCACATATATGGATCCCAATTGTACCTTCATCATTAGAGGAACAGAAATGCTGTTAATAGCACTTTAAATTTTGGGCCTTTGGTCAAACATCTCCTTTTTTTTTTTTTTTAAGCAAAGGCTCACTACCTTTAGGCCCTAGGCAAAATATTCCATTATAACATGTAAACTGAATAAAAGTGAGTCAGGGATTATTGAATTCCAAGTGAATCCACAATTCAATTTCTAGATTTTCTGGTCTGGAAGAAGCCATTTTTCTTTTCTTTTGGGATCCCTTCCCTGGTGGGGGTTATGGGTCTGGGGCAATTGGAGAAAAAAAGCCCTCAGGCCAGAACAGCAAGACTTCCTGCTCAGCAAACTAAGAGCCAGAGTTAGATTCTTCAGAGACTGTGGGAGTTGATAAGAACATTCTTTTCAGAAGGACTGATGATCATATGATCACAAATTTAGAGCCAAAAGGAATATCATCTAGAGCAACATCACTCCCCTACTCCCCATACACAGATAAGGACACTTTGATTCATTTTGTGGAGGTGTCCAAGGTCCTGGAATTTCCTCAATGGTCACAAGGTATCGGTTATGAGGTCTGAACATTGGTCCTCTTATTTCTTCATCCTCATCTTCATTATCATAGCTAATATGTTTGTATAATTTTGTAATTTGCAAAATACTTTTATGTGCTCTACCTTCTCTCCATGCTTTATATCCTCTCCATACGCACCACTGCATGAAATAAACAAAAGCAGGGGTAAGAAAGTACATAGTGTGTCTTGTGAATGCTGAGCAATTGTTTGGTTGGATCTTAGAGTGGGAGACTAGCAGTAGCTAAGATGTTTGGAAAGCCAGGATGAGACCAAATTATGTAGGTCTTTATAGAGTTAAATAGTTTCTGTGGGAAACCACTGAAAGTTTTTGATTAGGAAAATCTTACGTTATTTTTAATATAGTCATTTATGGTGTACAAAGCATGTTCTCACAACTTTGCTAGGTAGGAGCTGCGAGTATTGTGTTCTTTTCACAGATGAGGAAACTGAGGTATAAAAGGTTATTTGATTTGACCAAAAGTGAGAGGGCCAGAGTTGAGATCTGAATCGGAGTCAGGTTTTCTTTTGGCGACACCACAAGCTGCCTTCCCTGACCTATCTAATTTTCACTCCTCTCTTACAATGACCTTTACAAAAATTGCTAAATTGTCTCATTTGAATTTCCCTCCTAGATCTTAGCCTGCCTGCACTCTGGAATAGAGTACTAATGAGTGGTACAAGAGGTAAAGGGCAGGAAAGGGAGGGAGGATATGTAGAAAGATGGAAAAATCAAGGAGTGGCTGATTATCCTGCCAACTGGCTAGGAAGAAGTGCCTTGAACCACAACCCCCCACCCACTTGAACAGCTGGGCCCTCCATCCTAATAGCTTCACAGTGCAATTAGGAGAGGTTGTTGTTTGGCTTCTTACTCAGATGTTAGTATTAATTGGAACCCCAGTGTCAGGTGTTTTATTAAAATGTGTGAAAATCTGTCCCCCTGCCAGGATAAAATACCTTTGGGAGATTTGTAGGGCTTTCAAGCTGCACACAGGATTATTTGAAAAATGATTAAGTGAACTATTCAAAATAAATCAATTTGTTTTGATAACCTAACCCCTTCCTGTTATAGAAAATCACTCCTAAAGTGATTTTTAGAAACTAATAATCACAAACATATTGGGGTCAGCAGCATGAACCTACATATCTTTCATTTGTGATCCTAGAATGTAGGCAAAAAATGGGAAAAACAAAAATGGGGAGATTTGGCTAAAAGGTAAAGTGTCAACACCAATAATTAAGTAGAGATTAATTAATCATACAATAAGTAGGTATTAAACATAGTGCTACCAAGACCAGGATTTCTTCATATGGGGAGAAAATCATACAGCTGACTCCTCTTTCCTACCAGTGAAGAAACTTTCCTGAGCTCTGAGGTGAAGGGCAATCGCTACTGTATGTGATTTCATCCCATTTTGTTTGGATCTGGAAGTCTTCAAAAGACTTCAAGACAAAGATCAGAGAAAGAGAATCTTGAAAAATATACACTAAGCTGATTTCTGGAAACCCAGCACACCAGAAATAGGATTAGATATTTGACATTTTTAGTGGATTTGATGGAAAATCAACAATAACCAGTTGTTTTCTTTCCAGTGTTAGAAAGATAGTGCAGTTATGAGTTTTTCCTGCTGGTTAAAATTAAGAGCAAAACATCTCCATGTTTCCCTTTTAATCATTTTTATGGCTCAATTTAACAAAAAAGATTAATTCAGGAGTCATATCAGACAGAAATTGCATAAACATACCATACGTGTACACACATACATACATATATGAATAAAATGCTATTTTTCTGTTAGAGGAATGCCATATATTTTGCACATTCCCAAAATTCTGAAAATCACTTTCTTATAGATGACAACCATTGGCAAAATTGCATTTTCACAGAAGCAGATTTAAAGCTTTCAAGGCTGGGCAACTTATCCTTTTTGTAATCCATTATACCTTGTACATGGTAAAAGCTCTATGAATATGGTTGAATAAATGGACAAATATTATGAGGGACTCATGAAGGCAAGAATTTACATTTGTGAATACCTGCAAGACCTCTCAACTTTAAATCTTGAAGATTCTTTAATTCTATCACTACTGCAAGTAGAAGTTCAATCTCTTTTCTGAAATCTTTAAATGGATTTAATTAAAAATGAATGTAAAGGTGGACAGGGAAATTGTGTTTAGTTATAAATCATGCAGGACAAGATTTACTAAGACTTCCTTCCACTGTAGTATTGCTAAGAGTCTCCTTGAGTTTCATTGGAGTTTCAAGGTAATTTTTCTTGCTTGATTCTATAAGTCTTGAGGCCCGTAGCTTTTCTTGGTGCCTCCTGACTACTAGTGACCTTCCCCCTCCCCAGGTTAAATACCTCAAATTTAATCTTTTTGCATATTTTTATTTATTCACATTATGTTTATGTTGTATATACAAGTTGTTCCAAAAGCCTTAATGCCATTTTAACTTTGATACCTAAAAATTGCACTAATATTTTTGGAACACCCGATGTCTTTATATGCAATTGTCTCTCCCATTAGAATTTAACTTCCCTATAAATAGATATTGTTTAGTTCTATGTATTTATCTACAGTTTAGAACAGTACCTAGTACAAAATAGGTGCTTATTAAGCACTTTTTAATTGGTTGATTGAATTTATTTGTCCAAACAAGCCCAATTTGGGAAAAGAGCTATAGTTCTTTCCATTGGCGATAGATCTTGAGAATTGCTGAGTATAATCCATCTCTGGTAAATTTGGCTAACAGAGATGTGGGGGGAAAATATGCAAATGTCTCCTAGGCATATTGACCCAGGGCAACCTCAAAAGATACAACACAACAAAACATTAATGCATCAGGTGAATGGCACAGGATGATCACCTCAGCAACTTAGTAGAGAAACTGTGAGAGCTGTGGAAATATATAGTGGAACAACCAAATGACATAGTCAAAGCAAAGACCAGGAGATGGAGCTACCAGAAGTATCCCCATATGCAATGCAACCCTAAATAACCTAGAAACTTGAGTTGTATGGAGTGTTCTCTCTCACACTAACATAGGAGTCTCTAGAAGATTATACCCCTTCATGGTCTAAAAAATGTGGGCAAGGGTATGGAGAATTATTCTACTAAGTTTTTATTTTCTTATTTACCTTACCAATACATTCTAATTTGGGTCTTGCACTATGTTTGCATAGCTTTGGTCATCCCAAAAACCTCACAGTGAATGAAGAGTCTCACGATGTCCCGGAATTGAATAGAATGCTTATTACAAAATAAAATGGAAATTTCTAGTTTTGAAAGGTTTCTAAAGCCTCATCAACCTGATAGCAAGACTAGAATCCTTTCTATTTCCAGTAAATGGAAACACAAGTTGGCAAACAGCATCTAAAGACTCTTGCACATTAAAAGTTATATCCAGAAATAAAATTATGTATGTACATATAAATGCTTTCTGAATAATTTTAAATAATTTCTCCAATTTTGTAATTTTCAAGGAAAGTAAAAAAATTCCTATGGAGGAATGTGCATTGTTCCTTTTCCTATGTGCAAGTGAAAGCATTGCAACCTTACTGTGATTTACATGAACATGACAGCCCAAAATAACATTATATACAAAGTAGGCTAGAACTTTCTGGCATTAAAAATATATGCATTTAAACAAAGTTGCCTTCCAACCAATTTCTCATTTCCCTTGATGAATGTCACACTCTGGATAGCCTTCTATCTAGCCTTTCCAGCATGATGTAATGGAAAGAGCAATGAAAATGACATCAGAAAAAATAAGTTTAAATATTGACTCCAATAATTGTATGATCTTGGACAAGTCATTGGAGCTTTCTAGTTCTCTGTTGCCTAATCCCTAAAATGAGAAAGTTGGATTAGATACTCTCTAAGGACTCTTCCATATGAAACTCTTATGATTCTAATCCTGGGTCTTTAAAGGACATAAAACAAATAGAAAATCATTATTGAAATAATGTCATGAAAATGTTTGATGTTGTTGAGTCATTTTAGTCATGTCCAACTCTTTGTCACTCCATTTGGAGGTTTTGTTTTGGTTTTCTTTTTGGCAAAGATACTGGCGAGGTTTGCCATTTTCTTCTCTGGTTCATTTTACAGAAGAGAAAACTGAGGCAAACAGGGTTGTGACTTGCTCAGGGTCACACATCTAGTAAATGTTAGAATTTGAATTCCTGAAGATGAGTTTTCTGGATTCTAGACCCAGTACTAGTACACTGTATCACCTAGCTTCTTGCCAAGCAATATGTCATTTTTTCTTTTAAAATTCTAGTTGAATATATACATTTATGATTTACACATATATATGCACATGTGTATATGCATCTATTGATTAAATACAGATGTCTACGTCACTATAGTCAAATGACTAATTATTAATTCACCTTAGTAGGCATAACACAATAGAAAAGTAGTGTAGTAATAGTAGAATGTCCAAAAATGGAGCTCAAGTCCCACCCTCACAACTAGTTAGATGAGTGACCTTAGCTAAGACAATTAACTATTCTCATGTTCAAAATGTGGACAATAATGATAGATCGTGGCTTTCCCTCCATTGCTCCAACTATTGACTTCCCTGGCATTGTTTGATTCCCAACTAAAATCCCACTTTCTAGAAGAAGCTTTCTCCAAACCTTTTTAATTCTTGTGCCTTTCATCTTTTAATTATTTTCTATTTATCTTATATATAGTTTGCTTTGTAGATATTTAGAGAATTTTTAAATATTTAATATTTTGTGTTTTTCTTGCATGTTGTCTCCCTCATTAGATTATAAACTCCTTGAGGGAAGGGACTGTCTTTTGCCTCTTTTTGTATCTCTAGAGCTTAGTTCAGTGCCTGGAACATAGTAAATGCTTAAAAAATGATTATGAATTGTTGTGAGGATTAAATGAGATAATGAATATGAAAATACCTTCATAAACATATATGGAGATAGCCTCCTATCTGCTGAGATCAATATATAAATATACATTATATGTATATAAGTAATATGAATATATTATAAGCATCATAATGTTTACTGAAGCATCCCTAGTAAAATTTTTTAAACCATTTTATATCAATATATACACATTCTCCCTCTACAATTAGCAAACACAAACATTCACTGTCAGATCTTCTTCTATGACACTTATGACTGACATTACACAACTTAGCTTTCAATTTTATATACTTTTAAACATTGTTTTCAATATTTTTGCGTGTCTATTTCCATTCTTGTCATATAAATTGTAAGACATTATCGATTGTCTTATACTTCTCTAAGATACATATCACAGTATTATAGAATTTCTGAGTTGAATGAGGCCTCAGAAGAAATCTAGTCCAACTCAGACCCCAAAAGGAATCCTTTCTTCAGCACATTCAATAAATGGTCATCTAATTTCTTCTCAGAAATGTTCACTAGTTTTTGAGGTAACATTCCACTTCTGAGCAAGTCAGTTTTGGAGAAGCAGTGTTTATTTTTTTCTCTTGGAACAGGTCTAAATTAGACTCTGTTCCCTTTTGCTCATCACTCCTACTTCTGTATTCTGTGCTCCCAAAAAACCCAAACCCCAAAAGAAACCAAATAAAAAGTCTCTAGTCACTGAACCACTTGAAGACGCATCTACCTTTTAGTGTTAGTTTCTTCAAGTTAAGTAGCTTTAGATGCTTCAAAAATAATCTTCATGTTATGGACTCAAGGTACTTCCAAGTATAAAAGGTATCTAATATCATATCAAATCGTTTCTACTTTCCATCTCTCATGTCATTATTGTCATTCAGGCTTAAATTTCATATGTTCGTGGTCTTGGCCATTAAAGTAAATGAATCCCCAAATTCACCCTACTCTCCCCTTTTATCCCTTGTCTCTTTTTCTTTCCATTATTTGAATTCTTCAAATCCCCCCCCCCATCCTTGAATGACACCTCTATACTCTTATTCCTGAGAGGATGAATAGGATTTGAGGAAATGGGTCTGTTGTGCAATGTTATGTAAACTCAGTGACTCAGTACAATCCTTTTTATTTTTACGTTTTTAATTGATTATCTCTCCTATTTCCTTACAGCAGCTTTTCAAATCTTTTTTTTAGGCCCCCAACCTTTCCTGCCACACTCCCTTACTCCCAGCAGATAACATTTCTCCTTCTTTATTGATGTAATGGGGGCCCAGATCACCTAAAATGTAGACAACAAAAAGAGGAAATACTAGAGAGCTGCTTGTGGAAGAAGACAACCTGTATTTCTTTATCCCAGGTAAGAGCCTATTTCCATTGGCTGCATAGCCAGAACACTATGTGTCTTTAAAACTACAAGACTGGAACAGTTTATTTCTCTCTCTCTTTTCCCTCAGTGTCCAGAAGGAGTCAAAGTCTTATTCACCCACAACTTAGATGGCGTGAACTGGCCTTTCCTCTTTTCCTCTATGGCCCTGAAAAATGGACTTGAAGGTGGGACTTTGTTTTGTTTTGCTTTTTTTCACCTGTCCTTTTTAGTCCTAAGAGCAGGAATTAGGAACTCCCATGGATGCAGGAGCTTGGTCTATGGCAACCTTGGAAACAGGATTCCCAGCCAGATATTGCAACCAGTCCCAGTAGGGAAGCTCTGAGAAGCAAGGATGTCTAAGTGTCCAAGGGGGAACTTTGGACTTGAAAGTCATTGGGACTTTGCTATATAGGAACTAAGAAAGCTGTGAACCTAATCAATTTCCCCTCCCCAAGTATTGAGGGAGGATGGTGGAGGTGGAGAAGTATAATTAACCTCTAAAAATTGAGGAACTGTTTAAATACATGTTCTATTTATACCTTTAAAGTAATGTTTCTTCTAAATGCTGGACTGATTAAGTAGTTAAAAGGAACTGGGGTAAAGGGGGCATATAAAGTTGAGGGAAAACCACCAGTAGGGGTTAGAGCCATTGGCAGAAAACCTAGACACCCTCCAAATCCCATTTTAAGGGTACTAGAGAACCCTGGGGAAGGCTGGATTGTAGCACATCTGGCTTTCCGGTGGTGGAGCGTCAGGGTAGGTACAGTTTCACTGAGAAGATAGAAACAATTTTTCACGTATTCTCTCATTTCCCCTGCTTCATAGCTCATAACCTCTCTAGATTTTCACTTATTATCTTTTCCTATATTCCAATCCTAAAGAATGATCTTCTTCTCCTTACCAAATCTAGCCCCAATACTTGTACCCTTAATTACATTAATCATTTTCTTTCTTTCATCTTAAAGGTCTCCCTACCTGTTGACTTTTCTAGTGCCTTTAAACATGTTCATGTATCTGTGTTAAAAAAAAAAAAACATGAGACTCCACTTCCTTGAATCCTCAAACCTACCATTGCATCAAGATATACATATATATACATATTTATACACATCTATAAATTCACACATGCATATATACACAATGTGAAAATACATATATACATACATATGAAGATGTATATGTATGTATATATGTGTATTGTGCATGTATGATAGATAAAAAGATACAATATTACTTGATAAGCCGTGTATGTGCATATGGTGTGTGTGTGCACACTCATGGCTATCTCTCATACCTGGAATATACTGGAAGATGTGTCCAGTGCCATGTTTTCAGTCTTGACATTTCTGCAGTCTTTAACTCCAATGGCAACCCTCTTCATCTACTTTTTTCCCTCAGTCTTCTTTATTGATTTAAAATCCTTCTGCCTCTTAAATGTAGGTCTCCTGCATTTTTTTTCTCTCTCTGGATCAAGCATCTCCTTTGGTGATCTCACCAAATTCCAGAGGTTGCTATCTCTAAATATTTAACCCCTAAATCTATATATCCAACCATAAGTTTCCCCTTGAAATTTAAATCCTGCATCATAAACTGCCTGCTCTATACCATTCCAGCTATATATGCCATCAGAATCTCAAACTTACCATATCCAAACCCAAGTACATTAGTCTACCCAGTAGAATGTAAACTTGAGGACAAAGGCTGTTTCCTCCCCTTACCCCCAACCCTTTCTTGCCACCACCTGGTAATGTGCCTTAAAAATATGAGGTGATAAATGGTTCTTGAATTAAATAAAATTGAGCACACACAACCGAATTTCTTCAGAAATAATGCAATGTGAGTGGCAATTTGGCTATTTTCAGTAGGAATGAGTAGGAAATGAGCTAGTCATTTAGAGCCCTCAAAAATGTAAACTTCAGCCACATACAAATTTCAGCCATGTTCCTCATTGGGAAAGGATACAGTGTCTTCTGGATTCTTGCCTCTGCCTCATTCCAACTGACAATAGAAATGGATATGCTTTGTATCTGGCATCAGTTATATTTGTCAAACACTGTCACTTGTCATGATGTTTATGGCTAATTTCTTAATCCACATAAGAAAATTCCTCATATTATAATTTGTACATTGGAAGCTTTCTACCCAGATTCCACTAGACCAATGAAAAAAGCATTTTAGGGGGTGTCAGTTGTAGCCTACCAGTCAGAGATGATAACCATCTCCTCTCTGAGGGTCAAGCATAGTTACCTTTATGAGCATTAGAAGATATTCTTAAATAAAATTCTATAAGTTTTAGGAAACATTCATAACCTTACTTATAGTGGTAGAAAAGGGGTGGCTAGGTGGTGCAGTGAACAAAGCACTGGCCAGTCAGGAGGACCTGAATTCAAATCCAGCCTCAAAAACTTAACACTTACTAGCCAGGTGACCTTGGGCAAGTCACTTAACCCAATTGCCATCCAAAAGGCAAAAAAAAAATTAAAATAAATAAATAAAATATAGTGGTAGGGAGGTTTAAGATTCAGTATATTTACAGCATTAAGATTACTATAAATTATTCTCATAATATTAATATATTTAAATGAAAAATCTAAAATATTTGTGTCAGTTAAAATGCTTTCAAATGACTCTCCAATGCTTTTAAATTAATCATGACATTTAAACTACAGTAAAAGAGTAACCATTTAAAAGGAGGCCTAGAAAGAAACCTATAATTATCAAAGTCCAGTGGAAATTTGCTGTTAAAAATTGAAAAAAAAAAACCCATAATCCTTAGATCCAAATAACGTGCAGGTTGTTTTCATTATTTTTAATGCCGATTTTAGAGAAAAAAAAATGGACTACCAATTGTCATCTGGAAACTCCATATAAAACCTGACCCAGAATTTATTAATGTCATGCTACATATAAAGAGGCAATGGGGTATAAGGCAAGGCCAGTGCTGAAATCAGAAAGACCTAAGTACAAGTCCTTTCTCTGTCACATGCCATCTGTGTGACTATGGACAGGTATCTCAGCTTCTCAGCAACTTTCCAAAATTATGAAGGTCAGAGGAATTGCCCAACTCACACCAGTGGAGGGAGTTTCTATACCAATTAAACTCCAAATCTAGAATAGAACTTTGTTTTTTTTTTTTTTTCCCAGCCTTACACTCCAGCATGGTATTAAAAGAAGCACTGAGTTCAAATCTTCATTTTAGCACTTATTTAACTATATGACCCCACAAGTGCCTTCACTTTTCTGATCTTTAATTTTCTCTTTTATTAAATGGAGGTAGTATAAAGTAAATGCTTTGTAAACCTTGAAGCAGTTTATTAAGTGTGAGTTATAATTTTAATGTTAAATAAAATTTATAAAAAAATATAATGACCATTCCCCATAACTGATACTTTTCCTGAAATCCTTCCTTCTTTTCATTAGGAAAAATTATTATGTAGCTTAAAATAGAAGTTGGCAGATTTTTAGATATTTATGACTTTTCAATGAAGCATTCATTGTCACTGTAAACGTATGGAGTATATCAGAATATAACCTGGCATATAATTTAATCATTTATCTGCATGGTATAATGTAATAAACATAATTAAAACAGTGTTAATATTTTGGATTATAAGCAGCTTACCTTATTGTAGGTTACCCAAGTGATACCACACATGACAACATTGCGTACATTATAGTCAAGACACTGTTAAACACACAAAATACTTAACATATCATTTGTGTACATTAGTCAAATCTACAATCACAAATAACAAAGAAACAAAACAATACATCATCACATAGCAAACACAGAGGTCATGCATAACACCCCATATTGATTAATAATAATACTAATAATAGCTAAAATTTATATTGTGCTTATTGTGCTAAGAACTTTACAATTATTATCCCATTTGATCCTAGCAACAAACCTGTAAGGCAGGTGCCATTATTATCAACCCCATTTTGCATTTCAGACAAATGAAGCAAACAGAGTTTAAGTGACTTGCCCAGGGTCACACAGCTAGTAAGTGGCTAAGGTCAAATTTGAATTCAGGTCTTCCTGACTCCAGGTACAGATCTCTATCCACTGCTAGTACCTAGCTGCCCCAAGCTAGTACTACCACAATGGGTGTCCTTTGGCTACATTAGTGTCCATTTCTTCCATTGTAAACTTGGTCACTGAGCAAATAGAACTCATATTGTCCTTCTCTCTAGAGCTGTTAAATTTGTGGGTTAAGTACAAACCTACTAGCCTGCAGTACCACTCCTGAACCTGTAGGTGGCTCAGCAGACAATCATTACCTTCATGCCTGATAGGAACTCTGGTTATCTCTTTAGTTGGTCACAAGGAGACTGCTTCTGAGTTCAGCTTACCACATTCCCCTCCACTTCCTCCATTTGAAAAGAAGTCCCTTAGGGACTTGGTTGACCTTCTTGATGCTCTGGAAGTTACCAACACTCTTGGGAAAAGCAATATGGCATAGGGCAGATAGAGATGACCTTGGATTCAGGAGGACTTGAGTTTGAGTCCCTTCTCTGATGTATACTGGCTATGAGACCCTGAGGAAATCATTTAACTTCTTCAAGTTTCTGTAAAATAGCACCTGCCTCATGGGGCTGTTGTGATAATAACATGAGATGATGCTTTGCAAAGCCTAAGTCATTATATTAATGTTAACTCTACATTCCACATTGGTTTTAACCATCCTACTCTAAGTTGTAGCCAAGTAAGTAGTTATCAAACTATGGAAGTTCCTATGCAACTAGTGATCATATTCATCTTCAACGTTACTAATTCTCCATCAATCAAGCGATAAGTTTTTATTAATCAAGCAATGAGCTAGGTGCTGTGGATAGAGAGACAAAAATCAAGTGCTTCCTGCCCTCATGGAGTTTACATTCTGGGTTGGGGTTAGTGGGCTATGTGCATAGATAAATTTATAAAAAAATATAGTAAAAGTAAATATAAGGTAACTTCAGGGGTGTGATATTAGTGGGTAGGAAGAATCAGGAGAGACTTCCCTTTGGAGGAAGTACTCAAGCTAAGCCTTGAAGGAAACTAAGGATTCTATAAAAAGCTGAGGAGAGGAGGCAGCATAGGCCAGGCACAGGGGACACCTCAATCAGTGCAAAGACAGGGAGTTTGGAGGTAAAATACTATGTGTAAGGAAAAGTAAGAAAAGCCTTTTTTCAAGGAGTTCATATTCTAATAGGGGAAACAACAAGTAAGCAAATAAGTCCAAACTACCTACATAGGAAATTTTAAAAATGATAAATAAGAAATAATAGAGGGCAGACACTAGAATTAAGAGATGTTGATAATGGCTTCCTGTAGAAAGTGGGGTTTTAATCAGAATTTGAAGTAAACCAGGGATCTAGGATGTAGAGATGAAGTGGGACATTCCAGGCATGGGGGATAGCCAGTGAAACTCAGACACAACAATTATCCATTTTCATGATGGTTATGAATTATCTTTCTCATCTTCCCACACTTGTGTGTTCTGTCTGGTACAAACTTTCTCCACATTTCTTTCTATCCAAACCATTCTCCTCCTTCAAGTCTCAGTTCAGTACAACATTGTCCAAGAAACCTTCATCGCGATCCTCCTTGACCTCACTTCCTCAATGTACCCCAAGCTGGAAGTGGTCTGTTCTCTTCAAATACTGCTCTGATTGAGCTCTCCTCTACATTTCATGATTTTCTAATTATATTATACATGTTTGTGATCACAGGGTCAAAGACTTAGAGCTAGAAAGGACTTTAGACACTTACTTCCAAACTCCTTGCATTTATAGACAAGATAATTGGGCCCAGAGAGTTTAGGTAGCCTGTCCAAAGGAAGTAACAGAGTTTGCATGGATGTGAATCTGGGTCTGTTATTCTAAATCATAACACTCTTGCAATTGCACCACACTGTCCCATGGATTTGGCATCCTATTTGACTAGGTTCTTTGAGTGTTTGTATCATTAAAAAATCATATGCGCCTTGCATGTAGGTACATTATGAATGCTATTGTGGTTCCATTGTTTCAATAATGTCTGACTCTTCAGGATCCTTTTTGGGGTTTTCTTGGTAAAGACACTGGAGTGGTTTACCATTTCCTTCTCTGACTCATTTTACAGATGAGGAAACTGAGGCAAACAGGGTTAAGTGATTTTCTCAGTGCCACCCAGCTAATCAGGGTATGAGACTCTTTTCCCTTCTCCAGGCCTGGAGATACACCCACTCCACCACCTAGCTGCTAATTATGAATTATAATTGAGTTTAATTCTATTGTACACCATCAATACATATTTTTGTGTGTCAATCATTTGTCCTTTGTTTGAATCAAAAAATCATTTTTAAGGGAATACATGGGAACTAAACCTAGAAGTTTACCAGATCTCTTTTAATACAGTGGTACATAGATAAGCAAAGAAAGGTGAGTATAAAAAAGAGGGAATAATTAATAAGTTGTGGTACATGTTTGTTGAAGTTCACTTAAAATATAAATAGTCATAAATAATGGAATCATAAAATGTAGAAGTGAAAGGAACTTTAGAGACCATTTTTCTCAGCACCCTAATGAGCAAACTAGGACTAAAGGAATTAAATCACTTGCCCAAAACCATATCAGAGACAGCATTCAAACACAGGTCCTCTGACTTCAAAATATTTTTCTTTTTCCACTCTACCATAAATAATTATTTGGCTATTATTTGAAGTTGAGTGTATAATTAATTGTTTAAAAAGATAATCACCAAATATTGCTTTCAAAGCAGAAAAGTATGCATTGATCCTCTAACAATACTTAAAATGTTTGTTCTTTGTGCAACATTCAACTTCATTATTCAAGCTATTTGGAGGAGGCCACAATGAATTAGCCAGAAGTGTCAATGAGATAATAAAAAAAAGAAAGAGAATTTCTTTTAAGTTTATGAAGCAATTCATGCTAATGGTTAATAACTATTTTCAAACAGATGCCATACTTTCAAGAATAGATTTGTTTTTAATTGGTAATCCCTATAGATACAAGGATTAAAGTGCAAAAATTCTTAAAAACTATTTGACATCTTGATGTTAACTATATCCTCTAAAATACTGTTTACATGATTAATTTTCTTAGTTAACTCTTCTTTTCTATATAATGAACATAAAACATTCTCTGAGCCCAAGCAGACTTGGACTGTCAGAGATGGTGAATAGTGGCTAGTTTATTTGCCCTTTGTATGTTATTTGCTGACAGTGATTCATGTGTGTGGATATGGTTGAAACCAGTATCTCATTCTTTGTATGATTTTTGGTTGCAATGTCTCTTTGCAAAGCCTGGTGTGGTTGCAATGAGCAGACTTAACAGTCAAGTTCTATTGTCTCTCAGTAGTCCATAATTATTCATAGTCTTTGAAGGCATGCTTCAGTAAATCCTCTCTGCATCTGGGAAACCCCAGCTTCTGGATGCACCCTATTGTCATTCATCCTCTGTATGTGTGTTTGACTTAGTGGGTCTGGGCTGTGATTAGCTATACTACCCAGCTGGTAGTCCAAGAGTCCAGATTTCTTTGTTGATAGTGTTGTTGCCTTTCTATTGAGCATAAAATATATCTCATATATGACACTAATTCCAGCACTTAGGAAACAAAATGGGAAGACTATGTTACAGAAGGCCCACCTCAGGTGATACCTTCTCCAATGAACCCTTCTCTGAACCTCCTAAATAGAAATGATCCTTTCTGTCTTGAACTGCTTCTTCCCCTTTGTTTAACATTCACCCATCCATTCAATAAACATTTAAGCACCTGTTCTATAACAGGCACTGGGCTGGTCACTGGAAATGCAAAAAACAAAAACAAAAAATGGAACATTCCTTGATCTCAAATCTTTTACATTTACCTAGAGAAAATAATATAAAAATAAATCAATACAAAACAAATACATTGTAATGGGGGTGGAGTGAGGGGATTCAAACTATTAGAAGAATCAAAATGTTGTGGAAGATAGGACTAGAACTAAATCATAAAGGGAATTAGGGGAAGGTATTCACCTAATTCAATTCTTAATAACAACAACAGTAAATTTACATTTATTTCATTAAGCTTTACATTTTTTAACCTATTTTGCTTACATATTTTATTTGTTCCTCATAACTATACATTGTGGTAGGTGCTGTTGTTATCCCCATTTTACAGATGAGGAAACTGAGGTTCAGAGAGTGACTTGTTTTAAGTCACACAGATAATAATCTGAGGAGAAATTAGAACTCAGGTTTTCCTGACTCCAAGTCTGACATTCTATCAATAACACTATACTATATATGTTCTAGTTTGTATTAGAGTTACTTAATCCTCCAACAGACTTTCTGGTCTTCTTGTATCAATCTTTCACATTTTTGCCAATAAGAATATCAATGGATGGTATGTTGCTTATGTACTAGAATTCACTGAATGGTTGATATTAGAATCCATTCTTCTGAATAAATTACATAACCATGTGTCATTTCCCCTGTGCCAGTTAGAACATAACCTCAGGCAGATTGGTCATAGCTCTGGCTTGAGTCATTCTCCTTAGCTGTCCATAATTTCCTGGTCGTCTTCTTTAGTCATTAGTCACTCTAAGATATGTCATTTTAGGACCTTTCATGACATTCATAGACTGTGAATATTTGTAAGCAGCCTCGTGTGTTATAATATCCATTTAAATATTTGCCCACAGTAGCATTCTCTGATTTAGGTCATGAAATCCTTCAAGCAATCAACTAAGCTTATTTGCACAACTGAATGCCATTGTGCAAGGGCCATACTAAAAACTTTCTATGGAAATCAGGATTCAGATACTCTAGTTATAGCATAGGCACTATTCTCAGGACGAATCTTGGGACATTTCTTAGTTACAGCTATTTTACATCTTCTTTTCACTCCTCTCTCTTTGAACATTTCAGTCATTCTTTTCTCTATTTTTCTGTCTGGAATACTCATTTCAGTAAAAAGCAATGACTCATGGTCTGTTGATATATTCTAAATCCATTTTAAAGGTTAGACATAAACATAGCACAAGACTAATTTAAGATTAGATAGGGTGTATCTTTCTAAATGTTTAGTTTGTCCAGTGGGAAAAGCATAACTGAGCAACTTGATCTTGTTAATTAGCTTTTGGCAATCGCATACTCAAACAGTTTAAAAATCCTATCTCCCTCTAGCATAAGGTTGTTTAATACAGTTTACTGATAACTGTTGCCTTCTCATTAAGTATCCTCATTTTAATCATCCTACCTACCATTCATTACTATGGCCTCAAGTCTGAGAAATACACAGAAGGCATGTGGGTTGCCCAATTACTGAAGCTTAATGTAAAATTTAGGAATAAGATTGGGGAAAAAATAGAATGCTCCCATGGTCTTGAAAAAATATCACAGCTTCAGCTTCTTGGGTGACCTAAACTTAACTGGCTTTTCCTATGGCAATTGAGCCATTTATGACACCATGATGTGCTCTCTCCCCATAGATTTTGGAAAGGAAAGAAACCAGTCAGGCAACCTTACAAGGGTTGTCTGGATTGAAGCTACTTAGCAATTTAGCTGCTTACAAACTGCTACAAAGAATCTTGGGACTCAGCTGGTTCTCCATACAGCAATGGACCCCCAGACTCTAATATAGGAGGAAAGGCTCAGAAAGAAGTGCAAGCAGGGGTGGCCAGGTGGCTCAGTGAGTAAGAGCACCGGCTCCAGTGTTGGGATGACCTGGAGATCGAATCCCGGGCTCAGACACTTAGCACTCACCCAGAAACACTTGGCCATGTAACCTTGAGTTACTTAACCCCGATTGCTTAAAAAAAAAAAAAAAGAAAGAAAGAGGTGCAAGCAATGAATTGGAACTAGAAAAAGAACAACAGGCTACTGAATCTGCCTCCCCCTCAGTTTACCTTGTCCAATGGGTAGAAAATCGCATCTTTCCTTCCACCTTCTCGCCCCCCCGACACACACATACACAAATAAGAAAAGCTTTCATTATGATGATTTTAATAAATAATCCAAAGGAACAGTGTGTTAATGGTTTATGAATAACATCACTACTCCAGCTAGTTAGTCAGATTTGCTTAATAAAGTGATAGGAGCCAGAACTGCCATTTTGTTTCAGAAATGTGATCAATCATTTCTCTTTTCCTCTCTTTTTTATTCTTATCTCATTAATGAACTTGCATACAAAAAAGCCATGCACTTGAATCTCTCATTTGTCAGGCTCTACTTCTGCTGGCTCCTTTTCCTTTGCTTTCTTTATGTTCTTTCCATGCTTTCTTTTTTGTCTGTATGCCATCCTCTGATTGCTTCTCGTTCCCCTTCTCCATGCTAGTTACTAGTTACTCTATCCCATTTCTTCCTTTGAACATGGAGAATGAAATGGAAAACTCCCATCCCTGTTTGTAGAAAAAATGGCAGGTATGTATTTATAAACTCCCTTCCCCAATACCTGTACTCTTGAATTTTAGGGAGAAAGGGGATTATTCAAAGCAAAGATCTGTTATTTAATCAAAATAGGCAATTGGTTGCAGTCTAGGGGCATGGGACCCGCCTCTACCAATACAAATAAATAACTTGCCCTTTCAGTCACATAGCTAGTATAAGTCAAAGGTAGAACTGGATTTCAGATCTTGACTCCCAATGGGACCCTCTTTTATACACTATGGTGGGTTGTCTCTGTTTCTAATCGATATCAGTTATATTGAAAGTTCTTTTATGATGTTAATGAGGTTTTTTAGTTTAAAGAAGCACAAAGCCTGGCATAGCATTATACATAAATAGTATGGCATTTTATAGATTGTCCTTTTGTTTTCAGTAATCTCCAAAGATGCAATTTCCTTTCTTATATAGGATTAATGGAGGTGACATAAAGGAAGGAGGGAGAGGGAGAAGTTCCATCAGTTTGCCAAAGAAAATACTTGGTTTCAAAAGGTTTGCTAGGCCATAAAACACTATAGACATCATGGTTTTAATATCTTGGTTCAATAAAAATTTAGGACCCAATTGAATTTGCACAGATGTAGTCAGAAATTGAATCATGGGGGAGGGGGAAGGGATAGATATAGAAATGAATGCCAAATTATATATAAAGTAAATCTCTACCCTTATAACCTGTGGGCTTTATTATGAGCTATTTATTTCTTGTTGACTATTACTTTCACTTTTCAGTAAATTATTTATTCTTTTGGAACTTTGGCAAGTATTTTTGACCCGAGATTCACTTCTGCATGCCACAAGTAGAACGGGATATAGCTGGATTTGTGGATTAGACAGATCTAAGATGTAGTGTCTCAATGGGCCCCTTTCTCTCTCTGCTGACACTGCTTGTAACACCAATGGATTTTTCACATGATGAATGATTCTTTATAACTGCTTATTGTTTGGCTCTCAGAATGTGTATTAAGAGTATGGCAAGGTTAATTGTGAGCTCAAAATGCAATTAACACAGTACCCTTACTACTCATTTACTGTCATTTAATTGCCTTGCTCATAGACACACATCCCACAACCTTCTCATCAACTAAGTCTACCATAACCTTGACCTGACTTAACTAGATCTCTGCTTTGGATGTGTTATGCTTCTTAGGAACATTAGGTGAGAGGTGGAAAGGACCCTAGCAACAATCACACTCTAGAACTGAGGAAACTGGGGCCTCTAAAGGTAAAGTGACTTGCTCAGGAGTACATAGCTAATTACAGCATTATCTAAATCGAACATAATATATTATAAATGCCCAAATTGGAACCAATATAGGTTTTGGAGATCAGGGGTTTCTTGTTACATGTATTATCTCTTTTATGTTCTCTCAAATATTTAAATGCATTAAAATTTAAGTGGTAATTATTTCAGTTATCACTCTGAAATACCTAAAGATAATTTGGTGAAAGGTTAACTAAAATTAGAATATGGATCCCATACCTGTTTTTATATATGTAGATTATATATATATATATATATATATATATATATATACATGAATGTGAAACAAAATATATAATTCCACACAGAGTATTTCAAAAATCTTAATGTAGTGTTAAACAAGTAGATAAATAGGTGAAATTACTGTGTATATAAATAGGTGAAATTACTGTGTATACATACAATATAACACAAATACACACACATATATGTATATGAAAAGTCAGTATGGATCAATGGATCAAATCAGGCCCTAAGTCTTGGACTTAGGAAGACTTCCTCTGGTACACATTGGCTATCTTGAGAAACTATGGGCAAACATTTTAAATAACAATTAAATTTTTAATGTGCAATGGTGGAGGGAATTTCCATACTAGGAATCTCTTACATCAATGAAATCAGAGATCTAAATGAAAAATTTTCACGTTATAGTTTGAAAATATTTGGAATGCTTCCTTGTTTTTCAAGAAGAAAGTAAAATAGCACAATGTGTTTCTTTAATATTTTTTCTTCTGGCAAGTTCTATAATAGTTACAGAGAAAACCATATGTACTACATTTGGGACAAGTACTTTGTTGTACAAGATCTTCATTTCTCTTGCCTTGTTAAAATAAGAGGAAAATAACCTACAATGTAATTTTGCAATCAGATTATAAGAAGCTTTCTAATTTCAGAGTAATGAAAAAAACTGCAACTAAGAAGTATTTTTCCATCTCTTCTTTTTATTAATTTAATAACCATCAGCACAAATCACATTCAAACACAATCAAAACTAAAATAGGATTGTACAGAAAAGCTAAACTACAATTATTTATAAGGTTTTAAATATTCATATTCACTTCAACAAAGTGGTATCAAAAACATTCTAATTTTTTTTCTATGATCTCTAAATTTTCCATTTGAGTATTTTTCTTTAGAGTTTAAAAAATGTTTACATGGTTGTAATCAGTATGTATATTATCGTGTTGATCTGCATCTTTCATTCCATATAATTTTGTATAATCTTTCCCATATTTCTTCTTTAATTCTTCATATTTGTCAATAATATTCCATTATATTCCTATACCACAATTTGGCCATTGCCTTTAGTCAAATGAGTTGTTTCTTTATCTTTAGGGTAGTCCTAGTCATGGAAACACTGGGCCAAAGGGAACAAGTTTCCTTATCTAATTTGTACTTTGGTCCTATGAATACTAGTTTTCATTTTTATTGCAAAATGTCTCATTATTTTATCCAAATATTGTGCAAGTTCATACTCCCCAGTAAGTATAACATTGTGATCCCCTCACCATAGCAAACAACTGAATTGCATTGTTTTTACATTCAAGTTTAATGGGTGAAAGATAATCATTTCAGAGTTATTTTCAGACTGGTATTTTTTAAAATGATTTTACAAGTTGATACCTCACTAAGGATATTATATAGTGAATCCCTTGCTTCCAGATATCTCTCACATTTTGACTGTATTTGTGTGTCTCTGAATAAAAAGTTCACTACTATATATAGCCAGAGAAACAATAGAATGCAGGAAGTCAGCTGATAGTGCTCAATGGTCTTTCTTCCCAATGGCTAGTGAGGATTCACACTGATCATTGAGACAACCACTAATGAATCAAGTTTTATGGGTTTGATGGGACACAAAGTAAGACTGTGTCCATACTGCCAAAGTGGATGGAACATCTGGCAGCTCTATCACTAACTTGAACTTAGGTCCTTGAGGACATCAAAAGCTGCTCTCCAGAGTTGCTAATTTTCAAATGTATGTGAGTTTTCATTCTCATCAAACTCTGTAAAGTTTTTGTGAGGACCCATTTTTCCCTAGAGACACACTCCCATATCATGTGTGTTGGTGGGAGAATGGAACCCAGATTTATGGGTAGACTTTTATGTTTTCCTTATTCCTGCCTTTGTCTTCTATTTAATAAATATTATTATTATTATTTTTAAAAATTTAAAAATGTAAAAAAAATAATTATTTTTTTAAAAAAGAAAAGTATCATTCTCATTTACTCTTGAACTGGGACTGGGCTTTTTACATTGCCTAAATTACCTGCTAAGTCCAGACTCTCCTCTCTTCAGATATATGTGATGCCTTCTGAGGACCAGCAGATTTGTTTTGTTTTACACTGGCAACTCCCCAACTAAGAAACCAGGGATTTGATACAAGGATTGTGTGCAGAAGAATAAAGGTTCAGAGTCACAAACATTTTAGGACTGCTAGTGCTATAGCCTCAGAGGTCAGGTTATGTACTTGCTTGATGATGAAGTGGAAAGAACAATGAAAGTTTGCAATCAGAAGACCTGGCTTCAGATTTAGCTCTGACATTTGCTAGCTCTACCACTCTGGGAAAATCACTTTATTTCTCTTGGCTTCAGTTTCCTTATCTGTACGACAGCAGGTTGGAGTAGATGACTTTTAACTCCACTATTCACCTGCATATTACCATCTTGGACCTAGTTCCATGTTGACATTCCCTTGTAATGTCCTAGCCCAGGGCTCTCTTTCTTTATGTCTTGCTCACAAACCTCTCTTCTTCCTGACATCCATATGATCTACCACCTTCCATGAGTAGTATTAATTCTACTATCACAACATATGTTGATGGATGAAAAAATGAATGAATGAATGAAAAGCATTTAAGTGCTTACTAAGTGCTAATCGATGAGGATACAAAAAGAAAGTAAGATAGTCCCTGATCCAGAGGAGTTTACATTCCAAACATGTGTAAGGGAGTAGTGGTCAGAGACAGGAGTTATGCTGCCAGCTAGCATTTAGATAGCACTTTAATCATTTATGTAAATTTTGTAATGTACTTTATATATGTTAACTAGAAACCATTATTATCCCCATTTTATAGGTGAAGGAACTGAGGCACAGAGACATTAACTGACTTGTCCACAGTCACACAGCTAGTAAGTGTCTGAGGTAGGATTCAAACTCATGTCTTTCTAACTACAAGTTCTTCACTCTATGGATGATTTAGTTGCCTCAGTACTATAATCTGGAAAATGACAAAGATGGTGAACAGTAGGACAGTCCCCCTGATTTGCCTGTTACAGACAATGGAATTATTGATTTGATTACAGTTTTCTGAGAGACAGAAAGATCAAAGAGAAGGTGAATAGCCATGTAAGAGACATGAGGTATGGGCTCTGGGAGCCCCCTTGAGCTCTCCTTGAGTCCTTGAGGTACAGGCTCTGGGAACCTCCCTTGGACTCTTGATTAAGTTGTCTCATTTGATTAGTAACTGCTAGCCTAGTTACTAGCCTAGCCCTCCATTGTTCATCTGCTTCCCTACCCTTGAACCTATCAAAATATCGATCCACCCTTGAACTGGCCTAGCCCACCATTGTCTGGAGCCTCCAGGTACCTCCCACCCTTAATCACTCATTGACCTCATTAACTCCTCCTGAAGACCCTCCCCAAACTCCTCCTCTAGACCACCCCTGGATTCCTCCCACAACCTTCTGTATGTAGGACCCTATCTCACACCATATGGTGTGAGAGTGCCATAGAATGCTATAGAATAGTGAGAGCACCATAGAATGACCTAGCACAGACTTACTCTGTGTCTAATGCAAGCAAACTTTTAGTAGCTACAGGCATAGGGACCGGAAGTCCCTTTCTCCATAAAGGAAGGTTTGAGAATAAGCCTCGAAAAACAAACAAAAAAACACCACAGAAAAGTACCTGAAGTTTTCCCAGTTTCCTAGCACGGAGAGAATTGAAAGAATATGACTTACACTTCCAGATGGGGTGTGTGTCCTTATCTTTCATTCTTCAGAAACTGTGTACATGTCCATATTCTCCAAAATAACCAAATAGGACTGAAAACCTGAGGTCAGGCTGAGCACAAAACAGCCTCCTAGCTATCTGACCTAATGGGACCTGAGAGGTTAGGTCCAAAAAAAAAAAAAAAAACCACACACACACACACACACACACACACACACAACAAAAGAAAACAAAAATAAAACCCTGCACTTCCAAAGTACTAGGAAAAGAGAGAGACTTACATTCCTTACAGTCCCGGCTAGGGAAGAACTCGAGATTAGTAGTGTTTCCCAGTCAGGGAACCATAAAAATGAAGAGGGTAGCCACTAAGAGGGTTAGGGTTGCTCTGGAGACCCCAAAATACCAACACACTGGGTTCTGCCGAATGATTTCAACTCAAGTCTTCTCAGTTAAAGAAAAGTAAAATTTGTTAAAATTCGTTTGCATTAGAAACATAGTAAGTCTGTGTTAGGTCATTCTATGGCACTCTCACTATTCTATGAGATTCTATGGCACTCTCACTATTCTATGGCAACATAGAATTTTTCTCCCCAACAATTAACTTTTGAAAGCTGATATGAACTGGCTCCAGCACAGACTTTCTCTTTGATAGCTCCTGGCAAATGGGAAAGATCTCAGGTGGGGTCTCACACAAATGGCATCTTAGTTCCTTAAAGTTTCAGAAAAGTGTGTTCAAATCATAATTTCATTAATTTCTTTGAAATAATTTTTTAAAAAGGATAATCTAAAATTATATATTAAAAATATTGTTGGTTATTGGGATGAACACTGCTTTACTATAAGGGGAAATATGTTAATTAGCTAGAAAACTATAGTTTCAAAGCTGATATGGTTATATTAATTAACTTATGTTCTTAATTGACACACCATGTATAACCTTTAAATCTTTTTGCATGAGAGTTAAGGTCCAAATGGGCCAATCACTTGAAAAATTTTAAAGAGTTGTGGGTAGGCTCTATTGTCAATGCTGCCAAATTCTACTCCTAGGATGTATGGAAAAGGAGCAATAATGAAATACTATCTGAAATGTATTAGATAGTTGATGACATTTTCCCAAGAAAGCAATTTTCCAACACAAGTTTTCCATTTCTTGAGCCAGGATTCATTCTTAATGAAACAACTACTTTATATGCACTTTACCTCTATAGGTATTATTATAGGGAATTTCCTTCTGTCTTGCCAAGGGCACTGATTCTGATTTCTTGCCTACTAAGAGGCAGAGCTGGATCATTCTGGTTTGTGAAAAATGTTCGCTATTGTAATTACACATCCTTATTCAAAGAATAATGGTCACAATTCTCTATTATAACACAGGACCTGTTTCAAGAGAGCAACAAACATTTTAGGGATAAGCACATTGAAATTTAATAGAAAAAGCAGGTATTTTACTGATCCCAAACTTATACAGTTAGTTGTGCCTTAAAAATTATGTTTATATAACCTAAATGAGAGTAGGACTAGGAAAAAAAGAAACTAAAATTGCTAGAAGCATGAACTCATTCATTAAAATTTTTAAGTTGTCATAATGAGACTTTTGATAAGGAAGAACTTCTAACCATAGGTTCCTAAAAAGTAAAATGAGCTGCTGTACAAGCTAGTGAGTTCTGTATTACTTAATAGAATAAATATCATTTGTTGGAATTGTCGTAAATGGGTGGTCATGTGTATGGGACCTATGACCCCTATTATTCTTTCTTAAAATGTTTTGATTCTAAGATAATGTAGTATTTGTATGCCTGGAATATGTATATAGAATATGCAAGTACTGCCATTTTGGAATGTAAGTGCTGTTTAAATTACTTGTCACTAAAATGAGGAGGTCACATGAGATTACCTCAAAACTTCCTTCCATCTCTATACCTATGATCCTCTATGTGTCTTGGAACATTTGTACATGGAAACTGAGAATTATTTAACCAAAATATTGAATATTTGTGTGGGCTGAGAGAATTTATGTTATCTAGATACCAGTTCTAGCTACACTTTTCACTGGTTGCTAGTTCATAGTTTTGTTTATTTTTTGCCTATAACAAAGATGAATGGAGGTGACACTTGGCTGTCATGGGAAGATTTCTCTTATTTTCCACCACACCCTGGAATAAATCAAAATATTGTGAGCAACATAGCACAAAATATTCTAAAAATATTGGGTGTAAAGTACAGTACAATAGAAGTAACACTGACTAGGGACAAAAGAATCAGGTTCATCTTGCCTCTTCCTACTCCCTCTATTACCTTGAACAAGTCATAAAACCCTCATGGCCTTCAATTTCCTCATTTGTAAAATGAGGGAGTTGATGACCTTGCAGGTTTCTTCCAGGTCTAGATCTATTATCCTTTAAATTATTATATCAATCTTTTCCTTCCTAGAGGAGGGAAGGATGAGGATGCAAAAGCTGGAAGGAAAATAAGTAAGATTGCAAGTACAAACAAGAGTAATATAAGAATAATATGACAAATTCAGTATGTTCAACCAATCAAGCAAATTGACATTATCCCCTGCAACAAAATCTCATTTGCTAATAAAGTGTTACTTTTATAGGCCTATTTCCTTTATATCCATCAAAATGTAAGCATAGTAAATACTGTTAGTACAGAAAGATGAAGGAAATGAGGAAGTCTCATCTTGAATTACTCTAGCTGAGATAGTCATATAAAAGTTTTCCTTTTAACTTTGCTTGTGACTCCTCTGCCTTAATCAGAGGAAATGAATTGTATTGTTTTTTTTAATGATAATAAAGACTCATGTAGCATTGAGCAGAATTTGTGACTCATACCATTTCTGAACCTTAGAATATAATTGTATTCTGGGATAAAATGAAATCAAGGATTTCTTGTAAACAGATTTCTATATTACATAATATCTTTAAACAGATATTATGAATATCTATTAATGCTCTAGTGTTACAGAAAGAAACAGCTATTCCAGATGATTAACTTAATCCCCATTAACTTTTGGTTAGGTATTTTCATTATTCTCTATTTTTGCTTTTGTTTTACTGCCTCAGAAAAAGACAGACCAAAATTAAACTTTTAACAGATTTTGAGCTTCAAATTTTTCCCCAAAAAACACACAAAAGAAAGAAAACAGCATTCTTTGGTCTGCATTCAGACTCCATAGTTCTTTCTCTGGATGTGAATAGTATTTTCCATCACAAGTCTTCTGGAATTGAATTGCTCAGAAGAGCTAAGTCTAACAGTCAGTCATTGCATAATGTTGCTGTTACTGTGTACAATGTTCTGGTTCTGTTCACTTCTTTCAGCATTAGTTCATGCAGGTCTTTCCAAATTTTTTCTGAAATCTGTCTGCTCATCATTTCTTATGACACAATATTATTCCATTACATTCATATTACCACAACTTTTTCAGGCATTCCACAATTCATGGGCATCCCCCTCAAGTTCCAAACCTTTTCCATCACAAAAAGAGTTGCTATGAATATTTTTTGTACATGTGGGTCCTTTTCCCTTCTTTATAATCTCTTTGGGATACAGACCTAATAGAGGTATTGCTGGATCAATGGATATACACAGTTTTATAGCCCTTTGGGTGTGGTTTCAAATTGTTTTCCAAAATGGTTGGGATCAGTTCACAGCTCCACCAACAATGCATTAGTGTTTCAATGATTCCACAGCTTATCCAACATTTATTATTTTCCTGTTTCACCATGTTAGTCAATCTGATAGGTATAATATGATATAATAGAGCCATTTTTAACAAAATGAAGAAATGAATGAATGTGAAAATACTTATTAAACCATTAGTATATATCAAGCACTAGAAATACAAATACAAAAGCCAAACACATGTATTCAGAAGTGGCATGGTCATTCCTTCCAACATATCCTAGACAAACCTTTCCTGCAGTCCTTCTAAGTTATCTTGGGCTGGAAAATTATTGCAACCTGTCCCTTTGTGGCTTCTATTGCTCCAGAATTTGTTTTGAAGTGCGATTTAAAATTGTTTGAGGAGGGGATTTGGGAGAGTTCAGGCAAGTTTCTGCCTTTTCTCTGCCATCTTCCAGTGGGGGCATCTCTAGTCATCTTGATCTATATCTTTCTGCTGGACCCAGGTGATTCCAGAGGAGAAATGAGGCTGGTGGCTTTGCACAATGCTCCCTCACTTAAATCCAATTCATTTTCAAGTCATGGTATCACCTTCCTGGTGTCATGATCCTCGAGAGTAAAAGACAAACAACATCAGCAACAACCCTACCCTGCCTGCCAAGCTATCTTCCAGTCACTGGTATTTCAGCAAATGATTCATAATTATTGGTCAGAATCTATCTAAGAAAATAAGTTCCTTTTACCACTCCCTTCTTTCTGAGAAATCAATTATTTAGCTGCTGTTTTTTTTTTTACTAAAAGTAAAAGCCAACATATGAAAAACATTTCAATGAAAAAAGTATTTGTTAATTGCTAGATGGCATACACTATGCTAAGAGATGAAGATATAAATACATATATGAAGATAATCCTTGTTCTCAAGGAGAACATTCTAATTGGGTGAGGGGAGAAACTATTAAAGAATTCATACCTGGGGCGTCTAGGTCATGCAGTGAGTAAGACCACAGGCCCCGAGTCGGGAGGACCTGGAATGATTGCGGCCTCAGATACTTAACACCCACACAAAATAACTGGCTATTTAACCTTGGGCAAGTTACTTAACCCCAACTGCTTAAAAAAAAGAATTCATACCTAGGAAGCAGGATTTGGGTTTTGAAAATTATAAGGATTATGCTAGGAGCCATAGGGTAACAGAATGACAATGATATTTCTAGTAGCAATGTTGGAGTTGAATAATTATTATTTCAGAACTGGAAGTTTGGTTGTGGTGAGGAAGGACAATAAAGGATGGTGTGTCAGCAAGGTGGCTGGAAAGCAGAAGGCTAGACAGTGAAAGAAAAGGAGGAGGTTCCTTTATGTCTTCCCCCTGCCTCAAAGCATGTGCCAAATAAATATATAAATTGCAACAAAATCATTTGGGGTGAGTTGAATGGGCATAAAAGTAATAAGGCAGACATTGTGAAAGGAAAGGAAGATAAATATAAAAAAGAAGAAAGTTAAAATAATAGCTTCTGAAGGGTGTGGAAATAAACTAGTGGTGTCAACTCAAATAGAAATAGAAACTGTAGGCCAATTATTGACTTAGAAAAAACCCACAAATTAATTAGCTATGGTTTGTTGTATTTATATTTATTTTGTTAAACAGCTTACAACTAAATTTTAACCTGGTTCCTGTGGCATTCAGGAGTTTTGAGGTCCGCATGGGGTCCAATAATAAGTTAACCTGTTGGATTACAATAATAAATTAATTTATTATTAATAGTTTATGAAATTATTTTTATTAATTTTAAAAAATATTTTCAATTACATGTAAAAAATTAACACTATTTTTAAAAAAATTAAGCCCTAAATTATCTCCCTTCCTCTCTTCCCCCCCACATTGATAGGGCAAGCAATTTGATTCAATTATACATGTGAAGTTATGGAAAACATTTCCATATTATCCATGTCACAAAAGAAAAATTAAGAGTTCATCAGTTCTCTCTCTGGAGGTAGTTAATTTTTTTTTATTAAGTTATTTGGAATTGTCTTGGTTCATTGTCTTGATCAGAACAGCTAAGTCTTTTACAGTTGATCATCCTTACAACATTGCTATTACTGTGTAAAATGTTCTCCTGGTTCTGCTCACTTTGCATGATTCCATATAAGTCATTCTAGATTTTTCTGAAGCCATCCTCCTCATCATTTTTTATAGCACAATAGTTTTCCATAACAATCATATTCCATTATTTGTTCAGTTATTCCCCAATTTATGTGCATATCCTCAATTTCCAATTCTTTGGCACCACAAAAAGAGCTGCTACAAATATTTTTTGTACAAATAAGTCCTTTTCCCTTTTCCTTGATCTCATTGCAACACAAATCTAGTAGTGATATTGCTGGGTTAAGAGGCTTGCATGGTTTTATAACCATTTGTGTGTAGTTCCAAATTATTTTCCAGAATGGTGGGACTAGTTAACAACTCCACCAAAAGTACATTAATGTCTCAATTTTTCTATGTCCCTTCCAACATTTGCTTTCATTATTAGTCAATCTGACAGTGGTGCCTCAGGGTTGTTTTAACTTGCATTTCTCTAAAGCAGTAGTGATTTAGAGCATTTTTGATGTGATAATTGATAGTTTTGATTTCTTCTTCTGAAAATTGCATGTTTCATATCCTTTGGCCATTTATCAACTGGGGAATGGCTCTTCTTTTTATATATTTTGTCTCATATCCCTATTTCCCTATATATTTGAGAAATAAGGACTTTATCAGAGAAACTCATTTATAAATCCTCTCCCCCCCCCCCCCGCCAATTTTGTTTTCCTTCTCATTTTGGCTGCATTAGGTTTGTTTGTGCAAAAGTTGTTTTAAATTTTGTGTAATCAAAATTATCCATTTTATAACCTGTGATGTTCTCTATCTCTTGTTTAGTCATAAACTCTTCCTTTATCTATAGATCTGATGGGGAAATAATTCCATGCTCCTCTAATTGATTTATTATGTCACCCTTTATGTTTAAATAATTTATTCATTTTGACCTTATTTTGGTATATGGTATGAGGTATTGGTCTATGTCTAGTTTCTATTACATTGTTTTCAAGTTTTCCCAGCATTTTTTTTGGTCAAATGTTGAGTTCTTATACCAAAAGCTTAGATCTTTGGGTTTGTCAAACAGTGGATTACTATGGTCTATGTATTATGTATCTAATCTATTCCACTGATCCACCACTCTATTTCTTAGCCAATATCAGATTATTTTTTGATGATTAATGCTTTGTAATACAGTTTGAAATCTAGAACTGCTAGTCTGCCTTCATTTACTTTTTTAAAATTGATTCCACTGGCATTCTTGACCTTTTTTCTTCCAGATGAATTTTGTTACTTTTTTTTCCTAGCTCTACAAAATAACTTTTTGGTAATTTAATTGGTATAGTACTGAATAAGTAAATTAATTTAGGTAGAATTGTCATTTTTTATATTGACTCAGACTATTTACAAGCAATTAATAGTTCTACAATTGTTTTGTTCTACCTTTATTTGTGAAAAGTGTTTTGCAATTGTGTTCATATAATCCCTGGGTTTATCATTACAGGTAGACTCTCAAGTATCTTATATTGTCTGCAGTTATTTCAAATGGAATTTCCCTTTCTATCTCTTAGATAAAGAAAAGAAGAAAAGACATACCATAAATTTAAACATGGAAACTTAAATACAAATATAGGAAGAAATAAAAGCAAGTTATGTGCATAGCAGAATACAAGAGAAGATTTAAAATATATAACAATAATTTTCACTTCAAGAAAGCCTATATAATATTTTCTGTGTTGAGAATTGTCCATCTTTTCTTTGCTTCCTTGTGAGTTTTCTTTTTTTCTCTTATGTGCACTTTTTTACTTTGTTCTTTTTTTTTCCTTCCCCCAAACCTCCCTCCCCCCAGAGGGCCACAATAAAGTTCAGATGTTTCTATACAGCTATAAAGATATATAGGGATTCTTTCTTAGGCAGCCCAGGGATGGTTTGTTGAATTTCTTTTTCTAAGATAGCATTATTTAAAATTCTTATTCCTCTTCTCTTAACCTGGGGAAATATGTATTTTATAAATATTCACCCATTCCACTTAGATTGTTGGTTTTACTGAAATATGATTGGGCAAAATAACTCTTATTATTATTATTATTATTATTTTAGCTCCATTAGTGGTACATTCATGTCTTTCATTTTTGGTACTGTCAATTTAGTTTTCATCTTTAAAAAATAATCAAATGAAGCAATGACATAACTATTTTGTTCATTTTCTTTATTAAAACCAGCTTCTAGTTTCATTTATTAAGTCAATTGTTTTCTTATAATCAGTCTTATTATTCTCTCCTTTGGTTGTCGGGATTTCTATTTTGGTATTTAATTGGGGATTTTAAATTTGTTTATTTTTTCCTAGGGTTCTTTTTAGTTTCCTATCAATTAATTCATATGCTCTTTCTCTCTGTTATTGATGTATGTATTTAGAGACATCAGTTTTCCCTTGTGTTGTTTTGGCTTGATCTCACTAATTCTGGAAAGCTGTATCATTATTGTCATTCACTTTGATGAAATTATTGATTTTTTCTTGTAATTCATTTAACTTTTCTTTTTAAGAATTTGAAAGCTATGTCCTTTGGTACATCTATGTTTAATATTAATATTATTTCATTGTCTATAGTTCTTTCGAGCAAGATATAATTTCCTTGCTCATCCCTTTTTATTAGGTATGTTTTTTGTTTTTACTTTGTCTGAGGTCATGATTGCTTCTCTGTCTTTTTTTTTTACTTTAGTTGAAGCATAATAAATTTTGTTCCAGTCCCATATTTTAGCTTTGTGTGTGTCTTTTTCTTTCAAGTGTATTTCTTTTAAACAACACATCACTGGATTTTAGTTTCTAATCCATTCTGTAATCTCTTTCCATTTTATGGGTGAGTTCATCCCATTCACATTCATAGTTATGAATACTAATTGTTCATTCCCCTTCATCTTATTTTCTTCTGTTTCTAATTCTCTCTATATTTTTATCTTGTCTCTCCCTTCAAGTCTGTTTTGCTTCTGACTGCTGCCTTCTTTTATCTACCCTCACTTTTATCACTTACTGCTTTACCTTATCCCTTTCCTCTCCTTACCTGTTTGGTAAGATAAATTTCTATTATCAATTGAGATTGTATATATAATTTCCTTCTTTAACTAACTTAGATATGAGTGAGCTACAAGCATTGTCCTCTCAATTCTCTTATTTACCACCACACTATTAAAGTTCTTCCTTGCATATATATTTTATGTGAATATATATTTTTATTCCTCCATTTTTCTCCCTTTCCCCTGCAACCAGGATATCCCTCTTTCTCTTCTATCCAGTTTTTTTAATCATCATCCTGAGTTAATTAACTCAATTCCACACTCTCTTTCTCTGTAGAAACCTTCTATCTGCCCTAATAATTATACAGTTCTTATAAGATACATATATCATTTTTCCATATAGAAAAGTAAGCAGTTTTCCCTTATTGAATATTTTATGATTTCTCTTTCCTGTTTATGTTTTTCTTCAGTCTTGTATTTGAAAATTGACATTTTTATTCAGTTCTAGTCTCTTCATTAGAAATGCTTCAATTCTTCTATTTCATTAAATATCATTATTTTCCTTGAAAAAACATACTCAGGTTTGCTTGTAGGTTATGCTTGACTCTAATTCCACCTCTTTTGCCTTCCAGAATATCATATTCCAAGCTATCTCTTCTTTAATGAGGTAGTTACTAAATCTTATGGGTTACTGGCTGTGGCTCCATGATATTTGAATAGTTTCTTTCTGGCTGCTTAAAATATTTTCTCTTGGACCTAGGAGTTCTGAAATTTGGCTATAATATTCCTGGAAGTTTTTTTGTTTGGGCATCTCCAGGTAGTTCTCAGTAGATTCTTGCAATTTCTATTTTACCCTCTGATTCTAGGACATCAGGACAGTTTTCCTTTATAGTTTCTTGAAATATGATGTTTAGGTTCTTTATTTAAGTATGGTTATCAGGTAATCCAATAATTCTTAAATTATCTCTCTTTGATCTATTTTCCAGGTCAATTATTTTTCCAATGAGGCATTTTACATTTTCTTCTATTTTTTCATTCTTCTGACTTTATTTGATTGTTTCTTGATGTCTCATGGAGTTGTCAGTTTCCACTTACCTAATCCTAATTTTTAAGTAATTATTTTATTCAGTGAACTTTTGTTCCTATTTTACAATTCAGCCAATTCTGCTTTATAAGGAGTTATTTTTGTCAGCATTTTTTATGCCTCTTTTACCAGGCTGTTGCTTTTTCATAATTTTCTTCCATTGATTTAATTTCTCTCCCTGTGTTTTTGTCCGCCACTCATTTATTTTGAAAACAATTTTTTAGATTTTCAAGAATTCACATTGAATTTGTTTCTGATTTTCATGTTTTAAGGCTTTGCTTATAGTTCTCTTGATTTCATTGTCTTCTGAGGTTGTGTCTTGATATTCTTTGTCACTGGAGTCACTTTTTTATAGTTAGTTTCTCTTATTTGTTCTTTTTTTATTTGCTCATTTCTCCATTTTTTCCCTTGATTTGTATTTTTATGTTAATGTTAGGCTCTGTTTCTGGCATGGAGATGGGGTGGGACCCTGTCTCAAGTCTCAGGCTTCTTTGTACTGCTGTTTTAAGACCTAGTTTTGGGGTCTTAGAAGTTTTCAGTATTTCCAAGGTGTTATAACCTGGGGAGAGGTATAATCACTGCCCTCTGGTCCTAACCAAGGCAGGTCTCCTGATCCTTTGGGATTATACTTAAAAACTGCTTCTCAGTATCCCTGTTCCTCAGAGTCTCTGGTTTCTTTTGACCAGAAGTGATACTGTTCCTCAGGTTTCCACTCTGTTTTGCCCCAAAGCTCTCCACCCAAGAGGTATGACCCAGAAGAGGGTAGAAGCAGTGGATTTGCCAGCAGCTGCCCTCCTACAAGTGTTTCTTTCTGCCCTTGAACTATGATCCAGAAGTGGGCATAGGCAATAGAGGTGGCAAATAGCATGTAGTTTTGCTTCCAATTCTAGCACAGGAGTCACCTTTATTCTCTTTCTGACTAGTTGTGATCTCTCCTTACTATCTCTGGTTGAGAACTCCTGAGCTGCTGCTGCTTCTGTCACTACCACCTAATCTCACCATAGGTTTTTCATCAAGGTGGGCTCTGAGTAAGCCTCCCTGCCCCTTTGTCACAGATCTCTCTTTCTGACCTCCTATTTTGTCTTGGGCTCACTGGAAAAATGTCTCACTCCAACAATTGTTTTTTGGCTCTGCTACTCCAGAATTCAACTTGAGGCTTTATTTTAAGATTATTTAAAAGACAATGTTGGGAGAGTTCAGCTAAGTACTTGCTCTACTTTGCTGCCTTGACTCTCCTCCTGGAAGTCTTAGCTCATTTAAATTATGACTTTCAGGTCTGTTATAGATAGACCTGACTTCTTATTTTTCTAGTCATATTCCTCTTTCCACGTGATCCAGTCAGTATCACTAGCCTCCTTTTTCTTCCTCCCACTAGACATTCCATCTTCAGACTGCTAGCATTTTTACTGACTATCTATATATCCCCCATACCTGAAACATGTTCCTTACTAATCACTGCCTCCCGACTTCTCTTGATTCCTTCAAGCCCAACTAAAATATCTCCTTTCATTATTCTCCTTATTCCCTTCCCTCTCTTCATTTTGTTCATATTCTGCTTTATAGATTTTGTGTGTAGTTGCTTGCATTTTATCTTCTTCATTAGACTTCAAGAAGTGTCTTTTGCCTTTTTTAGTGTTTCTAAGGTTTAGCACTTTGCCTAGTATACAGTAGAAACAAAAAATGCTTGATGACTGACTGAGTCAATAACAATTGTTTAAGGATCAATGAAAATTAATCATGAAACTGTTGATGATTTCCTATGAGAAACAAAAAAATATGAGTAGATAGGATATCAAAGTGGATTTGCTTTCAATAAATGTCACTTGATAATCTATGGCAGCATAACGAGGAGAATGGGACATTACATGGGATGAATATGAAAGAGGGGATGGGTAGTACACAACCCGATGTGATTCCTCAAATCTCCATGGCGCTAGGTTTATGGACAACAGAGCCATGCAATGGACACAATTTTTTGAGCACTTATTCTAGACTATTAGTGGGGGCAAGAGAATACAAATTATGATGGTGGGTCATTAATTAGATGGGGTCTTTAAATGTTTTGAAATAGACTACATATCAATGTGAGAATAGGAAGAAAGACTGCTGTTCAATCATTTCATTCATGTATGACTATTTGTGACCCTATTGGGAATTTCCTGAACAAAGACAATGAAGTGACTTGCCATTTCCTTCCACAGCTCATTTTGAAGATGAGGAACTGAGGTAAACAAGGTTAAGTGACCTGCCCAGGGTCACACAACTAAGATATTTCTGAGGCTGGATTTGAACTCAGGTCTTCCACACTCCAGGTTCAGCCCTCTCTCCACTGTGCCACCTGGCCGCCAAGAATTGGGGCAAGTTTGGTTAAAAGAGGCAGTTAATCTGTTGTGTCCATGATTTACAGGCCTGCATCATTCTTCCTGTGTAAATTTATTGTGAAATCGTGCTTGTATAGGGGAGTGTTCATGGGCATATTCACTTTTTTCTGCTTGGGTATTACTCTAGAACCCATAAATGAGAACTAGACAAGTACATGTTGATGGTGATGTTTTGTTTGTATCCAGGTATTAACTGGCTTGACTTAGTGCCAATCACCTTATTCCTAAATAAGAAATATTCAGGATAGGTGTCAGCACAGAGTATCATAAAGAACTGACATGTTGTCAAACAAAAATTTGTCTTATATTTTAAATAAATAGTTACAATATGGGAAAGGCAATGTGGATCTCATCATATTTTCTTTAAAGTTATCTTATATTGCTTTCTCATTTCTATTTTGTGCTATATTAAATACCAGTGAATCATTCTCTGTTTTACTTGCATGTGTCCAGTTTCCAGTTGGTATTTGAAAGTTGTTTATCTTCCTAAGAATAATATTCTATATTCCCCCTTATCATCATTTTTACAAGGGTAGGGATTACTTTCTTGGCATGGGAATGTTTAGAATAGTTGGGCAAAAAAAACCTTCTATATGAGAACTGTTCGAAGGAACAGGGGATGCCTGGCGTGGGAAATTAAAAAAAATAATTCAGGGAGAAGCATTACAACTGTCTTCAAATAAGGGGGGAACAAGATAGATTGTGCAAGATGAATTAGTCTTTTTGTTTTGGCCCCAGAGAGCAGAACTAGAACCAGGGGATACAACTTACCAAGAGACAACTTAAACTTAATATAAGAAAGTCTTTCTTACAATTAGAACTGTCCAGGAAAGGGGAGATTGCTATTTGGAAGTAGTATAATTTGGAATTTTCAAGAGGAAGCTGGGAGACTATCTGTCAGGTATATTATAAGATGGATTTTTGTTTCAGGTAGAGAATTAGCAAGATGACCTCTAAGTTCCCTTTCAAATCTCAGATTCTCTGACTTCATTTGTTCCCAGCATTTTCCTGATCTCTTCTGACTCTGACATTCACTAAGGTAATCATCCCATTACGTGCATAAGAACAATATTAAAGTAATATACCTAACTATGTATTTCACAACCAAAAACAGACATGGAGAACTTGAATAAAGTTCAGAGAATCACAAAGATGAAGAAAGGAATGGGGGAAAAGTGTTTAAACATGGTCCTGGCAACAGATTTCATTTGTTTTCCAAGTACCAGACTAAGAAGGGAGAGGCTTATTACCAGTAGGTTGACTACTACATGGTGAATTCTTTGGCCATGGAAAGTTATGAAACCAAGGAAAATGCAAAATGACCCTCAATCCTGTGTGTATTTCTTTTGCTTTTTTCAGAGCCTGAGGCAGAATGAAAAAAAAAAAAAGAGATCAGCGGGTGCTGAGTTATACAAACTTCAGAGTATTTATAAACTCTAACTTGTTGATACTTTAAATATGAGATATTTATTCAGTGATCAATCATAGACATATTCCTAGAAGATCCAAATCATATCAATCTTGAAATTCTTGCTACAAATGAAAACTGAAGGAAAAAAGAAGTTACAACTAAATACAAAATGACAGCTTCTTCTTAGAAAAACATATACAGGAGTTGGTGAAGTTTATTTGGACATATGTCCAAAGGTAACAAGAAATATCATTTCCTAGAATGCTTGATAATCTTACATTGCAATAAGTAGTTGCAAAAATACCACCATGAATACAATTATAACTTACATGTCTATATTTGTTACAGAGAATGAAGTAGAGAAATCCTATAAAGAAATTGATAACGCCCTCTAAATTGAATAGAGTAGCTTCAATGCAAAGTAAAACAGAGGAGATGATGACAAAAATTATGTTACAAACTATGGTTCTTGAGTAAGAGATGATATGCCAAAGTTTATTAGACTATGCAGAAGCCTCATATCTACTGATAATGACATTTTTCTACAAAGTCATCAGAAAGTACTGGACAATGCTCCAGGACTGCACATCTTTAAAAATGAAACTAATTACTATTGTTTTTTTGGAGGGAGAAGGTAAGGAAATTGGGGTTAAGTGATTTGCCCAAGATCACACAGCTAGCAATTGTGTCAAGTGTCTGAGGTCAGATTTGAACTCGCATCCTCCTGATTCCAGGGCCAGTGCTCTATTCACTCTGCCACCTAGCTGCCTCCTAATTATTCTTAATATATAGGAAATATGTGGTTACCATTTATGGAAGTAATTTCTGAATTGGCTATACGTGGGCAGTCAGATTAAACTTAATGGTGTTTGGTTGGGGATTTTTAACTAATTTATATTTTTTAAGTTGCATGCCCCATTCAGCATTTAGAAACATACATATTACTCTTAGTACTTCCTTGGCCACATCTCACAAATTCTGGAGTGCTGCCATTCTGTTTAATGAAATAATTGACTCTTTCTATGATTTGCCTACTCATTCTTTAGGATTATAGTACTCAGTTTATAATTCACATTTAAACTATGTCTCCATGGTCCTATATTAAATGTAATTTTATTTCATTGTATTTTGAAAAAAAAAGTGCATTTAATATTTCTGCTTTCCTGCATTTGCTTGTAATGTTTTTTTTTTTAATGACAACACATGGTCAGTTTTTGTCAATGTATAGCTGAGAAAAAGGTACTCTTTTCTATCCTAATTCACTTTTCTCCAAAGGCCTATCATATCTAACTTTTCTAAGATTCTGTTCCTCTCTTTGGCTTCTTTCTTATTTATTTCATGATGAGATTTATCTAGCCCTGAAAATGGAAAGTTGAGGTACCCAATTGAGTATAGTTTTACTGTCTATTTTTCCCATAGTTCATTTAGCTTTTCCTTTAAGAATTTGATGTACATTTGGTACATATATGTTTAATACTGATATTACTTCATTATCTATGACTTCATTTAGTAAGATGTAATTCCCCTGCTTAGTCCTTTTAATTATGTGTATTTTTGCCTTTCCTTTGAATTCATGGTTGTTGCCCCTGCCTTTTTTTCCTTCACTTGAAGCATAATTGATTCTGTTCTAGCCCATATTTTAGCTCTCTCTGTTTCATCAATATGACCTCTGAGTTAGCCTCCTTCCCTTGGGTAATGGATCTTTCTGCAAAACCTCCTATGTTGTCTTGTACTGGAAGAACATTTTATTTTGATCTTTTGTTGGCTCTACTGCTCAAGAATTCAGTGTAAGGCCTATCTTAAAATTGTTTGGAGGGGAATATTGGGAGAGATCAACTGAGTGCTTTCTCTTCTCCTCCATCTTGGCTCCACCCCCAGTGCAGTAATGATAGCTCTAAAAGGATGACTGAAGATGTGTTTTGCTTTATCTTCCATGATAATTGAATAAGAGGAAGTTGGTATAGGCTAAATGTTAATAAAAATGGAGAACAAAACAATAATGAGGATTGTTTAGTAATAGAGTAGATTTCCTGTGGAAGCACAGGAAGGTCTTATACGGATGTGAGATATTCATCAACATGGTTTTAAATCTATTTCTAAAGATAAAAAATATTATAAATTAGCTTGTGACATGCCTTTGAAGCACATTTTAATTCATTGTTAATTGTTAATGTTCCTCCATTTTGTCCTCTGGTCATTGCCATGGCAAATAAATGTGTGCACCTTCCAGGAAAAGTAGAGTCTATTTGGAAACTATAGAAAATTTATCTGACTACTTGGATACAGAGCATGACCATATATAAAATACATAAGAAGTAACACAGAATTTCTTGAGTTGAAGAATCAAAAAGCAGAAGAAAAGATAAAATAAAACTCATAGCTTTCAGAGAAGGTATAATAAAGTAGAGAAGAAAAATTGTATTTCAAGCTGAATAACCACATTTCTTGAAGAAATTTAATTAGACACTAGAAATACAATGTCCCCTACTGAAAACTTCTGATTGTTTTAATTTTCCTCTTATAGTAGTTTAAAAAAAGCAAATAAAGAAATCAGTGCATAAAAAAGGAGGGGATTCCTGGAGAAGTAAAAATATAACTAATACATAGTTCCTTAGAACAAAAATTATTGAATAAAACAATAAATAAATACTCATTCTTCTCCAAATGATTTTCCATACTGGGCTTACTTTTTTGTGGTTATATTAATTTTTTTCCCACATGTTGCCAGGAATAAGTCAATGGATATGAAACTATTGTAGGAGGAAAAAACAGCAGCATAACTGGATACTTTGCAAATTACTATGTCTGCTTTGCCAACACTTGACAATACTGAGCTCACTCCCTGCCAGAAATTCAATATCATTAGCTCTTCTAGGCAACATTAATTTAGATCATACAGTAGAGGTACTAAGTTCAGAGAAGCAGTAGGAATAATTACTAAAATAAAATTGTCTCTAATTGATTCTGCAGTTAAAGAGCAGGTGCATGGAGGGGAAAAAAGGGAAAGGCCAAGTGACTTCTTCAGAATTCAGGGAAGAGATATTATGAGAAGATTTTATCGCAAGTACATGTGTTCAGAAGTATAAAACCCCAAAGAATACTTGGTAATGAAAAAAGCTTATCTGAACAAAAATGCACAAAAGGAGAAATCCAAGAACACATGCTTAGAGGAGATTAAAAAGGTAAGATGAGATGAGAATGTCTGAAAAAGGAACTCACAAACCTGAAAAGAATTGAAGTTATCCATCAAAAATCTGATCATGATTTACAGTCCAGGTGCTTCCCTCCCAGTTTTATTAGCATAAGAAAAGTAATGAAAAAAGTCTCTCTAGAATGAAAGCTACCTTTGTGGCCATGCCACCTCGGGGTGGGATTGCTTTGTTAGACTGGTGTGAGCAGAAAACTGTCTATCCTTTAGTTTTCTTGTTTTTTCCATTATGCCAGGACTGATGTCCATGGAAATGAAAGGTTTAAAGGGAATATCTCTAAAGAAACTACAATGGAAATACAAACAATAAATTTCATTTAGAGTAGACAAGGGGAGAAGTTCATTTCATCAAATCCTCAACTGCTCTGGAGAACCATCACCAATCTCACTGCAAAGTGAATCTAGCTATACATGTTTTGTTAGCTAAAGATTAGTGCTTCCTTCATTTCCACATGAAGGCAGTGTTCATTCATTTTTGCATGACAAAAGTGGGTTTGGGGTAACAAAGATGGAATAAAATTACCTTTGATGTTTCCAATGAGTTTTTATTTTGAAAAGCATACTCAGATGTCTTTTTTTTTTAGGAAGGGTGAAGGGTTGGAAATTGAGCCTGCAAAGGGAATAATATAAGTTTTAACAAGCTTAGGATTGTAGAGCTTTGACTTTTATTCAAAATCAACATTGAAATCCAAGTTTTTTTCTTAATTTTTCATTCTTACAGCCACCAATGTCATGAGTTTATTCAGATGCTCAAGCATTTATCAAGCACTATGTTCTGGGTGCTGTTCTAAATATTGATCATATGATGGAATGTGAATTTCAGCCAGCCAGGCATTGTGCTAAACTGAGAATATAAAGAAAGGGAAAACCATAGTACCTGCCTTCAAGGAGCTTACATTCTAATGAGGGAAATAACATGTAAACATTTAAGTATATACAAGATAAATGAAACAACCCTTTTTTTCTGCGAGGAGACACAATGCAAATGATATGTATGTGCAAGATATATAGCATACAAATGGGATATAATCTCATAAGGAAGTAGCAGCATTGAAGGGATTTTTTCACCCTCTTTAGAGAAGGTGAGATTTAAGAAGAGAATTAAATGAGTCCAGGGAAGCTGGGAGGCAGATATTTATTTCAAAATTGTGAATAACATCCTCCAGAGGGTAAGCTTTTATAAGAAACATCCAATAGGCAAGCTGTGGTATGAAATACCTTGGTGGCAAAAGTGAATTGTATACAAGCTAAAAATATGTCACAATCTAAAAAATATAGCAGTAATGTAACTAGTTATCATGCAATTACTACTTTTCACTCTTCCCCTGTAGTCATAATATTATTTTCTTATGATCATTATTTGTCATTACTTTTGTGGTAACTTGCCAAATAATATGCAAAAAATATTGCCATTAATGAAGTCCATTTAGAAGCTGTTAGAATATGAAAATCGAAGTATGTTAAGAGGGGAAAGTACTAGAAATATAATGAGATAATATTGCTAGTTTTCCATGATATAGACAAATAAAGTACTCTGAAAATGTGTATTCTAAATAAAGAACTTGGGAGAAAATAAGTCTGGGTTCAAAGCCCTCCAATTTCACAACTATCCACATTATGCCAAAACAAACATTCAACTCACTTTTTAATGAATCTGTCAAGTTTTTCCTTAGACCTTCCATAAGTAAACAAAACTGGTGGTTAATAGTTTGAGACAGAAATCCTACTGTTTGACTTGCTCTAAGGAGGTCAAAGACAGAAAGGTCCCATATATACCCAAATAATGATTGTGGTATGTTTATTATAGCAAAAACAAAAACAAAACCCAGAAAAAAAGTATTCATTGATTTACTGATTGTGTGATGGAATATGAATTTCAGTCAGTCAGTAAGGGTTTTATTTTTTTTGGGGGGGGGTGCACCAAGAATTGTGCTAAGCTGGGAATACAAATACAATATATAGTCTCTTCCATCAAGGAGCTTACATTCTAAGAGAGAAACAATGCGTAAACATTTATGTATATGCAAGATAAATGAGGAGTAGATGGAAAGTAATCACAGAAAGGAAGGCACTGGAAGTTGTGGGTACTGGGAAAGGCCATTTGAAATGACAAGATTTAACAACAGATTTCAAATTTGAGGTAAGTGTGAATGAGGAGTCAGAGATTAGATGACACTAATGTTGGAATACTAGGTGTTTGGAAGGATGATAACAAAAACAGGAAAGTTGGAGGAGAGGTGAGGAGATAAGCATTTATTAAGTTCCAGGCAATGTAACATATAAAATGCTTTACATATATTATCTCACTTGGTCTTTATAATAACCTTGTGAGGTGGGTGTTATTATTACCTCCATTGTATAGTTGAATATACTGAAGCAGATGAAGGTTACTATTTTGTGTCTGAAGCTGGATTTGAACTCTGGTTTCCCTCTCTCCAGGACCATCACTTTACTGTACTTCCTCCAGCTGGCTGAAGGAGGGAGGGTTTTAGGAGAAAGATAATTCTATTTTGTAATAGAATATTATTATACCACAAAACCTACAAATATAAAGAATTCAGAGTAGCATGAGGTATCTTGTATAAAGTGATATAAGTAGAAAGAGAATTACCACCACACACAGAAATAACTGGCCGTGTAACCTTGAGAAAAAAAAAATTAAAAAAAAAGTAGAACCAGAATAACAATATACATGCCCCAAATAATAAATAACAGACTGAAATTTAATATATAAACAAGATAAAATAATATAAATGTAAAGAACACTAAAATAAAGCTGCATTTCATAATTGTAATTACTTATCTTGACTCCAAATGAGATGCACCTCCTTCTTTCCTTAGAGAGATGAGGAACCATAGTTTCATTAATGATCATAATTATGAATAGCAGAGATAGAAACTTGAATTACCAGTGTTGCACACACTTCCAGTCAAATTCCTGAACTTGTTGGTTTCACTTAACTATTTGTTGTTGTCATAAGGGAGAGGTGAATGAGTGATTACAGATTGGATAGAAGGGGAGAAGAGGAAAATTGCAACCAGAAAAAAAAAACCTAATGTAAAAATAAATTTTCACTGTATTTTTAAAGCAAATTATCAACCAGTTCCTTTCACTCTTTTAGTCATTATACACACTATGGGCTGCTTGATTGAATTTTCTGCTTTTTCATCAGCTGTCTAGTCTTTCATATAGTCTTGGCTTAACTTTGATTCAAATTAGTGAACATCTGTGTGCCTGCTTCTTCATATATAAACTGGAGATTTGTATGGAATTTTAGTATGTCACAGAAAGCAATCTGAAATGTGTTAAATGTTATCAATAGCATTTTTACAAGGAGGCCATAGATCTAAAATGCTTTATAAAAGGATTTAAGTCTTCACAGAAATATTACTTCTACTATATTACTAGGGATCTTAGAAACTAATATTTTAAAGGGGAAATAGCTTAAGGCAGGAGAGAATGGCCTTATGTTTAGAACAGTCCAACAGGTAGCTCATTAAACTATTTTCTGGGATTGAAAAGGAATCACTTTAAGGGCTGGGTATTTTTTTTTATTTTTCATTAAACTATTTTCTGGGATTGAAAAGGAATCACTTTAAGGGCTGGGTATTTTTTTATTTTTATTTTGCCCTATGACTCCTTGAAGAAAGGCATTCTTCAGACTGATGGATAGTGACAGTGTAAAACTTCATTGAAATTACAAACTTATTATTACTCAAACAATAAAAAGTTGTAAACTATTGACCTTTTCCAGAAACTCTGCTTGATTTTTTTCCAATGTCAAGCGGTCCAAGAGGAATGCCAGAAACCAAGAATTTGTAATCCTATGCAATTGCAAAGTGTAATGGCACTTCTGGAACGTGATTAAGACAGAAATAGAAGCTGCATAAACATCACATTGTGACCTTCATTCCCCTCACCCCTTTTGATGATTAGAGTTTATAAATAAGATAACTGAATGCCCTCTTCCCCCAACCCTTTACACTCCTCTCAAAAAAATGTAGAGAATAGTGAAAACTAAGAAGGCAGGGTAGAAGATACTTGTTGCATACAAATATTAACCTAAAAAATAGAATCACTGTTCCAAAAAGTCATAATAAGCACCTTGAACATATTATGCACACCACCCCCTCAATTTATCTTGCCAATTATAATTCAGCTATAAACATTAATACCCAAAGTAAAGATCTATTCTTAAGTGGAATCTTCTATCTCTCTCAAACCTATAGAGAAGCTATATTGGAATACCTACTTTCCTACATGGAATATTTGAACTAAAAAGGATTACATAAGCATTTAGTTTATTCTTCTGCATTTTATAGATGAGAATCTTGGCTCTGGAGATATGAAATTACTTATCCAATGTCATACAACATATTACTGACAGAGTTGTGGCCAGAACTTAAGCTTCTTGGTGCCAGACCCTATTTTCTCTATGACAATATGGTTTTCCAACCTCATTCTCCAAGTATGCCACAAAACTAAAAATAACAAAAAGAAAAATAAAAACCTATTCTTTGTTTTAGGAGAAGCCCGCTTAGAATTGTGGGGCTAATAAAATATGCTGCAGTTTCAGGCAATGGTACAAATGAATTGTTGTTTTTTCTCCTTGCCTTGCCTTTTCTTCTGGGTAGAGAAATAACTGGCAGTCCCACTTGCCACAAAGATGCCATATTACCATCAATGGAAGGAAAAAAGAAAGAAAGATGCCAGCATGATGTGGGTTGCTTTATTTTTGTTCTTCTGTGGCTTTTTTTTGTTTTTCTTTGGTGGGTGGTAGTGTTAGAGAATATATTTTGCTAACTGGAGTGTAACATGGCTTAAGTAAATTTTGTAAGGTTTTGATCACTATTTAGATGGCAAACCTCTATCCACCCCAGAAAGGAGGCCTGGAAAACTTCAATAGAGTTGAAAACCACAACCACCCACCATTTGGACATGACATGCAATTAGTTACAAAAAGCTATGGTTTCCTTAGTATTTTAGAAAGAATCTGACAGTAAAGAAAAAAAAAATGTCAATTAAGATTACCGTACAGAAACATGGAAAACTTTTCATTGATTCAAATATTCATTCAAATATTAACGTGGTATCTATTCATTTAGCCATTCTTTCAGGAATGGATGTCAACAATACATTCATTGAGAATGGCATAGAATTGGATGGGGGTTCCTAAAGAGTGAAAATTATAGTTTCTATAATAGGCACTATAAAAGTAATCCCCCCATTTTCTCAAAATGTTTTTGAGTTTTTCATTGATATCTATAGATCTTTGCTTCTTCAATTTATTAACCAACAACAAGAAGAAATATTAAAGTGGCTTTTTAGCCTTAGGTTAACTCTATGGGAGAGGAGAGCCAGAAGAAGTGTGAATAGGGTTCCTTCCTGAACCCATTGCTTCTCAAGTCTATGTTCCATTTGGGACCTCACTCTACCATATCTTTTATAGAGTTGGAGTCAGGTAACATAGTGTAGAGATCACAACTTTCAGAGTTGTTTCTGAGAATCTTTTTTGACCCGTGGGACTTTCTATAGTTTTAGTGGTCTTAGTTTACTCAATTATAAAATGGAGATAATAAAAGCACCTACCTCCCAGTGTTGTTGTGAGTTTTTTTTTTTTTTTAAAGCAATCGGGGTTAAGTAACTTGCTCAAGGTTACATGGCCAGGTGTTTCTGGGTGGGTGCTAAGTGTCTGAGCCTGGGATTCAATCTCCAGGTCATCCTGACACTGGAGCCAGTGCTCTTACTTGCTGTGCTACCTGGCCGCCCCGAGTTTCAAATAGGATATTATTTGTAAAGCTCTTAGCACTGTGCCTGGTCCATAACAGGCATTTAATAAATGCTTGTTCCTTTTCTCCCTTCCATTATAGAAGCAAGGACACACAGAACCTCTTATGCTCTTCTTTATGATGAAACTTCCCATCCAGTTCTTCCCCGCACAATCCCACTGCCTCATTCCTAAAAGCCCTGTAACTACAGAACTATGCAGGGAACAAATAATTTGAAATTTTAATGATACTGTAATTTCTTTTGCAGTCATCTTCCCTTCCCCTGAATTACAGTTTCCCTTTTTTTTACTTAACAATAGCCATAAATCTCCCTCATTGTTGTCTTTTCCTTCTTTATTTCCCTTTGTTGTTGTCATTTTCCTGGGTTTGAGGGAATGAGTGGAAAGACAATTGGTCTTTCTTACTCAATCCTTGATGCTTACCAGTAAATGCTGTCTAAATGGATGCTTATGTGGTAAATTTTAGCTTTCCTAACCCTCCCTTCTCCCCAAAAGAGGTGAAAGCAGAGCCCAAGACGTGATTTATGATTTTAATGGGATTCATTGAAGTACATAGCATTGCCAAGCATATCCTGAGTATATGGAAAGCGATGCTGGAATTATATTGTCTCTACACTTGCCTCTGGACTTATAATGGGACTTACCCATAGTCATAGAGTCAGTAAGTGTTTAAAGATGAATTTGAATTCAGGTCTTCCTGAGACCAAGTCCTACAGTTTTACCCACTTAGCTGCTTCTAAGGATGCCCTTTCTCTTAGACTACAACCAAAGATGACAGAATAGGTATAGAGGCAAAGGAGGCAATAAAACTAAATATCACAGGTTATATCATATGATCTTGTTCTCAGTGAGAAGCTAAGGTCATCTTCCAAGAGTTTTAAGAAGTGAAAAATAAAGAATGAATTACAGAGACATGTTTCTTTAGGTGCTATCATTCTGACCTACATCAAAGTAAGACAGACATACTTTTTAATTTTCAAGACAATGATTCTCAACCTAATTTTGACTTAATATAGCATTTTTTTAAAGTATGAAACATTTCTTCCTATTAAAATGGCTACATGATCATATTAGAATTTTAAGCATATCATTACTATGCTTTGTCACTTATTTTGAAAAATTTGAAATATCTCCTTTAGACAATTGTTGACAACCTGGGGTATCACACACCACACATGCATACAAATAGGCATGACTGCTTTAGGAGCTTAAGCAAGAGGTTTAGTTGGTATATTAATAGAAAAAATAAGAAAAGCATGTCTTTAAAGAAAGATTTTGTTATTTAAATTGAAAAAATGAGCATTATTTGTGTTGTATAGTAAAAAAAAAAAAGCTGGGCGGCAGGTGGCTCAGCGAGTAAGAGCACAGGCCCTCAGTGTCGGGATGACCTGGGGATCGAATCCGGGCTCAGATACTTAGCACCACACCCAGAAATAACTAGCCGTGTAACCTTGAGCAAGTCACTTAACCCCAATTGCTTAAAAAAAAAAGCACTTGGATTTGGAGTCAGAATATCAGGGTTTAAGTTCTGGTGCTGTTACTTTTTACCTATTTGACCATGGATGAGTCACTTTGGGCTTCAATTTCATTATTTACATAACAGACCTGCACTGGATTATGTCTAAAATTTCATTCCTTTCTGGATCCTATGATTTCCATGCTTTAATACTTCAAAAGTGTTCTCAATAGGGGTGACTAGGTGGTGCAGTGAATAGAGCACTTACCCTGGAGTCAGGAGAACCTGAGTTCAAATCCGGCCTCAGACACTTAATACACACACACACGCACACACACACACACACACACACACACACACAACTAGCTGTGTGACCTTCGGCAAGTCACTTAACCCCAACTGCCCTCCAAAAAGCAAAAAAAAAAAGTGTTCTTAATTGACCAATCAAAAAACATTGATTAAGTGCCTACTATTTACCACAAATTTTCTAGGCTCTTGGAATACAAAAGCAAAAATCAAACAGTTCTCTTTTCCCCCCTTATCTAGAACCGTTTATAAGAAATCCCCAAATACGGTTCATATAATTTGCATCTATATTTACATGCCCAAACACAGCTGAGCAAGTCTCTAGATCCTATACAACATTGGAGGTAACAATGCAGATAGGATAGACTTTATTGCTTTCCACAGAAAACACATAAAACACAGACAAAAAACAGTGAATTCAATTCTACTCCTTTTCCAATAAGTCCCATCTTTCCCCTCAGAACTCTATGGAGTCTCCCAGATTCACAATGCTATTTGGAATCCTTGGAAGGGAACAGACTTTGAGAGACAACACTTGACATTATGATTAATGTCTCTTTCACTCCAGATAAGTATATAGGCCTATAGTATTCTCTTATTGCCCTAAGGGCTTTATAGGAGAATTGCAATATCTCTTTTAAGACATTCCCACTCTTTCCATAAGGACATACCATCAGTATCCCAAACAAAGGTTAATCACTGCGTACATTTATCAAAATAATGAGGATACTACCCTGATCGACCCTCTACTCAGGAATCCAAAGATAACCTTCTCCCCAGAACCTAAATCACTCTTTGTAGTAAGTTGGGAACTAATATTTTCTATGGCAATCAGGTATCCAGTAGTAGGTATCCAGTATTCTAAACTGGATGAATTTGAGAAGGTGGGAAAAGTGTTGTCAGTAGAGGTTCGTGCTTGAAACCAGCCTCTGCCACTTCCTAGTCATTTTAATTAATTTTGAGTTTCAATTTCTTGATCAGCCAAATGAGCAACCTCAGAGGTTGTGTGTGTTGCAATGGACAGAGATTGTGTTGGAGTCCAGTGGATCTGAATGGAAACATATCTATTATAATATTCTGATTCCAGTCATGATGGTCACCTTGTTTAAGCTCTCAGAACCCCAAAGAAAATCTCAGAGTTGTTGCTGATCTGAATTGGTATAGGGAGCTACTTCACTAGGACCTCCCTTTAATGGGGAAGGGGACAGTGATTAAAAAAATCTCTCTTCCCTCTAAGAATGATTCCCCTCCCAGGGACCTTGTTCCACTCCTGGAATCTTCAAATTCGATACTTGAAGCTCTCCGTCACCTCACTGATTTACCACATGACTGAGTATTGTTTTCATATGTAAGATCAGTGATGGGTCTGATTATTTCAACTAATTATAAGATGTTTCCTGGTCAATATAATCTGCCTTTGGCCAATGGTTAAAACACTATATTCCTTTCAAATTAATTAATGACCTATTCACACATCATTTTGGGTTATAGGAAAATTCCTTAACATCTATTATACATTAATGATTGATTGATTTAGTTGTGATTACATTAATTGCTGTGGGAGAGAAACTGTTGCCCTTATATCACCTTGAAGGTCTCCTTATTTTCAAGGAATATATAATTAATAACTTAATTTGGATTAACTGATAAAGAATGAAATGAGTGGAACCAGGAGATCAGTTACATAGTTATAAAAACAGCATAAAAACAATTTTGAAATCCATAATAACTGAACAATGCAATGACCATTCATGATTCCAGAGGACCAGTGATGAAACATGTTGTTCAACATCTGATTAGAGTGATTAATTTGAGGTGCAAAATGAGACAAACATTTTTGTACATGGTCAATGAGGCAACTTGTTTTGTTTGATTATGCAAATCGGTTACAACAATTTTGTTATTTTTCAATGAGGTAGAGTGGTAGGAGAGAGAAAATACATTTCTGGTAAGTTAGAGAGCAGAGAGACATTCAAGCTAACCCTTTTTCATTCTCTGCTGTGAGAGAGAATGTGTACTTTGAGTATGGAGAGCTATTTGGTTATGTCAAAAAAGACAAACATCATGTACCACATTCAGGTTACTGCATAAATTTCCTTGTTCTCCAACTTAGCTGGAAGGAAGAGTCTCACTTTTCTGTTATTCTTGTTGGTATCCCTTAAGGTCGATTGTCATAGCAAACTTGGAGGCAGGATGGTTGGGAGTGGGAGTGGGAGTGGGCGGTTGGATATATGATTGTCTAACTCTCTAAGGCTTCAGTGCCAGGAGATCTCCTAAGGAAGACTGTATTTATTTAAAGCAATTTTCTAATATTTCCTCAGGAGATGAGGCTAGTTTTCCTAAATAGTTCTGATAGTTAAGAACTTCTTGCCAAACCTCTAGTAGGAACAGAAGTTGAGTTTAGTTGATATACATGAAATTTTTAAACAAATCCAATTACAAGCTACTTTGTCATTTTTCTTATCTCTTCTCTCCTCTCCCAATGATTAGATTCTAGATACTTCTTCCCATCTTTCCACTTTTCTTCTGATCTTTTTGTCATCAGAATTATTTCTCTCTATGAAAGTTTTTATTAATGTCAACAGCCATTTATCTGAAAAAGTCCATCATGATCATTCTATTCTAGTAGCCCTCATAGTTTCAAAATTTGTAAGTTTCTGGAGACAGAAAAGAAGCCCACTCATTTCTATGAAAAATTGCCAAGAAACAAGAACATGTTGCTGAAATTACTTATTTCTGTTTGGTTTCACAGATCATTTTAATGATTTATGTCTGGTTCTTAATTCATTTATCATTAAAAAAATATCTATTTGCATTTTTAGAAAATGTGCTGCCTTACTGCCTCACATCTGTATCTGAATGTGTGCCTCAGAGCAAAATCATCTCTGTTTTCCAGATCTCAGTGACTGACTGAACCATAGAAGACCCACAATCATTTGGCAATGATGCTGCAACATACTGGCTTTAATTTTAATAGAAATTTAAAATAAGGTGAAGGGTGATTAAATGCATTATGATGCCAATTGACATTTTCCCACATTCTCCTGTAGGTCATTAATTTGCCTAATTTACCCATTTTAAAGGGACAGATTTCTGTAACTTTTAGTACAATTGTATTTTGAACTAAAGACAAATTTTTATTTAGAATATTTTTCCATGATTTTATTTTGCTTTTGTATCTGTAATATGTGAACAACAAGTTACTATGCTTCACAAGCCTTTATTTAAGCACTATTACTGTGTGGGAAAAAACACTGCAAGGTGCTGGAGATTCATATATGACACACTTCCTCCCCCAGGATTTTTACATTCTTATATAGAGGCATGCTGGGGTCCTTGATGGAACTCTCTGCTACATAAGTCAATCAACAAGCATTTACTAATAGCTTACTATGTTCTAGGCACTGTACTAAGTCCTGGAGATATAAAGTAAAGAGAAAAAAAACTATAAGAAAAGAAAAAAAATGATAGCAGAGACTGAACAAGCCTGGGGGAACTGATTCACTCACCACAGGGGCAATTCCCAGAACTTTCACTGAAGGATGGGGGTCTGTCAGAGCTAGGTAAGAGACAAGCATAGGGACTGTGGCAGCAGCAGCAGCTACTCCTGGAACTATCAATCCACAGTCTAGATATTTAAAAATCTCCTATCTGATCTTTTGGGAACCAAGATGGCATTATAAATCTTAAGAGTATGCATCACCCCCTTTTATGGCCTTGAAAAACCCAGAGAATATTGTACCAGGATAAAATCCTGAAATAGTAGAACCAGCTGGAGGCTTGGGAGACCTAGAAAAAGGTGTGACTGTGGCTGTGGTGAGGCTAAACTGCAGGATGGGAGGCATCTGAACAAACCCCATTTCAGCCAGCCAGCAGGAGACCCTGAACCCCAGGGGGATGGAGTCAGCAAGTACTAACATCAGAACCCCAGGCATGACTTCACGCATCCAGGGGAATTTGGCAGACCCCAGCGAGGTCCCAAATACCAGCAGCTGAACCCACCAGAGCTCTAGACCAGGGGTGGGGAGGAAGAAACCTGAAACACTTTCCACACATGTCACACTGTGAGCTTCAATCTAAATCAGGGGAAACCCAGAAAATCCTGGCCCCCAACCTTGGTCTCAGCACTCACCAGCCAGAACCAGAGGCCACAGCACATAAAGCCAGTGACCAGGCCCCTAACTAAGAATTGTGGGTCAGAGCACTCTGTGTCCCAGAAGGAGAGATCCACTTTAAAAGCCAGGAAATTGGCAATCACAATAAAAAAAAAAAGCAAATTGGAGAAACAAAGACTGTGGAATCCTATTACAGTGAGCAAGAAGAACCAAATTCAGAAGAGTACAGCATTGACCCTATACCCATATCTCAAAACTCAAAAGGAATATGAACTGGTTTTAAGCCCAAACAGAATTCTTGGAAAAGTTCAAGAAGGATTTAAAACAATTTTTTTGGCCTTTTTGAAGGGGCAGTTGGGGTTAAGTGACTTGCTCAAGGTCGAATGGCTAGTGTGTTAATTGCCTGAGGCCAGATTTGAACTCATGTTCTCCTGATTCCAGGGCTGATGCTTTATTTACTGTGCCACCTAGCTGCCCCAAGAAGTATTTTAAAAGCCAAATTAAAGAAGTAAAAGACAAATTGGACAATTATTTTAAAAATACAATTAGCAAAATGGAAAAAAAATTCAATGAAGAAACAACTCCTTATAAAGTACAGTCAAATGGGAAAGGAGGTACAAAACCTAACTGAAGAAAATAACGCCTTAGAAGTAAAAACTGGACAAATGGAAAAGGAGGTACAAAAACTGAGGAAAAAATTAGCTAAAAATTAGAATTAGACAAGATGAATCTAATGACTTTATGAGGCATCAAGAATTGGTCAAACAAATTCTAAAGAATAAAAAGTAGAGAAGAAAATGTAAAGTATATCATTGGAAAAACAACTGAACTGGAAAATGAATCCAGGAGATAAACTAAGAATTATTGGTCTACCAGAAAGTTATGATGAAAGAAAGAGTCTGGACAATATGTTCCAAGAAATCATCAAGGAAAACTACCCAAAGGTCCTAGAACCAGAGGATAAAATAGTTATCAAAAAAGTTCACCAAACATTTCCTGAAAGAGATCCCAAATTGAAAACTCCCAGGAATATTGTAGCCAAATTCCAGAATTATCAGGTCAAGCAGAAAATACAGCAAGCAGCCAGAAAGAAACAATTCAAATATTGTGGAACTACATTCAGGATCCAAAGGACCTTGCAGCCTCTGCATTAAAAGATTGGAGGGATTGGAATAGGATACATCAGAAGGCAAAAAAGCTTGGATTACAACCAAGCATCAAATACCCAGCAAAACTGAGCATAATCTTTCAGGCAAGGAGATGGTAATTCAAAGAAATAAGGGACTTCCAGACCTTCCTGATGAAAATGCCAGAACTCAATGGAAAACTTAATCTTCAAATACAAGACTCAAGAGAGACATAAAAAGGTAAACAGGGAAAACACAAGCAGAAAACAAAAAACTTAACAATTTGTCATTCAATAAGAGCAAACTGTTTACATGCCTCTATGGAAGGATGATACCTGTTAATTTTGAGAACTGTATAATTATCATGACATTAAAAGGGATATACATAGATAGAGGGTGTGGATATCAATTAACTTATGTGATGATAAAAAAAATCTTAATTAAGCAGTGCAAAAGGATAGTAATGGGAGAAGAGGAAAGGAGGAGATGAAATAGGATAAATTATGGAAAATGAAGAGGCATAAAACATATTAAAGTAGAGAGAAAGAAGGGGGAGATGAGCATTGTATAAGCTTTATTCTCATTGGTTTTGTTTCAAGGAGGGAATAACATCCTCAGTTAAGTATAGCAATCTAACATGAAGAGACACAAAAACTTATTATAGTAGAGGGAAAGAAGAGTAGTAGAAGAGCATTGTTTGTGATTTATTCTCATCATATTTGGTTCATATTCCAGTTTTTACTTCTAAGGAGTTATTTTCTTAAGTTAGGTTTTGTACCTCCTTTCCCATTTGACTGTACTTTTTAAGGAGTTGTTTCTTTATTGAATTTTTTTTCCATTTTGCTAATTGTATTTTTAAAATAATTGTCCAATTTGTCTTCTACTTCTTTAATTTGGCTTTTAAAAGACTTCTTGGGGCAACTAGGTGTCACAGTAAATAAAGCATCAGCCCTGGAATCAGGAGGACATGAGTTCAAATCTGGCCTCAGGTAATTAACACACTAGCCATTTGACCTTTGCTATGTATAAAAATCTAATGTGCCCTACTGGCAGTAGGAAGGGAAAGGGGAAAGAAAAGGGGGGAGGGGTGGTTGTGATTAGAAGAGAGGGAAGGAGTAGTAAGGAGAAAGTGTAGGAAAAGGGAAGGGGGGCTGATAGAGAGGAAATTTGGAGGGACATAAGGGTAAAAAGGAAAACTCTTAAGGAGAAGAGAGAAGGGAGAAATAAAAGCATAAACAGGAGAGAGAGTAGTATGGAGAGAAAGACACAGATAGCAATCATACCTGTGAATGGGATGAACTCTCCCATAAAATGGAGGCAGAAAGCAGAATGGATTAAAAGCCATAATCCTACAATATGCTATTTACAAGAAACACATTTGAAAAAGGAGGATACACACAGGGTAAAGGTAAAAGGTTGGAGTAGAATACATTATGCTTCAGCTAAAGTAAAAAAAAAAAGCAGGGGTATCAATCATAATCTCAAAGCAAAAGCAAAAATAGATCTAATTAAAAGAGATAGGGAAGGAAACTATATCCTGCTAAAAGGCACCACTGACAATGAAGTAATATCATTACTAAACATATATGCACCAAGTGGTATAGCATCCAGCTTTTTAGAGGGAAAATTAAGGGACTTAGAGGAAGAAATACATAGCAAAACTATACTAGTGGGAAACCTCAACCTCTCCCTCTCTCAACTTGACCAAATTAACCTCAAAATAAACCAAAAGTGAAGGAAGTGAATAGAATTTTATAGAAGGTAGATATGATTAACTTCTGGAGAAAAGTGAATGGGGATAAAAAGGAATATACCTTTTTCTCAGTGGTACATGGCACATACATGAAAATTGACCATGTACTAGAGACTAAAAACCTCAAAATTCAGTGCAGAAAGGCATAAATATTGAATTCATCCTTTTCATATCATGATATAATAAAAATTATATGTTATAAAGGGCCATGAAAAGATAGACCAAAAACTAATTGGAAACTAAATGATCTAATCCTAAAGAACGAGCGGGTCAAACAACAAATCATAGAAACAACTGGTAACTTCATTCAAGAGATTTACAATAATGAGACATCATACCAAAACTTATGGGATGCAGTTAAAACAGTTCTTAGGGGAAGTTTTATATCTCTGAATGCTAACATGAATAAAATAGAGAAAAAAGAGATCAGTGAATTAGGTATGCAACTAAAAAAGCTAGAAAAAAGAACAAATTGAAAATACCCAATTAAACACTAAATTAAAAAATACAGAAAACCAAAAGATAAAATTGTAATTAAGAAAACTATTGAACTAAAAAATAAAACTAAGAGCTGGTTTTATGAAAAAAATAATAAAGTTGATAACATTTATTTAATTTGATAAGTTCCTTATGATTTCTTTTTTTTTTTTTTTGGAGGGCAATTGGTGTTAAGAGACTTGCCCAAGGTCGCATGGCTAGGAAGTGTTAAGTGTCTAAGGCCAGGTTTGAACTCAGGTCCTCCTGACTCCAGGGCCAGTGCTCTACTCACTGTGCCACCTAGCCGCCCCTGTCTCCCCGTTCCCAAAGTCCACTGACCTCTCACTTATAATTCCAGAAACTGCCACAGCTACTGGTGATCCACTCTCTTGACATCCCTGTAACTGAAGCTGGTCAGAGTGCCCTGAGGCTAAAACCTCAGCTCCTGCAGGGCTAGGCTCAGCTCCCAGAGTGCTGTAAAGGCCCCTTCCTGACAGCTTGCTGGGCTGTCTTCAGCTGGAGGTTAGTTTCTCTCTGTCACTTTGTGGATTCTGTAGCTCTAAAGTTTGTTTAGAGTCATTTTTTACATGTATTGGAGGAGGTGGAAGCAGGAGCCACATGGAACTCCTGTTTCTACTCTGCCATCTTGGCTCCACCCCTATGAATTCTTTTCCCCGTTTACCTTCTCATCCTTCTCTTGCTTCTTGTGTTTGAATGTCAAATTTTCTATTCAAATCTGTTTTTTTCATCAAGAATGCTTGAAAGTCCTCTATTTCATTGAATTACCATATTTTCCCATGAAACATGATCAGTTTTTCTGGGTATGTGATTCTTAGTTTTATTCCTAGCTCCTTTGACCTCTGGAATATCATATTCCACGCCCTTCGATCCCTTAATGTAGAAGGGGCTAAATCATGTGTTATCCTGATTGTGTTTCCACAATATTTGAATTATTTCTTCTTGGCTGCTTGTAATATGTTCTCCTTGATCTGGGAACTCTGGAACCTAGGATTTTTTTTTTGGGGGGGGGTCTTTTTCAAGAGGTGATTGGTGAATTATTTCAATTTCTATTTTGCCCTCTGGTTGTAAAATATCAGGGCAATTTTCCTTGAGAATTTTTTGAAGGATGATTTCTAGGTTCTCTTTTGGATTATGGCTTTCAGGGAGTCCAATAATTTTTAAATTCTCTCTCCTGGATCTATTTCCCAGGTCAGTAGTTTCCGGTGAGATATTTCACATTGCCTTCCATTTTTTCATTTGTTTGGATTTGTTTAATGGTATCTTTATCTCTCATAAATTCATTAGCTTCCATTTGCTCCAGTCTAATTCTGAAGGAATTGTTCTCTTCAGTGAGCTTTTGAAATTATTTTTCCATATGGCAAATTCCACCTTTTAAGGCATTCTTTTCTTTGTTTTTTGGGGCCTCTTTTGCCATTTGAGTTAATCTATTTTTTAAGGTGTTATTTTCTTCAGTCGGGTTGTTGACTCCACTTTTTTATTCCTCTGAAGCAGTGATGTGGAAACAGCTGCATGACTGCTGCACCTCCACCACTTCTTGTTCCAGGGGCAGAGGTCAGACTGTGCCCCCATCCTGCCCAGTTCCAACAGAGTTCTACAGTGACCTTTTACTTTGCCTTTGACATTTATGGGTTGATATTTCTGGAAACCACCACATCTGCTGGTGATCCACTCTTCCAAAATCTCTTGTAGAAGCTGTTGGTTGGGGCTGCCCTAGGGTTAAAACCATGGGCTCATGTAGAGATGGGCTCAGCTCCCAGCATACTGATATGGATCCTTCCTGCCAGCCTGCTTGGCTGCCTTCAATGGGAGATTTATTTTTTCTCTGTTACTTTATGGGTTCTGTAGTTCTAAAGTTTGTTTAAAGTCATATTTTATAGGTATTTAAGGTGGTTATAGGGGGAGCTCACAGAGTTTTCCTGCTTCTATGCCACCATCTTGGCCCCATCCCCTCTAAATCACTATTGAATAGAGATACGCAAATCAAAACAACTCTGAGATATGCAAACTCAAAACCACATCTTGCCTTTCAAATTGGCTAACATGACAAAACAGAAAAATGATAAATGCTGGAGAAGACATAGGAAAATTGGAACACTAATGCATTGTTGGTGGTGTTGTGAAGTGATCCAACCATTCTGGAAAGCAATTTGGAACTATGCCCAAAGTGCTATAGAAATGCACTTACTAAGCAATACCACTTCTAGAGCTATATCCCAAAGAGATCATGAAGGTGGGAAAAGGACCCATTTCTACAAAAATATTTACAGCAACTCTTTTTGTGGTGACAAAGAATTGGAAACCAAGGAGATGCCCATCAACTGAGGAATGGTTAAACAAGTTGTGGTACATGAATGTAATGGAATATTATTATGCTATCAGAAATGAGGAGCAGATGAACTTCATAATAACCTGGAGAGACCCATATAAATTTATGCTGAGTGAGGAGAACAGAACCATCAGAACTTTGCACACAATTACAGAAACACTGTATCTGTGAATTGTGATAGACTGGGCTCCTCTAAGCACTGCAAGGCAACTCCAAGAGACTCAGGATGGAAAGGGCTATCCACATCCAGAGAAAGAATTACAAAATCTTAATGCAGATGGAAGCAAAGGACCTGATCTCTCTCTTTTGTGTTTTGTTTTGTTTCATTCCTTCTTTCTCATTCATTCCATTGGTTATAATTCTTTTTACAACTTGATTAATGTTTAATGTGTAGGTGTTTGTAGAGCCTATATCATATTGCTTTCCCCCTTGTTGTGGGTGGGGTGGAGCAGAGGGAGGGAGACAAAATATGGAACTCAAAACTTGTGGAACTGAATGTTGTAAACTAAAAGTAAATAAATAATAAAAAAGAAAGAAAAGGAAAAAATGTCCATACATTCAAGGATCTCACAGTCTAATGGGGAAGACAACATGCAGACTACTGTGTTCAAAGTGTATAGATGGGTGTGTATTTATGTGTGTGCATGTGGTGCACACACATATATATTAATTTGTGTATATGCATATACATATACACATTCATATGTGTGTGTATATGTATTTATCTTTCTGTAGAAACAAAAAGAGGAGGGGGAGATAAGAAATAATCTGAAAGGGAAGGCATTTTCATCAAAGAAGAGTTTCATAGAACTTTGATTAGGATAAAATAAGAAAATGTGGTAAAACCTGATTAAACCATATAACTACATACAACCATAGATATGGAATACAAAACTCTTTTTCTATAACAAACCAGTGAGGTAAATAGGACAAATATTATCTGCATTTTATAGATGAGGAAACTGAGAATCAATAAATTACCCTTTGTTATACAGTAGAGTAAATGCTGAAGTTGGAATAGATAATAGATATGCTGTATAGATAGAATATAAAATATCCTCTTTTTTAACTTCACAGTCTCCACCTTCTTATTCACAGCCCAAAAGTTCAAAAGTAAATAAAATGACATGTGTCTATTTCTCCAGTCACATGTGAAATTATGAGAGACCAAGCAGGGAAGAGGGTTTCAGAAATTGGGCTTTATCCCCTTATATGGAGATTAAAGTAAGTAATAAGTCTCCCTCCAAAAGAAGAGATGACACAATAAGAAATACAGGAATATAATAGCTTATATTTGTAGATAACTTTACAAAAAGGAAGGAAACAAACATTTATTAAGTGTCTACTATTGTCAGGCATTGTGCTAAGTGCTTTATACATGGTATCTCATTTGCTCCTCACAACAACCTTGGAAGGTCAGTGTCATTATTATTCCCATTTTACAGATGAGGAATCTGAGACAAATAGAATTTAAGTGACATGCCCAAAGTCATAAAACCAGCATGATACATGTAATACATTTGAACCAATGTCTTCCTGACTCCTGATTTTCTGATTATTTTTGTCCTCCAGGGGGTTTTCTTAGGAAAGGTACTGGAATGATTTGCCAATTCCTTCTCCACTGGATCATTGTTTTGTTTTTTTTTTTTTTGTCAGAACTCTTCACTATGACCTGTCAGTCTTGGGTAACCCTGTACAGCATAGCTCACAGTTTCATTGTGGCATTCACATTCAAACTCATATTCATTAATGACATTCACACAAAACACTCTGCCACAACAAGGCAGCGATCGAGGAGGGTGTTTTTTAGGCAGAGGTTAGGTGCCTTGCCCAAGGTCACACAGTTAGTAAGTGTCTGAGACTGAATTGGAACTAATATCTCCCTGTCTCTAGGACTATTACTCTATCCACTGAACCACCTAGGTTTAAACATATTTCATATACATTTTACCTTAATCGCAATTCTAAGAAATGGGTAGTTCGAATATCACCACCATTTCACAGATAAAGAAATGAAGTTTAGAGAGATTGGGGTATTGGAGCATCTGGGGGTGGTAGTAGCCTTAGGTACAATTGGGGGGAAATAGAATAAAAACAAGGGGCTGTGGAAACATAAGTAAAGAAGAGAAAATAAGAACATTTTGAAAAACCATTCCTCCATGTTTTATCTGTTGCATAATAGAGTTAAAGTCATAGTTATTACATGATTTTCCAAATAAACACCCAAAGTCTAAGTTAAAATTGATCAGTGGACAAGTCTGCTGACAGGTCTTAACAAGCAAGTATTGTCAGTCAAGCATTGCACTTTGTCGGGAAGTCCAGCAAGCATTGGCAGGAGTATGTGCATGTAATGACTCATTCACAATATGACACTATATGGTTACATGATGCAATATAGCATCATCAAAATTTCAGTGCAGGAAAAACAAATTTACAATAAATTATTAAATTTAAGATATACCATTCAAGAATATATTTTTTAAGTGTTAAAGGATTAAAAAAAAAGATTCCCAGGGAGGCACTGAGAAACTTTTTTTTTAAAGGGGGATGGTAGGACAAAACGTTTGGGAACCTCTGAGCAGATAGAGTTGAGTCTCACTACACTAAATTAAGACTAAAATACCTTTCAAATGCCTTCTAGAACTCTGCAGAAGAAAAGTTTGTTACTTGTTATGGAAACTCCTTCCATTGTTGTTTGAAGTAATATTGATGCCATTTTCTTCCTTCAATTTGTGAAGTAAAAAATCAGGATTGAGGTGAAATGTTCATGTCTGGAGCCTTGAAGTTATTCTCTATTCATCCTGAGTTTCCTGTATTTCACTGTGTTTTGAATCCACACTGGCTCCAGGGGAACATGACTTAGAATTTAGAAATGTGTTTGGAGGTTCAGTGATATAAATAAACCATCATGGTGTAATGTAATGCCAAAAGAAGGCAACTTCCCAGGTTCAAAATACCAGCATAGGTGCTCTCTATTTTATTTAGTGACAAACCAAGAACAGAGAAGATCAAAACATGACATCATTCAAAATACAGCATTTACTAAGTGTGATTAAACAATCTCCAAGTACTACCCCACCCCAGGATCTTCCAATCATTCAATCAATTACAAAGTCTCTGTTCTAAATACTTCTCCACCCCTAGGCTATACCTTCATTTGGTCCACCACAAAACCCCTCTTCTCAAATGGAGATTAGTTTCCAAACATAGGTAAAGTACCTTCACTTGTCAATCACAGAGCACAATAAGGTCAAAAGTTCCCCACCCCTGGATCACAATTGAATCTACCCCAGAGTTATATCAAGTTTAAACACAGCACTTAATACCCAAATGGAGGTTTTTTCTTCATCTTGACACGAGGCAAGTTCTCAGCAATCTTAGTTCCTGGGAAGACAAGGCTTAGCAAGGCCATAAGATACATTGCCAGTCCCTTCATGAATTTGTCCTCTGTCTGTAGAACAGTCCTAGAACCCCTGAACACATTAGCAAAGCCCTCTCCCAGGATTTCTGTAAACATCCAACAAGAAAATCCTTCTTCAGGGCTTCCGAACCAACAGAAAGGTTCCCAGACCCCTGCAACAACAAGACTGTCCTTCACCAGTGGACAGTATTCATTCTGTCTGCAGGACAGTCTCCAGACCCCTGCAACAACAGTACTGTCCCTCACCAGTGGACAGTATTCACTCTCTGTCTGCAGGACAGTCTCAGGCCTTCTTAACCAAATGCCAGGTTCCAGGACTTCTTCAACAGGACAGTCTTTCACCAGTGGACAAATCTGGCAAAATAACATCAAAACAGACAGACAAAGTACCAGCAAAACAGCCATGTCTCCTCAGTCCTTGGCAGCTCAGGGGACAGGTCTCAAAAGTCCAGGGCAATTCAAAGCGGCCACCAGCAATCCTCTTAGTCTCTCTCTCTCTCCACGAGGTGCTGCTTCCAAAAAAAAATCTTCCGCCTCTCTCTAGTGTCTCTCCAAATCTACATCACCAGCTCCTCCCAATTCAGGACTTTCTTTTCACATCAACAAGCCCATCCCACAGGTGGGATTAACAAACTCTGGGTTTTAACACAATCAATTTGAAAACCAAGCCAATACAGGGGAATCTTTAATTGCCATTACTATCACACATGGGGAAATATGATTTGGATAAGCACAAAATTTAGAGATATGAGACAACGTAGGAAGAAATACTACATTGTTGTTATTGTTTAATATCCTCATGAATTCTTATAAAACTGGTTCAGATTGGCTTGGTGTCATGGACTGACTTAAAACTGGAAAGTAAAAACCACCACACCAACAAAAGGGGACGATGGGTGGAAGGAGCACCACTGGGAACGGGCACGTGGTGAGTTGCTAGAGAAATCAATATCTGTCTTTGGAAACATTTTCACAGACTCTCTGGAATTAATGATACTTTCCTGAAACTTACAGATGGCCTGACATATAAAAGTGTTACTAAGATATAGAGAAAAGGATAGAAAATGACCGAGGGAAGTTGGAATCAGAGGCAAGAAATTAAAAAAAAATGACGTTCAACTTGGAAACAGTGAAAGGCTACATATCTGTAGAAAAATAATAAGAAACAGTCGGGGAAAGGGAGAAATCTGGAAAGCAATAAGGTCAATAGAGACACAGAGGGGAAAGATAATAGATCATAAATCAAATGCTCCCAAAGCAATGTGACAATTAGCCTCTGAATAATTGTGGTTGCTACATCTTAAAAACAGGGAAAAGACACCTGCAACAGTATTCAGTTTAGAAAAGTGTTTTTCCCTTTTTTTTTTTTGCATAAGGATTCAAAAGAACTGGAAGGAGTTCAAAGAAGAACAGCTAGGATAATTAAGAGTTTGAAGGGATTGATTTATGTGGTGAGAGGAAAGAAATAAAATATGTAAGTCTTGGCTAAGTGGAGGCTAAGGGAGAACATAATTGTGTAAAAATCTTTAAAGGATTTAAACGCTGAAGCAGTAGGGAATGATTTAGCATGATAAAAGGGAATTGAGGCAGGATTAATAGGGAGTAAATAAGGGAAATCAGAAAGAGGAACAGGTTTTGTAGGACATCTAAATCACTGGACTGACCATCATGAGGTATATAAGGACATAGAAATCATTCTGCTGTTAAATAATTCAGCCTCATTGAAAAGATGCGGATGGAAATAATTATTATTCAGGGTAATAGTAAATAGGTGATGACTGAGGGGGGTTCAAGTACAGTGCTCTAAAAGTACAGTGGAGAGCAAAATCACTTCTGGCTGGAATGATAAGAACACATTTTCTGGATAGCAATTAGGCCCAGTTGGGCCCAGTTTCCTAACAGGTCTTTCTATTTCCAGTATCTCTACTCTAATCCATCCCCTATTATAACCCTAAAGATTAAGCTTCCTAAAATTCCATTCCCAATGTATCACTTCTTTGGTAGAATATCTTATCCCTTGTGCCTATGCAAATTTAGGTTAGTTGTGTTTTTTTTTTTTTTCTTAAAAGTTATTGAGACCAACAACCAGACATGGTTGGCTCGGGGTTGACCCAGGTTATTGATATCACCTCCAGTCACTTGAGTATAAAGCAGCCACAAAGAGCTCCAGGCACCCTATGTGATGTTTGTCCATTGGACCATGAGGGGAATGGTCAAGGAAGCTCAACTGAATAAATTTGAGATATCCTCAGAACATTTACTTGTCAATATCCTTATGTTGAGGTTTAGGAATGCTGGGACGCAAAATAGTGACAATTGAGTCCTACCTCAAATGAATTTGACTCAGGCCTTATTTCAGCCAAAGACAAGGTTGATTGGAACACCCATCAGAGTGGTGTTTTAATGGGGTATGTTCTAAAAATCCATCATATTGTCCATACTTTTTAGGAATCTGAGCATTGGCCAGATTCTTAAGGAATCTGTGCACCTTCATGGAGGCAAGATGGATCTTAGATACAGAAAGACTGGGAAAGATCTAGGAAATGGTCAAGTAGTCTGTGGTGAATGGGAGGTAACAGAGAAGGAAAATACCAGGGACCTGGGCCACTTGACCAAGGGAGAATGGGGTCTAGAGAGGATCAAGGGTGAGAAGTAATGGTGGGGGAAAGGGGGGAGAGGGGTAATCTGGAGGTAACAGACAATGAAGGGCTGGGGCTAGATTAGGGGTAACAGAGAATTGGGAGATTGGGTATAAACCACAATGAAAGGATTACTTGGATGAGTCAATGCCTCAGGTGAACTACAGAGAATTGATCCTATGGGAAAATTCAAGGAGAGTTCAAGGGAAAGTTCAAAGTGGGGGAGGGGTTCCAAAGTACATAACCCATCATTTCTACTGAATAAATAGTTTGTTAACTGTTTAATGACCTATGAATAACTCATTTTGTTCTAAAGCTGACCATAACTACAAGGGGATTGACTTGAGAAAGCCCCCACCCCAAATAATTTTATTTCTCAAGATGATATAATGTCTTTAATGGCTTACACTAAGCCTTTTCCCCTTTTGGCTTGCTTCACAACGTATGTGTGAGTGTAGTATAGGAATGAGAAAACTGTCCTTTACAAATCACATGCATTATATTATTTATATTAGGTCAACATGAAAGCTTCAAAATAATCCAGGAGAAAATGTATTACAGATATTGTGATCTCTGTTTTACTATTGAGAAAATCAACAGTCATAGAGATTCAGTGGTCTGTTGAAGGACACACAGATAATAACAAAGTTAGATTTTGAGTTCAAGGTTTCTGAATCCAAAGCCAGTCTTCTTTCCTCTATAGCTCAGCTTCTACTATTTCCCTAGTACAACACATTAATCAGGGGTTCTAAACCTTTTTTGCATCACAGGCCTCTTTGGCAATCATTTTTTAAATGGTATTTTATTTTTTCCCAATTACACAAAAAGAAAAGTTTTAAAATTCACTTTTTTTGAGGGGGGAAGGCAAGACAATTGGGGTTAAGTGACTTGCCCAAGGTCACAAGTTAGTGTCAAGTGTCTGAGGTCACATTTGAACTCAGGTCCTCCTGATTCCAGGGCTAGGGCTCTATTCACTGCACCACCTAGCTGCCCTCCCCCCTTTTTTAACATTCACTTTTTAAAAGCTTGAGTTCCAAATTTTCTCCTTCCCTCCTTTGCTTCCTTCCTTCCTTTCATCCTTCCTAACAAGGTCAGCAATATGATATAGATTATATGTGTGCAATCATGTTTTCATAATAGTCATATTGTGAAAGAAGAAACAGATAAAAAGTAAAAAAAAAAACAAGAAAAAATTAATTGTAAAACAATATGCTTCAATCTGCATCTAGACTCCATCAGTTCTTTCTCTGGATAAGGATAACATTTTGCATCATGATTTCTTTGAAATTGTCTTAGATAATTATATTGCTAAGAATAGTTAAGTCACTAACAACTGATCATTGTACTATATTGCTGTTACTGTGGACACTTCTTTTGGTTCTGTTCACTTCACCTTGCATCATTTCATGTAAATCTTTCTAGGTTTTTCTGAAACCAGCCTGAACAATCCAGATTGTTCCGAAATTTGTCTTAATATTTCTTGGAATTTTTATTTTGGGATCTCTTTGCTGAGGTGATCAATGGATTCTTTCAATATCTATTTTGCCCTGTGGTTCCAGGACCTCAGGACTTCCTTGATAATTTCTTGAAAGATGCTGTCCAGGTCCTCCTTTTGAGTATGTCTTTCAGGTAGTCCAATGATTCTGGTACTGTCTCTCCTGGATCTATTTTCCAGAACACTTGTTTTTCACATGAGGTGTTTTAAATTCTCTTCCATTTTTTCATTCTTTTTATTTTGTTTGATTGATTCTTTTATGTCTCATAGAGTCATTAGCTTCCACTTGTCCAGGTCTAGCTTTTAAGGTATTGTTTTCCTCAATTAGCTTTTATACTTTCCTTTCCATTTGGCCAATTTTAATTCTTTAAGGAATTGTTTTCTTCAGTGGATTTTTCTATCTGCTTTTCCATTGTGACATTTCTGCTTTTTAAGCAGTTTTGCAGGCTGTTGACTTTTTTCATAATTCTCCTGTATCACTCTTATTTATTTCCCCAATTTTTCTTCTACCTCTCATTGGTTTTAAGCTCCTTTTTGAACTCTTCCATAAGTTATTTTTTTTTCAAAATTTTATTTTAGATTCAAATGTCAGAATACAAATACAGAACAGAAAACAAACAAAAACATATAATAAACTTAAATACAAAGTTAGAAAGGGGAAAAAAGCATGTCATGTGCATAGCAGAATATGAGAGGATTCAAAATATGTAACAATAAATTTTCATTTCAAGAAATCCAATATGATAAATCATACTCATTGTGTTGAGCATTGTCCATCTTTTCTTTGCATCCTTGTGAGTTTTCATTTGCTTTCTGCTATACACTTTTTCACTTTGTTCTCCCGCCCAGCACCCCCATAAAGCCACAATAAAGTTTAGATATGTTTCTCTATAGCTGTGTGTGTATACATGTATGTATGTATGAATGTATGTATGTATGTATCTATCATCTATCTATCTATCTATCTATCTATCTATCTATCTATCTATCTATC
>NW_027185655.1:64505949-64564256 GCF_028583685.1 Petaurus breviceps papuanus
ATCTATCTATCTATCTATCTATCTATCTATCTATCTATCTATCTATCTATCTATCTATCTATCTATCTATCCCCTCTCCCACCCTCCTGTAATGGTAATGGGATTTGAAGATCTTCCATGCCCCTTGTATTGGCAAGCAAACAGGTACTTAGCACCTCATTTCAAGCTCATGATTGGGTCAAGTATTAAGACCCAGAACTTGTGAATCCCACAGTGGGAGGAACTTCCTGTTGTAACAAGAAGGGGTGGAACAGGGAGGAGCTAATACCATATATAAGGAAAAGGCCAAGTTAGAGAACTTTGGAACTTCTGGGAGCGAGCATCATGGAGGTAGAGCAGCTACTGCTGGAGAGAGAGAGAGAGAGAGAGAGAGAGAGAGAGAGAGAGAGAGAGAGAGAGAGAGAGAGAGAGAGAGAGAATGTTCCATACATTACTTGAAAGTCTAAGAGTTGATCAAATATCCATTTTTTTCATTCAAAATTATACTTAACTTTACAGGGTGTGATATTTTCAACCAGAGCCCCAATTCTTTTGCTCTTTGATATGTCGAGTTCCAAGACCTGCAGTCCTTTTTATTTCTCTGCTGCTAGGTTTTGTGTCATTCTAATTGAGGCACCATCATATTTAAATTGTTTTGATCTTGATGCTTTTAATATCTTTTCCTTGAGCTGGGGTTTTCAGAATTTGACTATGATATTTCTATGAGTTTTCATCATAGATCTCTTTTAAGTGGTGATTGATAGATATTTTTCTTATTTCTACTCCCCCTCCCCTTAATGCTTCAGGGCAATTTTCTTTAATTATTTCTTGTTTTCTTCTTGATCTATTCTCCAAATCTGTTGTGTTCTTATAAGATGTTTTACTTTCTCTATTTTTTATTCATAATTTGTTTATTAATTTCTTGATGTATTATAATTTCACTTACTTCACTTTGCCCAATTCTAATTCTCAAGGTGTAATTTTCTTAAGATTCTAGATCTCCTTTTCTAGCTGGGCCTAAGTTCTTTCCAGGCATGAGACCATTCCTTATTTTCCTTGAGGTTTTGCCCATAGGTGTTTTGACATTGTTTTCCTCTTTTAGTTTGGGTGTTGGTGTTGGTCTTCCCTGTCACCCTAATAACTTTCTGTGGTCAGATTCTTTTTTTGTTTATCTTTTTTTGCCTATTTCCTTTCTTTTAAATTTGATCTCTATTCTCAGGGTGGAAGAGGTTCTGTTTCAGGCTTTTTGTGCCAGTAGCAACAGGTCCTGGCTTTTTACCTGGTGTTAAGCTGATGTAACCTTGAGACTCATGGGAAATCCTTGTGTCTTGTGCTGTGTTGAGGGGCAGCTGGTGCTACTGGAGGCCATGGAGAGGCATGTTGGGTGTTTTTTTGTGTGTTTCCCCATGGCTACACTGAATGCTGTGGAGGTCTGGCCACCAGCCTGTTTGCCCTGGGTTGTGCTGGACACATGGAGGTCTGGCAGGATACCTGCATGGGACAATGCTGAAGTACAAAAAGTCCTAGTTTCTGGAGGACTGCATTCTCTGTCCTCCCCAGTGCTTGAGGGTGCCTGTTTCACCAGAGCTATGCTGGAGCACATGGTGGTCCCCAGAGTTGGAGTCCACCAGTTTCCCCGGCTATGTGGAGGCACATAGGGGGTCCTGGTGTTAGTGTTTGCTTGCTCCACTAGGTCTCAGGATCTCCCACTGGTTTGTTGACATGGGGTGTGCTGCTGGCTTGCCGGGATCCTTCCTTTCCTGGAATGTGCTCCCCTTTTACCTCCACGAGATATACATTTTCTTGTCAATCCTCCAAGTCTCCCAGGTTAAAAGACCACTGCACACCATCTCTCTGCTGGCTCTGCTGTTCCAGAATTTGTTCTCAGGTCCCATTTTATGGTTATTTGGAGGTGAATATGGGAAAGCTACAGAGATTCACTGTCTACTCCACCATCTTGGCTCCCAGAAGTCGCAACTCAGAGAACATTATTTTGGCAACTTGATGGAAGATAGATTGGGCTTGGGTTATGATAATAAAAGGGAGGAAATATATGCATGTGAAATTGTGGTGGTAGAGCTGGTAAGACTAGCACCAGCTCAGTGGTTAAGTGGATAGAGCCTTATGTGCATCATTAAAGAAAGTGCTAAATTTCTATTAGAAACTAGTGAAAATAAAGATGTATTTTTTTCCCCTTCTAAGTTCAAGGATACCCTAAAATCTTTCAATCAACCCTGTAAGGATTTGTTGATTCCAGACATATCTAAATTTGTCTGCCTGTCTCTCAAAGTCCTCCATAGTCTTGCTCTCACTAATTACTGATTTTAATTTCCCTTCTGCTCCCTAACATGGAATATTATACAATCAGTCCAGATCCCTCACTGTTTCTGACACATTCTATACTCACTCCTACTTCCATGCCTTTGACCAAACTATTCCATTCTCCCTTCCTATTTGCTTATCCATATTCTTCCCATTTTAAAGACCATATTCCAATCAAATTGCTCTAAAAAAAACCTTCAACTACTAAAGCTCACACTGATGATATAAGCTTGGATTGATTTAGTTGTAGTTTATTCTGTCTCCTCTATCTAGGTTCTCAGAGATTTGAGTTCCAAACACAGGCACTTTTTAAAAGGAAAATGGTATCTCTTAGCTTGTTTTCTCTCACCAGTACAAAAACTAAGAGCGTTTGAAGTTAATTAAGATCTAAGCATTCAGATACTTAACACACTAACAGATCCAGGCAAGGAGAAGCATTGCCCAAAAAGCTGCATTGCACCGTCATAAATTTTATTAGATTTTGTTTCTTGTGTTTCGTAATTTATCACTCTTTGAACTATTGCTAAGGAAAAAATTGCAAGGAGAGATGTTTGTAGTTCTTTGTGAGGATTATCAATGATAATTGTTTGAGCAATTGAAATAACTCTCATGTTAAAGGAACGGATTTAGTTTCATGAAACCAGATTTCAATACATTATTTCTGATCCTCACTGGTCTACTCTCTTTAGCCAAAGAAGACATGTTTTTGTGGTATTTCCAAACTTAATCTTCCTTTACCAACACAGACTAAAAAGTAATAAAAAAGTGGACAGAGACATTACACACTAAGTTGAGAAATGACAGCACAATTGGCTGACTGAAAGTTGCGCTGTATCTAGTTGGCAATGATGGATTAATTTAGCCACATAGATGGCAGGGTCCACTGTTTCTGGATTTCTGCAATTGGTGGTGTTGGGTAGGCAGCCTGAGGTGAATCAGACTTGCCAAAAATTTTGACAACTCTATATTTATTGTGATGTGGGATGTTTGGTGGAATAATTTTTACCCTTCGTATTACAGCTTTAGTTTAATAACATTTTAGGAGTCATTATTTCACACACACAGACACACACACAATTTGTCCATTATCTAAAACAGAACTTGGAATAATTTTTATTCCAGAAAAGATTACTATTTCAAGCTGAAAGGATAAGTGATAGAAATATGATCACTAATGTACTTAAACTATTTATTTACTAAATAATTTTTATTTTTTCATTAAATACTTGTAAAGTACATGTAAAATTTATTTTTTTAAACATTTTGAGCTCCCAAATCTCTCCCTAACTTCCTCTTTGAGAAGTTAATGAAGTTGACTTCAATTATACATGAGAGGTCATGCAAAATCTATTTGGATATTAGTCACTTTGCAAAAAATACAAATAAATAAAGATGAAAAAAAATTTTAAGGATGCTCCAGTGAGAAGATTCTGGGAAGATGGCTGTGTAGGTGAGACAATTCCAAGGTCTCTAGATTTTCCCCCACAAAAGAGATAAAATAGTGCCTCAGGGTGAACATAGAGCAGTGAAAATAAATAATAATAGTGGCAGAACAGTGGTCCTCCAGAGACAATCTGAGGAAAAATCTCAGGATTAGGTTTAGTCCCTGTGAAGAGTAACACCTCTCAGCTAGGGACCACTTGAACAAGTGGCAAGCCTTGGGGTTAGCTGGATTGGGATGCTGCCTGGCCCCAGCTACAGGAACTTTTAACACACACACACACACACACACACACACACACACACACACCAGACAGTAAAGGGAGTATGGCTGTGTGGCTTCTGAGGGGAGGGGGAAGATAGAGGGAACCTCTACTGACAAGCAACACCAGACCCAACTGTGCTGCAGAGACAATGCAGAGGCAAGAAGGAACCAGCAAATGCTAGATGAGTGGAGAAGCAGTGGGGCAGAGAGGCTATTGCTATGGGAACTTATAGGAAGCTGAAAGTCTTGGTGTGGGTTCAAGGTCAGAGAGGAGAACTGAAGGATAATCTGAAGCCAAAGACAACATCCCCTATAGCCCAGGACTAGAGCTGATTACAAAAACTAAACTATTACAAAAAAGAAAATGTGCAAGCAAAGAAGAAAGAATCCAACCACAAAGAGTTACTATGAGAATAGAGAAGACCAGGGTTCATCTTCAGTGGAGGATCCTGAAGCAAAGAAACCTCTTCTACCCCAGAGAGTAATGTCAAATGGTCATCTGCCAAAAAGAATTCATAAAAAAACACTTTAAAAATCAAATGAGAGAGATTGAGGAAAAACTAAAGAAAAGAAAAGAACAATCCAAGAAAAACAATAAGATTATGAAAAGAAAGTCAACCGATTAGAAAAGGATATCCAGAATCTTAAGGAAGAAAATGACTCCTTGAAAATTAGAATTGGGCAAGTGGAAGCCAGTGAAGTTATAAGAGATCAAAAAATAATAAAAACAAAATGTAAAGAATGAAAAAAGGAGAGAATGTGAAACATCTCATAAGAAAAACAGCTGATCTGGAGAACAGATCAAGAAGAGAAAAATAAGAATAATTGAAGTACCTGAAAGCTATGATATGAAAAAAAGAATCTTGATGCAATAATACAAGCAATAATTAAAGAAAATTGTCCTGAAGCATTAGAACAAGAGGAGAAAGTAGAAATAGAAAAAAATATCCACTGATCACCACCTGAAGGAGATCCTACAAGGAAAATCCACAGGAATATTATACTCAAATTCCAAAACACCCAGCTCAAGGATAAAATATTACAAGCAACAAAAAAAAAGATTCCATATGGAAGTGCCATAATTAGAATTACACAAGACCTAACCATGGCAACACTAAAAGACCATGGGTATTGGAACACTATATATCAAAGAACAAAAGAACCGGGGTTAGGGTTGAAAATATCATACCCAACAACACTAAGCATCATTCTAAATTTAAAAAATGAATGATCAGACTTTCAGGACTTTATTTAAAAAAATAACTGAACTTAATAGAAGATTTCAAATACAAGAACAAAGAGAGACATAAGGTACAGACAAAAGACCAATTATAAGGGAATCAATAATTATGGACTGTTTAACTTTCATGTATGTAAAATGTATGACTAAGATTATTAGTAATTGGATAGTTAAAAGGAAAGATTGGGATAGACTTGAGCATGAAACGATTTCTAAAAATAAAACTGCTCAGGAAGAGCTAAAAATAAGTAACTATCTTATACAAATGAGGTACGAGAGGAAGAACCAGTTCAGAGGAATTAGATGAGGGAGGAGAGCTGTTAATTCTGGAAACCTACTTCATTGGGAATGGGTTTAAGAGGGGACAATACATATATATCTAGAAGAGTTTAAATGTCTTATAAATTTTGAAAGAAATAAAATACTAAGGTAATAGGGAAGGGAGAGTTAATAAAGGAGGGATCTTGAGAGGGGAGCATGAGGGAATAGTTTAAATGGGGACAGAGAAGAATGTTTAGATTAATGGGAATGGGAGGATAAGGGAGGAATCCTTGGGAGGATAAGGGAAGGATCTTTAGAATGGAGGGTGAGGGAATAGGTTAAGGAGGGTATAAAACAGTTTTTAAATTTATGGGAATGGGATAATAAGGGAGGGATTATTGGAAAGGGGTTAGGTTATTTAATAGGAGGGCAGTGTAGCTGGTAAAAGTCAAGTAGAGGAGTCAGGAAGGATAGGAAACAGTCATTTTTATTATATTGGCTCAGTCTACCCATGCACTATTAAGACTACTCCAATTTTAGATGTATCTTTATTTGTGTGAAAGATATTCTGTAACTGTGTTCACATAACCACTAGGTTTATCATTGCAGGTAGACTCCCAAGTAATTTATATTTTCTGCAATTATTTTAAATTAAATTTCTTTTTCTATCTTTTCTTATTGGGCTTTGTTGGTAGTATATAGAAATGCTAGTGATTTTTGAGGGTTTTGTTGATATCCTGCAACTGCTGAAGTTTTTGTTTCAATTAGTTTTCTAACTGATTTTCTAGGGTTCTTTAGATATACCATCATATCATCTGCAAAGAGTGATATTTTGTTTCCACATGGTGTGTTTTTATTTTCCAATTTCTTTTTCTTATCTTATTGCTATAGCTAGCATTTATAGTACAATGTTGAATAGTAGTGGTGTTAATAGAAAGCCCTATTTCACTCCTGATGTTTTGGGAAGGCTTAAAGTCTATCCTAATTAAAATGTTTCATACAGTTTTTTTCAAGTTGTATTCCAATGCATTGATCTGCTCTTTCTCTATTTTTTTGATGTATGAATGTAGAGATACAAACTTGGCCCTAAATACTGTCATGGTCACATCTCGCAAATTTTGTAATGTTGTCTCATTGTTGCAATTCTCCTTAATGAAATAATTGAATGTTTGTATGATTTGTTATTTGACCCACTCATTTCTTATGATTCGATTATTTTGTTTCCAAGTAACTTTCAACCTGTGCATCATTACCATTTATTAAATGTATTTTTTATTGCATTAAGGTCTGAAAAGGTATCTATATTATTTCTACTTTCCTTCATATTTGTGAAGCTTTTATGCCCTAATATTTAGATACTTTTTGTTAAGGTGTCGTATACATATGAGAATAATGGTAATCCTTTCTATTCCCATACAGTTTTTTCCCCCATAGGTCTATCATATCTAACTTTTCTAAAATTCTAGTTACCTACTTGATTTCTTTCTTGTTTATTTCATTATTAGATTTATCTTCCCCTGAGAAGATAAAGTTGAGTTCTCACACCAGTATAGTTTTGCTTTCTATTTTCTCTTGCAATTCAATTAAGTTTTCCTTTAAGAATTTGGATGGTATGCTATTTGGTGCATACATGTTAATATTATATTGCTTCATTGATATCACTTGATTACATTGATATTATTTCATTTTCCATGGTTCCTTTTAGCAAAATGTAGTTTCTCCTTATACTTTTTAATTAAGTCTATTTTTGCTTTTGCTTTGTCTGAGTTCATGATTGCTACCTCCTCCTTTTTTGCTTTAGCTGAAGCATAAGAGATTTTTCTCTAGTTTTATTTTAATCTGTATATTTCCCTCTTTTCAACCTTAAATATCATTAAATCTAACCCCCTCATTTGTCAAATGAGGAAACTGAAGCTCAAAGAGGTTAAAACTAAGCATTTACCCATTTAGCTTCTAAGTGACTTGCTATTTACTTAGCTAGTCTGAGGCAGGATATGAACTCAGGTCTTCCTGATTCAAAGTCTATTATTATATCCACTGTTTCACATAGGCTAGGTATAATCAATATGGGAAGGATTAGCATATATGATTGCTGAGCCTATTGCAGTGATCTTCAAAGACATTTGGAGAATAGGGGATATACCACAAGAGTGGAAAAAGAAAACATTGGTATCACTTTCAAAATTGGAAGAATATGAAGTTTTCAGACAATTTCAGTGAGTTTGTCTTCAAGTACAAATGTCTGAGGCTGCAAAGCCACACACAAGCAACATTCCAGAGCATTGCTGCTGTGAACAGCTTCAAGATTCTGGTCACATAGTATAGAGAACTCTCTATTTATTCGGTAAAAAATCAGAGCAAAACATTCCAGAAAATCAAGGTACAACACTCACCATGACACAACTCAACAACTTTACACTGAAATGGCCACATAGTTTTCACCAGAGTAGTCACATAGTTTAAGCAAAGTACATTCATTTAGTCAATCACAGAGTCCTTAATTCAATCACAAAGTACAAAAGTCAAAGTCCTCCACCCATGGAGTACAATTAAGTGACAATTTCATCAGTCACTATTCAGTGCCCTGTTAAGGGATAGTGGAAGGTACAAAGGCCATCCACCCCTACATCACAAGTAAATTACAATTTCATCAGTCACTACTCAGTACCCATGGAGAGGTCTTTTCATCTGGACTCGAGGCAGGCTTTCAGCTTCCATGGTTCTTCTTCCATGGTTTCAGCTACTGCCCAAATCTAACCAACTGCCACCTGAGTTCAAAGGCAGACAGCTCCCAGTTCCTTGTCCAGCTCTCCATACAGTTCCTACTCCACATTGAAGCTCATAGTGTCCAGTCCACCTGAAATCCTCCACAGTTTCTGTTCCTGGGAAGAGAAAACTTAACAGAGCAACAACAATATCCACACATATCAAGCTTAGCAGAATTACAACAATATTCACACACATGGTCAGCACTATCATCTCAATTCACTTTCTGCCTGTGAAATCAATATAGACCCCAAACAGACAAAGTACCAACACCACAGTCATCCTTCCTCTGGCAGCTCTGGCTGACCCATGGAAGTCCTCAGCAGCTCCATATGGTTCTCAGAAGCTCTCAGAAGGAGTTTGGCTGGCTTTCAGAAGAAGTTCTGCCACCACAAGTTCTGTTCTCAAAATCAAAATTACTTCATCCAGCTCCATTCTCAAAATCAAAATCACTTTATCCAGCCTCCACATGGCTTGCTCCAAGAAATTCTGCCTCAGTTCTTAATTCTCATTTCTCTTCTCACTTCTTCTCAATTCTCAGTTCAGTCTTCAGTCCACCAACAGCAGCTCAGTCTCCAGATGTTCCCTGAGAGAAATTTTATCTGTCTCTCCAGCATTAGCTTCTCTGCCTCCACGATGCATACCCCAAGAAGTTCTGATTCTTCCATCTGGGCCTTTTCCTTATATACAGTATTAGCTCCTCCCTGTTCAGCCCCTTCCTAACATCAACAACAGAGGTTCATAACTTCTGTTTCTTTAACAGAGGCTTGATATAATTAGCTTGACACTAAGTGCTAAGTACCTGTTAGCTTGGCAATACAAAAAGATCTTCAAATTTCATTACTATTACAGAGGCATTGTTTGAATAAGGTGGAACCCTACTGACCCCAAGCCCAGAATTCTATCTACTGCACAATCTAGCTACCTCAGCTAAGATCGCTAGTGCTGTGCACAGAGATCTGTTCTTGGTGCTGTGCTTTTAAATATTTTTATTGATAATTTAAACATGAATTATATGGTTATCAAATTTATTATTTACTCATTATTATTTTCAGATTCATGTCTCCTATATTTTGCAAAAATACCTCAACTGGGGGGGGGGGGAGGAGTCAAGATGGCAAAGTAGAAACAGGATTTCCTCAAGGCTCCAAATCCCACCTCCTCCAATTCATGTAAAAAATGACTCTAGACAAACTTTGGAGCTACAAAACCCACAAAATGACAGAGAGAAGCTAACCTCCCAATGAAGACAGTCCAGCAGGCTGGCAGGAAGCAGCCAGCAGAGCACTCTGGGAGCCAAGTCCAGCCCTGCAAGGGCCATAGGTTTTAGCCTCAGGGCAGCCACAACCAGCCACAGGTTGGAGGGACTTTAGATCATCACCAGCTGTGGTGGTTTCCAGAATTATCAACACATAGATGCTAAGGATAAAGTGAGAGATCAGTACAGTGTGGACTTTGGGATTCAGTAGTTCAGGAGTGTGGTCTGGCCCTTACCCCCTGGAGGGAGAAGCCACTGAGGCACCATGGCCATGAAGCCACCAGCCATGTAGTAGCTTCAGCTCCTGGCTTGCATACTCAAGGGGGACCAAGCAACCAGTCTGAGGGGTAATTGCTCTTGCATTAACCTATTTGGATCTGGATTGTGGTCTAAGGTGGGGGTCCTGGGGTGTGTGACCAGTTTGCCAGAGCATGTTGAGGCTTCAGAGAGAGCACCCAACTAACAGCTCCAGGAGCTAAGAAAACCCTAGCTATTGGAACAAAGTTCCCCTCTCTAGTAGCATAGTCCTACTGTGGCAAAAAGTCCAAATTTCAAGTTATTAAGTGGTAACATGAGCAAACAAGGGAAGCAAAGCAAGCAGAGCAACCCAAATTTACAGTTATTTGGGGACAAAAAAGGATCAAAGCATGGAACAGGAGGAAGACAGTGAAGTCAGAGCTCCTCCACAAAAAGCTCCCAAGAAAAATACCAGCTCGTAACAGGCCATAGAGGACCTTAAGAATGATTTTGAAAACCAAATAATAGAAGTGGAGGAAAAATTGGGAAGAGAAATGAGAATGATGCAAGAAAATTGTGAAATAAGAGTAAACAACCTGACTGAATAAAATAACACCTTCAAGAATAAACTAACTCAAATGGAAAAAGAGGCTCAAAAAGGCAATGAGGAAAAGAATGCCTTAAACAGCCAAATTTGCCAGATGGAAAAAGAATCACAAAAGCTCACTGAAGGGAATCATTCCTTCAGAATTAGATTGGAGCAAATGGAAGCTAGTGACTTTATGAGAAATCAAGATGCTATTAAAGAGATCCAAACAAATGAAAAAATAGATGGCAATTGAAATATCTCATTGGGAAACCACTGACCTGGAAAATAGATCCAGGAAAGATAATTTAAAAATTATTCGACTGAAAGTCATGATCAAAAAAAGAACCTAGAAATCATCCTTCAAGAAATTCTCAAGGAAAATTGCCCTGATGTTTTAGAACCAGAGGGCAAAATAGAAGTTGAAAGAATCCACCAATCACCTCCTGAAAAAGAACCCCCCTCCCCCCAAAAAAAAAAACTCCTAGGAAGATTATAGCCAGGCTCCAGAATTCTCAGATCAGGGAGAAAATATTACAAGCAGACAGGAAGAAACAATTTGAATATTGTGGAAACGCAATCAGGATAACACACGATCTAGCAGCTTCTACACTGAGGGATCAAAGGGCTTGGAATATGATATTCTGGAGGTTAAAGGAACTGGGATTAAAACCAAGAGTCACCTACCCAGCAAAACTGAGTATCATGTTTCAGGGGAAAATATGTTCATTCAATGGAATAGAGGACTTTCAAGCATTCTTAATGAAATAAAACCAGAGTTGAATAGAAAATTTGACATTCAGATACAAGAAGCAAGAGAAGCATGAGAATGTAAACAGTGAAAAGAAATCATAAGGAACTTATCAAAGTTAAACTATTTACATTCCTACATGGAAAACCAATAATTATAACTTATGAAACTTTTCCCAGTATGAGAATAGTTGAAGGGAATAGAAATGTGTGCATGTGTGTATGTACACATACATACAAATGTCTATATAGGAGGCTATATGGGCATATGAATACATATGTGAGTTTGTGTATATATGTGTACAGGTATACATAGATAGAGGGCATAGGACCAATTTAACAGGAACAAATGATACTTAAAAGGTGAAATTGAGAGGTGAGAGTGGAATATAATAAGAGGAGATGGGGAGAGACAGAATGGGATAAACTATCTCATATAGAAAAGGCAAGAGAAAATGGTTACAATGGAGGGGAAGAACAGGAAGGCAAAAGGGAATGGGTCAACCTTATTGTAATTGAATTTGGCTTAGGGGGAGGAATGAAATACACACTAAATAGGGTATCTCACCCTACAGGAGAGGAGGGGGGAAGGGGATGAGAGGGCCGACAATTGAAGGAGGGCAGGCTGGGGAGGAGGGAACTTGGAAGCACCCACTTTTGAAAAGGGACAGAATCAAAGTAGAGAATAGAACAAGTGGGAGGTGGGATAGGAGGGAGGGAAATGTAATCAGTCTTTTACAATATATCCACTATGGAAATGTTTTGCATAGCTACACATGTACAACCTATATTGAATTGCTTATCTTCCCAGTAAGTGTGGGTGAAGGGGGAGGAAGGGAAGGAATCTGGAATCAAAGATTTAAAGTCAAATGTTTAAATATATATATATATATATATACATATATGCTATTATTAATATTATTTATTTGTAACTGAGAAATAAGATATACAGGCACTGGGGCATAGAGATCCACCGCGCCCTACTGGAAAATTGGAGGGGGGATGGGGGAACATATGGAAGAACACAGATTAGAGGAGGGGATATCCAGTGGTATCGCTATTCTGGGGTGGTGGATAAGGGAAAAATGGGGAGAAAAATTGTAACTCAAAATCTTGCATAAATTACTGATGGGTACATAACAAAAAAAAATACCTCAACTGATTTGAAGAATGATTCTGAATCCAGAATGTTGGTGGGATGACATTCTGATGTAAAGTTTTACAATTTGTATTATTTAAACAAAACACCTTCAGGTGGGTAAAGGGTCAGGGGGGTAAAGAATAGAATAGACAATTGTTATTATAACAAAAAGAAGAACTTGGTGTTTTCATGAATTGTGAATCAACAATGTGACATGGCACAATGATATGTTGGAGCCATCTCACACTGGTTTGAGAGATCTGATTGATAAATTTTCAGTGTGTATACTTACATGTCAGAAACTGATAAACACTACAAATGAGTGATTTTTACTTTGTTCATCATGTAGTTCAGTAAACTTTGGGACAAATGTGACCTTCTGCCTTTTTATGCCTCTACCTACCCTGAAATAATTTGCTTTTATTTAAAAATCTGAAATCATGGGCACATACAAAAACAGTATTTTGCTGACCCTTTGTCTAGAAAAGAAAGTAATGGAAAATATGTTAGTAATACAAACAAAACTTAATAATGTATTGTACATACTTTTTATCAGAGAGCCAGTTTTTAACCATTGGTCAGCACACTCCTGTCCAGTAGTCAAGAACCTACTGTGGTCACAGAAAGACATTAGGTAGAATATTCAAAACATGAGAGGGGATCATTGCCATGGACTTCTGTTCTGGACACCATATTTTAGGAGAATATTTAGAAGATGGTGTATGTCCAAAGGAAATTAACCAAATGGTTTAGGCACATTAAGAAAAAGGTTTATTTGGAGGAAATGGGGGGCACTTAGAAAAGAAGAGAGAAATCAGAATACCTGATAACTGACTTCAGGTTCTTGAAAGGCTTACTTGTAGAATATAAATCCAATTTCTGCTTAAACTCAGAGAGACAGATGTCCTATCTCTGATTTTTTTTCCCAAATGAAAGAATTTATATCTCTCTCTATTAAATTTTACCTCACAAACCATTAGTGGAAATTTCAGAAAGGTAAATTTTATCTATTTGGAAGGAAATAACTCCTCCATCATTAAAGGTATCAGAAAATTAAATGGGTTACCATAGTAGGTAATGCCTTTGCCCTCACTAAGTATCTTCAAGGGAAGATTGTTAACCTCTTGTCAGAGATTTTGTGAGGTGATTCTTGGTTAAGAATAGGCTGAATATAATGGCTTCTGAAGTACTTTCCAACTCTGTTATTTGGTGGTAAAAAAATAATTACCAAATAGTCAGAGAGAGACTTGCAATTCCTTGTCTGAACTGTTCTCAATGCTTGGCATTTAAGTGACACATTAAATAGAGTGATGGGCCTGGAGTCAGCAAAACCTGAGTTCACATTTGGCCTCTGACACTTATTAGATATGTGACCCTGGAGAAATCACTTCATCTCTGTTTGCCTCATTTTCTTCACCTATAAAATGGGGATGATGATGGTACCTACTTCACAAGGTTGTTGTGAGGATCAAATGACATAATAGTTGTGAAAGTACTTAGCAAAATGCCTGGCACATAAATGTTACCTCATATTACTAATGGGGTAATGTTATTATCTGTAACCATATACATCATTGCTTATCCACAAAAAGGAAAGAATGATTTTTTTTTCACTATTTAAAAATAGTGAAGATTCTAATCATGGTCCATGTAGTTTACAGTATTTCTGAGACCTTTGTAGGATTAGTGTGCTCTAATTTAAGTTAAAACCTAGAAAACTTTACTCTTGGAGTAGATCAGGCAGGTCTAAGGTTGGTATTTTCTTAGATGCCAAAAGACTGAGGCCTAAAGTAGTCTGAGTTGAAGGAATCCATTGGAAAGTTTGTGGATGAAGAGGCTAGAGGGAAAGCTGTTTTTGTCTTCTAAAAGATAAAAACAAAACACTGTTCTCCAATGTCCAGATAATTGCAATCCTGTTAATTTCATTATTTCATTATTACCTGTTTGAGTACCTACTATGTACAAGGCACTATACTTGGTGTTTTGTACTATACAGGTCCCAACATATGTAAATTTGGCTTGATTTTGTTTGTCAAGAGTCTGGCTTAGCTTACTATACTGCAATTCATTTACAACTACAAATTTATGTTGTGCCTATTTTAAAGAAGGTTTTTTTACATGTAAGCTGCATAAAATAAAGAATTTAATTCCCCAAAGCTAAGTAGTATTTCAGATCGACAATAGGTTGTTCGCCAGTGATTTCAAATCAAATTCCATTTGGTTGAAAGAAGTCACTTTAGCTTTCCAGTATTTCATCCTCAGGGTTTTCCAAGAGTTTTAGTAACCTAAATAAAACCTTTATAATGATGGATTCTGATAAAATATTAAGCCAATTAAGCACATGAATCATTATTTTGGTTTTAAGTGAACATTAAGGTTTAATGTTAGTTGAAAGGATGCTAGGAAGAAACTTGATTATGCCTTCTGAGAATTTGATTCCTAGATTTGAGGAAATTAAAATCACAGTAAAATTAAATCACAAAGGGGAAGGAAGGATGAATTATGCATAGAATTGCCAAAAAAAAGAAATAAAAGGGAGATAGTGAAATATATTCTTGAAATGCATTGAAGAAAATGGAAGGAAGGCCAGGATGAGTTGCAGACAAATAAGACAGATTTGAAAATAACATTTAGAATTTATTGCATACTGTAAAGGAAAAATATGCTGCACATAGAGTCATAGTTTAATGTACAACCTTCACTTTCTGTTCTACTCTGCATTAATCAAAGTGTTTATTTTAATTTCTATGAATTAAGTTCAGAATTTTAAAAAATCACAGAAAAGGTTTTGGTTTGATGTTAGTTGTGTAAAATATTTGATGTGAAAAAAAACAAATGGATTTTTTTTTCTACAGACAAGATTTAAAGGATTATATTGTTAAAACTTTCTATAACATGTCAGACTTCATTTTTTTTTCAAAAAATAATGATCATTTCTCAGAAATAGTAGAAATGACTCTTGCAAGACCTTGTAGTGGTTTCTAGCTATGCAGTGTTCCTAGTTGTTTGGCAGAGTTAATTCAAATTCTGCCTAAAGATAAGAGTATTTAGCCTTTTAATAAAATTCTTAAGCTATTGGTCACCCTCCCCTAAACATCTCCCTCCCCCTGCCAAATGCTATTTTGAACAGTTATAAATTCATGCTTTCTGTGTTTAGGAATGCTTGAAACCTAACTATGCTTTTGATGAAATTTATTACTATTTTTGTATGTGTGGTAAAGTGAGGGAGGAAAGAAACAGAAGGTAAGGGAGAGAGAGGTAGGTGGGTTGGGATATTAATGGAACTAAGTCAGGTAGGAGTATGGAGAGAACATAAGTTTACATAAATGAAAACTTGGAACCTAGACCTGGATGTGCTCATTGAGTCACATTGTAAAAATTAATTAACCTCCCCAAACTCCAAATTCTTCTTTTATGAAATGAAATCCTAACACTACTCTTTTGCCTTGGCAGACCTGGCTATAGTTGATAAGATGCCTGATCTTTCCAAGGATCTGGAAAGTAAACTGTTTTCCTTTGCAGAGAATTACAAGCCTAATGTTTAAAAATAAGAATCACATCTGTCAGGTATTTCTTGTCTCAGTTATCTTTCAGGATTAATTCAAGAAATCTTCCTTCAGTGTCCACTATGCATGTAGCAGGGCATTTGACCCTTTATGAAGTGTAAAGGACTTACTTTGCAAAGGCTTCATGAAGAATTTAGGAGATAAGACAGGTATGCAGAAAACACAAGGTAGAATTTGGTAACTTAACATGGAAGATGTGATAACATATTTTCTGCCCAAATCAAAATAATCTGTTGACTCCGAAGAACAGTAAAGCAATAAGCTTACTCTTCAAGTCAGTTGTGAAATCCCTAAAAATTACTTGGTATTCTTGAGTATTTTTATAATTTATTGATGACTATGTCATGTAAAACTAAAGGAAAATACTTGCCAAAATAAATTCCAATTCCAATTGGTTTTCTTACTATCATAGAATATTAGATTCATCTAACAATGCATTTTTTTTTTGCTGAAATTTTTCCATTATTTTTAGGTAAATGCAACTTTTTAAAACATTTATAATTCACCCTGATATTTTTTGGTGGTGTGGCTTTTTCTGGTTATAGGCTGTGTCATGTACATCAAGCAAATTAATATAATCAATCAGTCAATCAACAATCATTGTTGAGCACTTATTATCAGCTAAACTCTGTATTAAGTATTTAGATATAAAGACAAAAACAATACTTACTCTCAAGAAGCTTACATTCTAATGAAAGGAACAACATATAGATTCATTATACTTTTGTGTGTATACACACATACATACATATATACATAATATGTACATATATAATATGAATATTCTAGAAGAAAGCTAACTAGAAAAGTAAAAAATTCAAATAAATAATCACTTGGATTTGGGGGAATTTCCATCCCCAAATAATAGATTTGAACTTGTAATTGAACTTGTTTGATTATCATGGTTCTATACAAATCAGTTATCCTGTAGAAAAATCCATAAAAATATTGGTGTGGCTCAGTATTAGGAAGTACAAGTCAGGACTGTGCCTGATACATGGTAGGCATTCAATAAATATCTTACCGGATGAAGGAATAAAGGAACAAAGAGAGCATAATCATTTTAAACATAATAGTTATTGGACAAATCACAACTCCCTGAACATCACTTTCTTTGTCTGTAGTATGAGGAAGTTGGGCTAGATGGTCTCTGAGGTCCCTACTGACTTTAGACCTATGAACAAATATAACAATTTTAGGGACACTTTGTTTTTGATTTTTGGAAGGGGGAGGGCAGGGCAATTGGGGTGAAGTAACTTGCCCAAGGTCACACAGCTAGGAAGTGTTAAGTGTCTGAGGTCAGATTTGAACTCAAATCCTCCTGACCAGAGGGCCAGTCCTCTATTCACTGTGCCACCTAGGTACCCCTCAGGAACACTTTTAAGAGAAAAAAACACTTCTTTTGTATCACTCTAGAAATAGGGATGTGCCCATGTTGGACAATAACATTAATTTTATATAGATCTAATTAAAAAAGATAAATAAGGAAACTATATCTTACTAAAAGGCACCCTAGACAATGAAGTAACATCATTACTAAATATATGCATGAAGGTGGTATAGCATCCAAATTTTTAGAGAAGATAAGTGACTTACAGAAAGAAATAGCAAAATAATACTACTAGTGGAGCTCAACCTCCCCTTCTCAGAACTAGATAGATCTAACCACAAAATAAAAAGGAAAGAAGTTGAGGAAGTAAATAGAATTTTAGAAAAGCTAGATATGATAGATCTCTGGAGAAAAATAAATGGGGATAGAAAGGATATACTTACACAAAAATTGACAATGTATTCGTGCAAAAAAACTCACCATTCAATGCAGAAAGGCAGAAATATTAAATGTATCATTTTTCAGATGGTGATGCAATAAATTTATGTGTGATAAAGGGCCATGGAATTATAGATTAATGAGTTATTGGGATAATGAAAAAAAATGAGACACACATAAGGGAAAAATAAAGGGTTGGAGTAAAAAAAAGTAACCAGAAACTAAATAATCTAATCTTAAAGAATGTGTGCATGAAACAACATATCAAAGAAACAATAAATAATTTCATCAAAATGAGTGACAAAATGAGACAGCATACCAAAATTTATGGCATGCAACCAAAGTGGTTTTTAAGGAAAATATACTAGAGAAATAGATCAATGAATTGGGCATGCAACTGAAAAAAGATTGAAAAAGAACAAATTAAAAACTCCAAATTAAATTCCCATCACCATAGGCCAAAAGAAATTTCATAAATTCTGAAAATCAAAGAAGAGATTAGTAAAATTGAAAGTAATAAAAATATTGAACTAATAAATAAAACTAAGAGCTGGCTTTATGGGTAAAAAAACAATAAAATAGGATAAGACTTTAATTAATTTGATTTTTATAAAAAGAAAGAAAAAAACAAATTACCAGTATCAAAAAATGAAAAGGGTGAATTCACCCCCAATGAAGAGGATATTAAAGCAATAATTAGGAGCTATTTTGCCCACGTGTATATCAAGAAATCTGACAATTTGAGTAAAAGAGATTAATATCTATAAAAATTCAAACTGCCCAGATTAACAGAGGAGTAAATAAAATACTTAACCCAATTTAGAAAAAAAAATTTGAACAAGTCATCAATGAGCTCCCTAAGAAAATATCTCCAGGGACAGATGGATTTACAAGTGAATTCTATCAAACATTTAAAGAACAATTAATTCTAATACTATATAAAACGATTTGGGGAAATATGTGAAAGAGTCCTATCAAATTCCTTGTATGCCACAAAGATGGGGTCAAAACCTAATTATAGATGAATTTTCCTAATTAATATTGATGAAAAACTGTGAAGTAAATAAAATAAAAATTTAAATAAAATATTAGCAAAGATATTATAGCAATTTATCACCATGATAATGCCCTATGATCAAGTGGAATTTATACCAGGAATGCTGGTTCAATATTAAGAAAACTATCAACATAATTTACTATATCAATAAGAAAAGTAACAGAAATCATATAATTATTTCAGTAGATGGAGAAAAAACTTTGGACAAAATATAGCACCTATTCCTATTAAAAACACTAGAGAGCATAGGAATAAATGGAGTTTTCATTAAAATGATAAGCAGCATCTATCTACACCCATCAGCAAGCATTGCATGTAATGTGGATAAGCTAGCAGATTTCCCAATAAGATCAAGGGTGAAACAAAGGATGCCTATTGCCACCACTGTTAAATATTGTACTAGAAGTACAGGTTTTAGCAATAAGAGAAGGAAGGGGAATTAAAGATATTAAAATAGGCAATAAGGAAGCACAACTATCAGTCTTTGCAAAATATATATAATAGTATACTTAGAGAATTCTAAAGAATCAACTATAAAACTACTCAAAGTAATTAACAGCTTTAGCAAAGTTGCAGGATATAAACTAAACTTACATAAATTATCAGCATTTCTATACAATACTAACAAAGTCCAGCAGAAAGAGGTAGAAAGAGAAATTCCATTTAAAATCATCATAAACAATATAAAACATGTGGGAATTTACCTGCCAAGACAAACCCAGGAACTATATGAACACAATTACAAAATGCTTTTCACACAAATAAAGTTGGATCTAAATAATTGAAAAAAATTCCAATTGCTTATGAGTAGGCTGAGTTAATATAATATAAATGACAATTCTGCCTAAATGAATTTACTTATTCAGTGCCATACCAATCAAGCTACCAAAAATATTTTAGAGAGCTGGAAAAAATAATAAAACTTATCTGAGAGAAAAAAAAGGTCAAGAATATGAAGGAAATTAATTTTTAAAATGCAAAGGTAGGTGGCTTAGTTGTACAAGATCTAAAAAATATATTATAAGGCTGCAATCATAAAATCTGTTTCATACTGGCTAAGAAGCAGTGGTGAATCAGTGGAATAAGTTAGGTACCCAAGACATAATAATAAATTACTATAGTAATCTAGTGTTTGATAAACCCCCAAACTTCAACTTCTGGAACAAGAACTCACTATTTCATGAAAAACTGCTTGGAAAACTAGAAAATAGTATGGCAGAAATTGGGCATAACCAAAATCTAACACTGTATATCAAGATAAGGTCAAAAGGGGCACATGATTTAGACATAAAAGTTGATACCATAGGCAAATTAGGAAAGCAAGGTATTTTTTTACCTGTCAGCTCTATGGAGAAGGCAAGAATTTTTGACCAAACAAGAGATAGAGAATATTATGAAATTAAGATGGATACATTTGATTACATAAAATTAAAAAGTTTTTCTACAAACAAAGTCAATGCAACCAAGATTAGAAGGAAAGTAGGAAGCTGGGAAACAATTTTTAGTAAAGGTCTCATTTCCCGAATATATAAAGAGCTGAGTCAACTTTTTAAGAATACAAATCATTCCTCAATTGAGACAAAATCAAAGGATATGAGCAGGCAGTTTTCAGACCAAGAAATCAATGCAAATTTAAACAACTCTAAGGTACAACCTCACACTTATCAAACTGGCTAATATGACAGAAAAGGAAAATGATAAATGTTGGATAAGATTTGGGAAAATTTCAACACTAATAGAACATTGGTGGAATTATGAACTGACCCAGCCATTCTAGAGAGCAATTTGGAACAATTCCCAAAGGGTAACCAAACTGCATACCCTTTGATCGAGCAATATGAACAATACCACTAGTAGGTGTATATTTCAAAGAGATCATAAAAAAGAGAAAAAGACCCACATGTATAAAAATAATTACAGCAGCTTTTTTTTATGGTGGCAAAGAACTGGAACATGAAAGGATATCCATCAATTGGGAAGTGGCTGAACAAGTTGTGATACATGAATATAATGGAATATTGTTATGTTATAAGAAACGATAAGCAGGCAGATTTCAGTAAAACCTGGAAAGACTAAAACAAACTGATGCTGAGAAGTAAGAAGAACCAGAAAAATATTGTACACAGTAACAGCAAAATTGGGCTATCATAAACTATGATAGACTTAATCCTTTTCAACAATACAGTTGATCCAAGCCAATTCCAAGAGATTCAAGATAGAAAATGCTATCCACATCCAGAAAAAGAACAATGGAGTCTGAATGCGGATTGAACCATATTATTTTCACTTTTTTGCGTGTTTTTTTCCTCATCATTTTTCCTTTCCATTCTAATTTTTTTCCCAGATGACTAATGTGGAAATATATTTAACATGACTGTACATGTCTAAACTGTATCAGATTGCTTGGTATCTTTGGGAAGGGAGTGAGGAAGGGAGTAAAATTTGGAACTCAAAATCTTTTTAAAATGAATGTTGAGAACTATATTTGGAATTGGAAAAATAAAATTCTATTACATGGGAAAAAACCCTACTTTAAAGAAAAATTCAGTCAAGGGGCCATCACATAGGCAAAAATCCTATTAGGGAAGATAGTTCACTTCCAAGATAAAAAGAAGCTGCCAGCAGTAGAACAAAAGAGTGGGCCAGGCCAGGGGAAAGCTTATTTGTTGAAGAAAAAGCAAGGCATATAATAGCTTTCTATTTTAAAGTAATCCATATGAACTAACAACCAATTCATGTATTTTTTCTCCCTTATGCTATTAAAGAAATCCAAATACTGTTCAGACCCTCTGAATTTTGGAATTCTGAGGCAAAGTTCAGGTAAAGTTTTATGCTAAGTAAAATTCTGCCATAAATAAAGATTATCAGATTCATCTTGAACATTCTGAATTATTTTCTTGGTGTGAGTACACTCTTAATTCAAATAGATGAAAAACCTTTCCTGCCCTGATAAACAGAAAGAAAGTCCTCAGGAGTTGTTGTTGTCAAAGTTTTTCTTCACATAATGATCCTTCTCATATGATAATATAGTATCAGAGTGAGATTTCTCTGGGAAAAATAATCAGCAGAGCTTTAAAAGCATGTTTTTTTTTTTCTTTAAGGACATTACATTTTCATTCCAAAAAGAGTGTGTGTGTGTGTGTGTGAGTGTTTGTGTGTGTGTGTATAAGTACATGTAAACACTGTTTCCCCAAACACTAGTTGTAGGAACAATTGTAGAGGCAGCTTAAATGATAAAAAAGTTGCAGTTTATATGCTAGAAGAAGCTACCCTTTACAAATGCTATAGATAGAAACCACAGAGTAGAACCACAGGAAGTGGAGCCATACATAGGAATAAATCAATCCATCAACCAATAAGTATAAATTGAGCTTTTAATATGTGAATGAATGAATGCAAAAGCACTTATTAAGTGCATATTCTGCACAAAATGTTGTATGCTGAGCCACAGGGATACAGAATAAGGTGAAACAGCCCCTCACTCTCAAAGAACTTATCTGCTAATAGAGGAGCAACATGTATATATCTAAGTACATAAAGATCTAAGGAAGGAAGTGAATAAGTATTTTTATGGTTCCTATTTTGTGCCAAGAAGTGTATTAAGCACTTTTTTATACAAATATTATCTTATTTGATATAAGAATATAGATTTTTTTAAATGAATACAAAGCATTTTCATAGGAGAGACACTAGCAGCTTATGGTTACTTGAAGGCTTTATGAAGAAAATATCGCTCGAGTTGGATCTTAAAGAAAACTTGGGATTTCAAGAGGTGAAAGTGAGGGGAATGTGTATTCTAGGTATGTGGGGTAACTAGTGCAAAGGCACAAAGATGTCATATGTAAACAAAAGTTTTATGCTAGCAGAAGCAGGTCAGTTTGACTGGATCATAGAATATGAGGATAAGAGTAACATGTAAAAGAAAAGTAGAGAGACCTACCTTTGATGAAGACTTTTAAAGGTCAATCACTTTATATAAGCCCTTGGTAATCACCAGAGTTATTGAATGGGGAAGTGATGACATGATTGGTAGCTATGTCAAAGATGCCCTGGAGTATGAAGAGACTTAAGGGAGATCAAATAAGAAGCTATTACATTTGGCTAGGAATCAGGTGATGATAGACTGAACTGAGGTGGTGTTTGTGTGAGCAGAGAGGAGGGGATGCTGGGGAGGAATAGAAATGGAGATGCTGTAGAGACAGAAGGAAAAGGAAGTTATGTGACAAGATAATGTAATATAAATGACAAGACCTGTCAAAACTTATTTTACCTGGGGAAAAAATGACTGTTAGTTTAGTTTGTTAATTGGGAGGCAGTACAGTGGCAATATAGATGGTGAGGGGAAGGTGGACCTCAGGAAAGGGTGACATAATAAAGGAATCATGAAAGGGGTTTCTCTGGCCTAGTTGTGATCCAATGATAGAATGCCACAAGCTTTGTCATTAAGCTGCTAATCATTGTGGGATGGTAATGCACCAATCTAGTAAGAAAGTCTTCCCACCTCCACCCATTTTATGTTAGCTCCATTTGCCTGTGTTAATTATAATTCTATTTCTTTTGTTTTAAATAAGAAGAGATTACTGAGTTTGGAAGAGATGAATTATTATTTTTTATAGTTCTTCCTATTGACCTTTACATGACTAAATCAATATCTTCTTTCAGAAAAAGATAATGTTATATATATTTACTGCCTTTTCCTTTTAGATATATAGCCATGATTGCATAGTCATCATTCACATAGACTTTGGTATTTCAATGTAAGAAATGACATAAGATTTCGAAGTTAGACACATTAAAGTTTATATAATTAGGAGGGGAAAGAACCTTACCCTTTTATCACTTTATATTCTCCAGTTGAAAGTCCCTAATTTTTCTATACAGTTCAGATCCCATAAGACCAACTTTTCATTGCTTAGAGGTAAGCAAGGACAGAAACTGCATGGTTTTGTATTACCAACCTGGGCCAGATTTAATGCCACAAATCAATTATTATGCTTCCAGCAATGGCAATGATGGATGGCATTTGGGGAGTTGGGAGAGGAAGTGGTTTGCATTTTTGAGCATAGTTTATCTTCCATTATGCTAGTTTCAGAGGACAAAATGTCAATGATATCCCCTAAGTTAGAGAATAATTAAGTTTCATATCTGTTCTAAGCTCTGAAAGAGTTTTATTCTAATGATTCTGTTTTGTACTAGATTTCCTAAGATTTTCTCTGAACACTTGTATGATGGCTTAATATCAATTATAATTCCATAAACATTGCTAAAAATTCACAATTTCATCAATGTGGGTACTCCTTTCACTGGTATAGATTGCACCTCATCTACGCATTGCTTTCTGATGTGATTCTTATCCATCACTTTCTTTTTATTATTATTTTATTTTAAGACTTTTATTGATGAATTTTTATCATAGCAAGACTTTACAGATATACTTCTCTCTTCCCATCATCCCTTGAATCTTCCCTATTAACAAAGAAAAGCAATTAAAACACAGTGACTACATCTGACAGCATATGCAATTCAGTACTCATAGTTCTCTACCTAGTTTTTTCAATGAAAGAAAATAGATCTTCTCTCCCTTTTCCCTAACATCCTTCTTCCTACATTGGGGAAAACAAAACAAGACACATGTAACAGATATGCATAGCTGAGCACAATATATGCCTAAAAAATGCCTTATTCATTCATTCATTTATACAAAAATTGTATCTGGAAGGTGTTATATCTTATTTAATCCTCACAACAACTCTTTGAGGTAAGAAGTAAAAGTACCTAATTCAAGGGGTTATTATCTATAAAGTAATTTATGATTTGCAAAATGCTATGTAAATGTGAGTTATTATTATTAACCTACCTATAATTTATCTCTTCTTTATAAGTGAAGATACTTGGAGTTAGAGAGATTAAATGAAGGTCACACAACCTCAGAGAGCAAGCATTCAAACCCAAGCCTTCTAATTCTCAATCAGGATTCTTCCCATTATACTACATCTGTTTCCCAAAACATAGCTATGTTTTCTCTCACTTTATCTTAACAACAATATTGTGAGGTAGGTAAAACTAGGTGCTTATATATTTTATAGATGAGGAAATTTGAGGGACTTACCTTACTTACACATTTTTTAAAGTTGTGGAGCAAAGACTAGAACCCAAGACTTTCTGACTCTAGGTGAGACTCAAATGAGATAATATAGGTGAAATCATGTAGAAATAATTAATAAGTATTATCTAAATGTAAGTCATTATTATTATCCTAGGGACAAGGGATGGTATAAATAGAGGTTCTCTTAGAATGGCAATTGAATCATGTAGAGAGGATTCCTAAGAATTCCTCTTCTTAGAGGTATTGGCCAAAGAAGGCATTATTTTTGGTGAGGAAAAATGTTCTACTGTAGGGATTATTCCTTGGGAATTGTTTTTAATCTGTTGGTGCCCCAGAGAAAACATCTTAGAGGAGATAGCTTTTAGCAGATAGAATGTTCTGGAAAGAGGACTCTTCTAGATGATTGGGGTTTTGTCAGAAGGAAGTTTTTTTTTTTTTATCCATGTCTTTATTTAGTATTTGGTGCAAGAGAATAGTCACAATAATTATATCCAGCTAAGAAATATTCTCCTCTTCCCCCTATTTTCTTTTGTTCTTAATTTATTTTCCCTTTTATTACCTGCTACCAAAATAGCAGGTTGTCAGGAAGAAACATGCAAAAGGTCTATTTACAACTAAATGTTATTCAATGAAAATATTCCATTGCAATTTTGGAAAGAAAAAAATGGAACCCTAAACATCACCCACTGTTTCTGAAGAAAACCATTGCATACTGTCCTGAAGGAATTGTTTTCCTTTCTATAACTTCAACTATAATGATGATTCTACTACAATCCATTTTCTGCATGCACTCCACTAAATACATTCTGCCCCAAACATTTAAGGCAAGACCTCTATGTACATATCATATAATAATCATCAGCATCAAGAAGTTATCTTAAAACTATCTTATACTCTTGGAAGTAATCAATGATTATGGGTCACTGCAAATCTTCCACATACAGCTTCTTTCCATTGACCAGGTCACTAGATCCTAACAGCTATCTATATTTGTACATCATCACATACTAGACTTTAACTAATATGTCTCATCTCAACTTTGTAGCTTTCTCAGACATAAGTATGTATTTAATTTATGTTTGTAGAGTGAATGACTTTATTAGGTATTTCTTCACTGTGACAATAAACCTTCTATTCACTCTTTTCTTCTTGATTCTATTTAGTACTTTTTATTTCTTCCTTATTCTTATGATTCATCATGATAAAGGTGATTCTAAATTTTTAAAGGCTGTTCCAATAATGCCAACTCTCCCTGACTCCTAAAAACCAATAAAAGGTTTGAGTGGGGACCTAATGAGCAAAGACTAGCCTAAGGTCAAAGAGATTCATCCATCATCAGATATCTTAACACCAAGTGAAGGGTTTTTTCCCCTCTTTTGGTCATAGTAACTTGAAGACAGAGGCAGCTAGGTGGAACATGAATAGAATGCCAAGTCCAGAGACAGGAAGACTCATCTTTCTAAGTTCAAATCTGGCTTCAGATTCTTCCTAGCTGTGTTTTCCTCAGTTTCCTCATCTGTGAAATGAGCTAGAGAAGGAAATAGCAAACCAATCCAGTATCTGTAATGCCCCCCCCAAAAAAATGGGATCATAAAGTGTCAGCTACAACTGAAAGAACTGAAGAACAATAGCAAGAAACTTGCAGAGAAGTCTTCATTTCATGGGAAGTGTTACACCAGTTTAAAGAAAACATGGATTCCAAGAATGAATGTGTTATATATGTGTGTGTGTGTGTGTGTGTGTGTGTGTGTAATTCTCAACAAATTTAACAAATCAACAAAGACTAATTTATTGAATAAAATGGGTATGATTAATATTTTCAATGCAATATTGATTGACTGGAAATTCCACGTCTGGGATCATGACATCTACATTTCTCATTTTCTACAATGCTTAGCACAGGACCTTTGCTCACTCTATATATTTAATAAATGTTTTAGAACTTGAATTTGCATTTAGCACACAATAAGCCTGGTACTGTCTTAAATAAATGGTATTAAATTAACTAATAAGATAGCTACTTAATGAAATATTAGTAATTCACTTAGCATAGTGTCTGACACATAATATGCACTTAATGTTTATTTTCCTTCTTCCTAAAGAAATGAAATCCATGCCCAACTATTCAATACCATTCTCTTTTCTCTCTGGGACTTTTAAACAGAGCTATTGACTGTCCCATTGATTCTTGGATGAACTATTAACTGTTCTTATCATTAAGCTGGTCCTGGCTTTTTGGTGGTAGTGTTCCTCAGACAGCCCAATCCCTGTGGAATAGGAAGGTATTTGTTTGCATTACTTGGTTTTTGATGTAGGGACAAGAAGCTCAAGTTAGGGAGACTTTGAAAAAAGCAATATTCAGAATAGCTGCTAAGAGAGTTGAAGCCCTAAAGTGGTGACATGAAGTTTTGTGATCATTATTGGGAGATGAGGTCAATAGTTTAAATAGCATTCATGCTACATACTGTTTCAAAAGAAAGATGAGAGAAGTGCTGATGAAAGGTTTTAAGTGCCAATAGTCTCTTACAGTTACCAGGTGCCATTTGAAAGACAGGAGCACATGACAGAAGAATGACAGAGCAAACCAGTTCAGTCTCAATGTAGTTTAAGTAGACTAAAAGTCTTAAACCCAGATATTTTTTGTACTTGTGCCATTTATTTCACTTGACCCACAGCAAAATAAATTAAAAAAAACCTAAAAGCTGAGGACTCAAAGTTTTATTTTAAGTTTGCCTATGGTGATGTCTCAATAGGACCTTATTTTTTTTAATGGTTCGATAGTGCTTTTTAAAAGTACATATTAAAACAAATCTGTTGAATATTTATTCATCTTATCTGTGGATTTTTTTTAACTCCCAAGCTCGTGGCCTATTCTCCATTAATATTATTACAGGCTTCCTCTTCCCCAAGTCTCAACCAAAGTCAAATATAATTTTGAGTATAGGTCAATTGTAAAGCATTATTTCATGCAATTTTGAGTATAGATCAATTGTAAAGCATTATTTCACACATATGACCCAAAATAGAAAGGATCCCTAACTCTTTCACTCTCTGTATTTACCATTAAATCCCATTGCTTTCACAAAATAACTATATAGCTTGGGGGGAGTCAGTTATTCTCTTAGATTCAGTTTTGGTATTTGTAAAATGGGGCATTGGATTAGATGTTATCTTTTCCAGCTTTAACTCAGCATTGATTCTTTGCTACTTGTACTAATTTAAGCTTGAAAATCAACATCAGGAAAACAGAGGTTCTCCACTAGCCAGCACCATACTAAGCCATACATGGAACCATTGGTCAAAGTAAATGGAGAAATTTTGAATGCTTTGTATAAGTTCATTTACCTCTTTTAATTTTTTTAATCAGGGAAACTAACATAGACAATGAAGTAATATTGATGCTAAATATTTTGCAACAAACAGCATAACAAGCAAATTCTTAAAGGAAAAGTTAAATGAGTTATAGGAGGAAATAGATAGTAAAATGATATTATTAGGGGACCTCAACTTTCTACTTTCAAAGCTAGGTAAAACTAATCACAAAGACAAACATGATAGCAATTAATGAGATGGATTGCATTTTGGAAAAGTTAGATATGATAGACATCTGGAGAAAATTGAATGGGAGTAGAAAGGAATATATCTTTTTCTCAGTTGTATATCTTCATAAAATTTGACCATGTATTATAGTATAAAAACCTCACAAACAAATGCAGATAAATAGAAATATTAAATACACACAGATTTGTAGCTAACATGGCAGAGTAAAAAAGCAATCAATACCAGGCAGATTCACAGGTGAATTCTACTAAACATTTAAAGAATAATTCATTCAAATACTATATAAAGTAGTTGGAAAAAGAGGCAAAAAAATGAGTTCCATCAAATGATATTTATGACACAAATATAGTGCTGTTTCCTAACCTGGGGAAAAAACAGAGAAAGAAAAATATAGGCCAGTTTTCCTAATGAATGTTGATGTAAAATTTTTAAATAAAATACTGGCAATGAGATTGAGCAACAAGTCACAAAGACATACATTATGACAAGATATGATTTATACCAGGAGTGCATAGCTGGTTCAATATTAGGAAAACTAATAACTAAGTGACCAACAGGTCAAAATGGGCACATGATTTAGACATAAAAGGTGCTATCATAAGAAAATCTTATCTTTCAGATTTATGTATAAGGAAAAATTGACCAAACAAATGATAGAATTATGGGATATAAACTGGATTATTTTGATTATGCAGATTAGAACAATTAAACAGTTTTTATAAAAGCAAAACTAATGCAGCCCAGATTAGAAAGGAAGCAGAAAACTCAGAAAAACTATGTACAGCGAGTCTCTCTGATGAGGTTGTCATTTCTAAATATACAGTAAAATCTAATGTATAATAATATGAGTAATTCCCCTGTTTATAAATGGTCAAAGGATATGAGTAGGTGGTTTTCAGAAAAAGAAATCAAAGCTATTTATAGTCAAAGGAAAAATACCCTAAATCTTTATTGATTAGATTAATATAAATTAAAACAACACCTTATGGCTATCACATTGGCTACATGAAAGAACAGAAAAATTATAAATGTTGTTCGGGATGTGGAAAAATTGGGACCCTAAGGTACACTTGGTAGAGTTGTGAACAGATCTAACAATACTGGAGAACATTTAGGAACTATGTCCAAAGGGCTATAAAACTGTGCATACCCTTCAATCTAACAATACCACTACTAGGTCTGTATCCTGAAGAGACCAAAGTAAAAGGATCTATAAGTTTAAAACCATTTAAAGTAGCTCTTTCAGTGGTGGCAAAGAATTGGAAATTGATGGCATGTCCATTATTTGGGGGATGGCTGAGCAAGTTGTGGTATATGATTGTAATGAAATGTTATTGTGTTAAAGGAAATGATGACCAGGATGCTAAAAAAAACTGGAACGACTTACATAAACTCATTCAAAGTGAAAAGAGAAGAATCAGGAGGACATTGTACACAGTAACAGTAGTATCATATGAAGATCAACTGTGAAAGATGTAGCTACTCACATCGACAGAGTAATCCAGAACAATTCCAAAGACCCATGATGAAAAAATCTATTCATCTCCAGAATCAGAACTGATGAATTCTGAGAGCAGATTAATGTATTATTTTATTTTCACTTTCTTTATGTTTCTTGTGTCTTATTGTTTCTTTTATTGTACATGGTTAATATGGAAATGTGATTTGCATGACTTCACATGTATAATTGATAAAATATTTCTTGCCTTCTCAGTGCTGAGGAACTTTTCTCAGTATGAAAATAGTTGAAGGGAATAGAAATATATATATATATATATGTATGTATGTATATATTGCAGGGTACATGGGCATATGAATACATATGTGAATGTATGTATGTATGTTTACAGGTAGACATAGATAGAGGCCACTGGACCAATTTAATAGGAAGGGATGATACTTAAAAGGTGAAATTAAGAGGTGAGAGAGGAAGACAATGAGAAGAGATTGGGAGAGACAGAATGGGGTAAACAATCTCATATAGAAGAGGCAAGGGAAAATGGTACAATAGAGGGGAAGAATAGGAAGGCAAAAGGCTTATCTTTCCAATGACGAGGGAGGAAGGGAATGAATCTGGAATCCAAAGTTTTAAAAGCAAATGTTCAAATATATATATATATTTACGTGTAATTGGGAAATAATATATACAGCCACTGGAGCATAGAGATCCACCATGCCCTACTGGAAAAGTCAAAGCGGGTATGAGAGAAGATATGAGAGAGAGCAGATTGGAGGAGGGGATATACTGTGGGACTGCTATTTTGGGGTGGTGGGTAGGGGAAAAATGAGGAGAAAATGCGTAACTCAAAATCTGGTGGAAATGAATGATGTAAATCCAAAATTAATAAAGAATTTGAAAAATGAAAATAAAGAGAAAAGAATATGCCTTACATATGGAAAAAACCACCAGAAGACAAATTTTGTATACCATTCTTCATTCTAAAAAAAAAAAAAACATGGCGAAGATTTGCTGTAATAAACCCCCTCTTCTACCCACATCACTGTCTTTCCCCAAGCAACCATCAATAACAGAGGTACTTTTTATATCAGATGAAATATATATAGCTAAACATATGCATATGTGATATTTATATAATATATGCATCAATGTATATAAAACATATGTATCTCTCAAAGTCTTAATGCAGCTAAGATTTAGTAATTTTCGAGGTATAAATGCTACAAATTTACAAGAAGATCATTTAATCTGTCTTTCCCTGTATTTGAGGTCCAGTGCTAAGCTGAGGAGGCTTGATCCCGATTTGTTAAGCAATTGGCATCCATAGCTTAGTAAATCAACATGCTTAGGAAATAGTTTGAAAGTTTAATTATTAAAATTACTTTTATACTTATTCTGTGAATTTTGAATAACAAATTTTAATTTTTAAAAGTCAAGGGAATATGTCATTATGTACTGCTTTGTGACATTTTTGGATGACTTTCTCAGATTGGTAGACTGATATATCAGGTCCTTTTTCTTGACCACCTTGTCACCTGATCTATCTTTACTAGACTTTTTCTTGTGAGGTCACATAAAAACTATTCTGTATACATCAAAACCTCCTTATTTTTATGATTTTAAGACCAGGATTACAAATGCAGTCCTTCAGGTACTGAGCAGTGGCTGATGAAAACTTATAAAATTCAAAAATTGACTAAAGCTATGTATATAGCACAAGATGGTAAACTTTAATAAGAATTATATAAATATTTTAAAATATTTATAATTGGCCTTTTAAATTTCATTTTATGTTTGTAACATTCACATTTCTGAAGTTATTAATATTTAAAATTGCACTAATCTTTTGGGACCACAGTTAGATACACACACACACTCATACATCTCTGAAATAAACTAGCAACACTAAAACTCTCTAATTCTAAAAGGTATAGAGTGAAAACAAACCAGAGAATCATTGTCTTATCAATATCTTGTACAGAAGACACAAGTCCATCAGATCAGGACTTCATTTCTCAAGTGTTCTTATGGCACTGGGTAATTGCTTCAAGAACAGAAACCAGAAAGTGAGAAAGGTGGGTATTGAGGTGAGAGGAATCTTCTGGAGAGTGGGAGAACCATGTGGAGGAAGTGTTTATGGCCATGCCCAGGGAATAGCAGTACCCTACAATGCCTGCTTGCCAGTTGTTTAGAATAAGCTAAATAAAATGCAAGACAATCTTTTGCTATTATACTATTATTGAGCTCACTACTTGCTGGGAATAAGCTAAAAGAAAACAAAACATGACTGAATCTTTCCCATTCCATCAAGCCACATGAGTGGCAGTTTCTCCTTCCCCCAAAGAGTCTTTCTTGGAATGATGTCCCTGGGTTTTCCCCAAACATTTTCTCAGGGAGGAGACCTTCATCTCCTGATTATGTGCATATGGAGAATGTTTGGAGGTTTTCTCTATTCTTGTGCTATTTTTTGAAAATTCTAATCAAATAATTATTTTTAAAACTAATTTTCTGTTCAGGTCTGATAATCTGCTATAAATGAAGTTTACATAATTTTCTAGGTTTGAAGTTGATTTGGAATGGGGGCTTGAGCTAATTGAAGTATACTTATTTCCAAAGTACTGCACGCTGAATCCAGTAATCCATGAGAACTCCAGGGTGGAGAGAAAAGTAGGTTACATAATTTTCCCTTAAATTGGACTAGTTAATACCCAGCAGCATTACTCATCTTCAAGAGCACAATTTGCTTGTGGCATTCAGGGAAAACACAGCAACAGAAAGCCCTGCCTAGTGATCGGGGTAACCCTTCACAAGATTGAGAGAGTGAGGTAATATTTGCCTTTGTGTTCCTTCTTCCTCTTCTTCAGCATTTTGTCTTTTCCCAGAGAATAGTTGTTTCCTTAGGTACCCAAAGTTCTATTCAGGTCTTCCCTTCTGGCAACCTTCTGTGCCCTAAACCATTTTTTCCACCCACCTTCTCCACTTGAAAATTCCACTGGTCTCTATTTATGTGTCACTTGGAAAAGATCTATTAAACCAAATCACATAAGGTCATTACTATTTAAAATCTTAGTGTATGAGCCTTAACCCAGGGGACTAAATCTCTAAAAGGCCTGTCAGGGACCAGATACAAGCTAGTAGAGATAATCATTTTTCTACTAGTGTTGGACCTTCCAGGTATATCACATTACTGTCCTAGTGTGAAGCAGTCCTAGTGAGTTGTAAAGATAAGAGAGAGTCTATGGATTAAAACAGTGACATAGCATAGTACCACAAACATCAAAATGGTGGCAAAATCTCTGATCATATCATGCTTTGCAGTCATACACAAAAACACTATGGGATCTCTGTTTTCTTTAATGGTGTATAGAAAGATAATCAAAATGGACAGAACTGATGTCATCAGTATCATCTACAAGATGGAAAAGTCCATAAGGATATAAGCCCATGGGATTATCCATATTTTGCATATTCCCTACTGCTTAGCACAAGGCTGTGTTCACAGTAAATGCTTAATATAAATCTTTTTTAAACTTGAATTTGTGACAAATATGTATTTATACATGTATATGCACATATAGCAATATATATGATTTTATAGAATATACATGTCTATCTACATATACATGTATGGCACACACATACATATATAATTGTTTATGATGTATATGTTTTGTAAAAAATATACTAAGAAAACATAACAGATTAAACAATAGCATTAAAGCAGGCTACCACTGCGTGAACACATAGAGAAATGCAAATTTAATAACTAAAATTTATATAGCACTTATTTTGTAGCAGACACAGTGCTAAGAGTTTTATAATGATCATCTTGTTTGACCCTCACAATAATCCTGGGAGAAAGAAGCTATTAGTACCTCCATTTTACAGATGAAAAAACTGAGGCAAGCAGAAGTTAAATGACTTGCCCAGGGTCATGCAGCTATTAAATGTCTGAGGTTAGATCTGAACTCTAGGTCTTCTGATTTCAGACTTGACACTTTACCCACTGTGCCACTAAGATGCCCCTAATTTATTGTGAAACAGAGTAAATTAAAAGATAATGATCAAATAAGGCAATTAGATTATCCCATACATAATTGTATAAGCCAATAAAATCAGTGAAAATAGTCTTCAGAATCATCTTGATCATGGGTTGCTAAGCAGTCAATCCGATTGTCATACAATCTAAGTCAGTAGTGATAATGCCCATGAAGGGCATTATTTATAATAATTCCTCCCTATTCCTCTATCTGTGTAACCTTAGGGGAATCCTTTTCTTCTCTGACCTTTGATTTCTCATATGTAGAAAAGGGATAATTACAGATGCATTACCTATTACACAAGACTATTGTGAAGAAAACACTTTGTTAAAGGGAACAATATGCTTATCATCGTTGACCACAATATTACATTTTCTAATTTCTAATTTTCTCATAAAAAATATCTTCTCACTCTCCAAAACTCTTTGGGAAATCATTCACCTAGAATAAGGCACTTAGATAATGCAATGGATAGAGCCTCAGATCTGGAGTTAGGAAGAAATGAATTCAAATTCAAATTTAGTTCAAATTCCTTGGGTACCTAAGGAAACAACTATTCTCTAGAAAAAGGCAATGCAGATATTATTATCTCCAATAATTGGAGATAATAATAGCATATAATCAAATGGGATATTATTTGTAAATATAAATAATTTTAATGTTATATTATGCCTATTATGTGTCATTCACTACACTAGGCTCTCCAGGAACATGAAAATAAGAAAAAAATTAAAGTCCCTTTCCATAAAGAACTTATAATCTATCAGGTAAAACACCAAGTATAAAAGAAAAAATTTCAAAATAAATTTAGTCAGTTTAGCAATAATGCATATTTCACAAAAAGAATTGTTCCAATGTGATTGATGTATTCAAAGAACATTTTGGGCTTGATGCAGAATTTTCAGTTTGCTTCTGTGTAATTTCTTCTTCAGAACCAGGGTTGAAACTGAACAATAGCCCAAGAACACTGCCAATATTCTTTGTAGAATTTAGGTGTGTCTTAACAATTTCACATGACTAAAATTGCACAGCAGGTTTTTAAAATTAGGTTCTCACTTTTATGTGTTAGTGATGAAGTTTTTGAGCATTGTGACCCAATGCTCAAATTTTCTTAAACCCAATTTTCTTAAACTCTGTGATTGTAATTGCAAGATTTTTGCATAGTGTGATGCTTTCTGGGAATCTAAATATCACATTATAGAAGAACTGACTGTAGAGAAAATAAAATACACACATTTAACAATGTAAAAGTGGCCAAGTGGATAGAAAGCTGGTCTTTAAACCAGGAAGCCTAATTTTAAATTCTTCCTTTCATAGTTCCTGGCTACATGAACTTAGGCAAATCACTTAAACTCTCAGTGCTCTAGGAAACTCTCAAAGATAACAAATTGCAGAGAAGGCTCTGAATTGCGTTGATGAAGGGATTTTCTCTTTTAGAAGTTTCCTACACCAACTAAATCACAAGACTAGTCTGCTGCCCCATTTGCTATACAAATAAATACAAAGTTATTTCAGTAAAGGGAGTTGCTTGGAGTAGGGAAGGGGCTAAGGGAAAGTCTGTTTGAAAAAATGCTGTTTGAGTTTGGAAGGAAACTAGAGTTTCTAAGAATTGTTGCTGATGAAAGTGGGCATTCCAGCAAAGGGCACAGTCTATGCAAAGCCACAAAGGTAGGAGATGGATTATCATGTGTCATGGAATAAATACATTTCATAAGAAAGAAATCATATTCAAGCTTGGTACTAGGGACAAATGTGATTTATGATTTATGCCTCTCCTTTTCATATACTCAATAAGTCATTAATCATTTATTAAGTGCCTACTGTGTACCAGGTGCTGTTACAAGCCCTATAGATAGAAAAAGAGGCAAAAGATAGTCCCTGACCTCAAGAGGCTTACAATTTAATGGATATAATACCGTAACAGTTGACAAAATCTCACATTTAACACCTTAAGGCTTGCAAAGTATCTTCTTCACAAGAGCCTTGTGAAGTAGATAGTATAAGCAATATTATAATATTTCTACATATTAGAAACCAAAACTCAGACAGATTACTGAAAATTTAACAATCAACTCTTGTTAGCCAGTTTGATCCTATTCCCCTATATCCAGGGCTCAAATGATTCTTACTGTAAGAATAGTTCATTTTATACTATAGCATTTTGCCTCTCACAGAGATGAACACATTTCATCTATAGCATTATTTATTCTGTGTAGAAACCTTGTGGCCTATTTTTCTTCAGCCATCCCTCAGTCAAACAATAATTATTCATCTGTTGTTCAGTGAAAACTAGTGCAATCACCGCCCCAGAGTTATGCTTCAGTTGTAAACTATAGTTGACAAATCAATAAGCATCTATTTAGCACATTCCTCAGTTCCATGAAAGGTTGTCATGGAGGATAGGTAGGTACCAAAGAGCTATGAGACATAGTTCCACTCTCAAGAACCTTAAAATCTAGTTAGGAAGAAAATATTAATGCATATGAAACATCTAAGGGATAAAACAAAACAATATGAATTTAAGTGTTAAATTGTATGATGGTAACCGTTTACACTTCTTGGAGGGCAGAAGTCATATTGCTTTTTATCTTTGTATTCTAATTGTCAAGCATAGTGCATGGAATATCATAACTGCTTAATGTTGGTGACTTGAATTGAAATATGAGATAAACATCTTAGGCGAGGCACGTTGGGACTAGAAGAAGTGGTATTTGAGAAAGTCCTTGAAAATTAGGGTGGGATTTAGATATGCCAATGAGAAGAAAAGCATGGTGGAAGCAGCTATGAGCATAGAGTAGCCATTGGACAATGAAGCAATAGGTCTGAGTACTTTGAAGGCTACTGGAGAGATAAATGAAATAGGTTTGTTGTATATTCAATGGTTATATATTGTATTCCTTCTGTTTTTTCAAATATTTGATTTGTCCAATGGGTGAAGAACATCAGACCCTCCAGTCCTTCTTTGATTGGTTGGAGTCTATGAATGAGGTTTCATGCAGTCAAGTGACTGTGATTTCCCTAAATATTCTGAAACTATGGTACTGAGAGCACCAGAAAATGGGGAAGGCACAATGTTTAGAAGGACTAATTTGATCTTGCCTTTGCCTGCAAGAGGATTGTAAAAACATTCATATCAGCAAAAGCTCCATGAAAACTATTTAGGCAATGTCACACTAGACCTTGACCTCCAATTAAACCAATACTAACCTTAAAAAACAAGCAGAATAGAATCTGAGGGAAGGCCATGGAGTAAACCTTGCTGAGAACTTTCAGAAAAAGACATCATCTTAGATGTGAGAATAATTACCTTAAAATTCTTGTTATGTTGTATCCTTTTTGTACTGATAGTTTTCTATTGCCAATTTCTGCATTAAATGAACAAGCATATATGAAACAGATAGGATATCACAAGAAGGTCATTTGGTAGGCCCTAAGTTATTATGAAAGGGATTGTTTTCCCTGAGTTATCTATCTACATACAATCAATTTGTCAGAGGTAAGAGAAGAATTTAAAATATGTAAGAAATAAGAATAGTAAAAAATGGCATATTATGAATAATATTAGACCCTGAATTATTTTAACAAGTTATTCAAAATTTTGGGGGGCAGCTAGGTGGTGCAGTGAATAGACCACTGTCTCTGGAGTCGGGAAGACCTGAGTCAAATCTGGCCTCAGACACTTAACAAAAAACTAGCCTTGTGATCTTGGGCAAATCACTTAACCCCAATTGCCCTCCAAAAAGCAAAAAAAATAAAATAAAAATAAATTTTTAATGGGAAATGGACAACAGAAATGACATCATCATTGGCTATTAATTTAATGCAGAAGTTATATCAATGTAAATAGAACTGCTACTACAAAGAGATTAAGAGAGTCCAGAAATTTCCTTAATCAGCAAATATTTGACTAACTTGACAAATGGAAAGAGACCTGTCAAACACAACACCACCAGGATAGAACATAAATTAATGTATAAAATCTTAAAAAGAAGGATGATGTTTAATTATGAGCAGTGTAATTTCATAAAGCAGAGACTTAGTATATGATAAAACCAGACTAAAGAAAGCTTGGTAAAACATCCAATAAAATGAAGTTTTCCTGAGGACATTGAAGGATAAAGATGGAAAAAAAGATCACAAGCAAAAGAAAAATGGAAACAATACATAAAAAAACTTATTATAATAAATTCTTTTCTTTACTAGAGGTAGTGGAACTACCACACTTGGACCTTAACAACATAGACCCTGTGATGATAACAGCAAAAGTAGAAATGTGGCTAAGGAGAAAAAATATGAGAAAACAACTGGATTGTATCAAGTGAATATAGAAGACATATGTTCCAGAGGCAATCAAAGTAGGAAGGTACTGAGGGAAGGATAGGTATCTTGAATGGAAAAATACCAAAGGTGTCAACATTTAAAAAAAAAACACATCTTTTTAGTTCCCCAAAAATGACTCACCAAAGCAACATCAGTAACTATGGATATCTATGTTTACTCTGCTATGCAGAATCTATATTGGTATCATATATACATGAACTGAGGACATTCTTTCTCTGGTATTATTAGAGAACAAACAGGCTTTCACAAATTATAATCAACAATGTACTATGTCTTTACTATCTCACAAATGATTAGAAGATGTAGAAAATATAAGAGATATTTGCATTTATTGTATATTAATTATTGGTTATCCATTAGCATTATACAGGGTGTCCCAAAAGTCTTAGTGAAGCTTTTTAAAATTATAGCTTAAATGCATGCTTTAAGGTTTGCAAAGTACTTTACAAATAGTATGTCATTTGATTAGGATAAAAACAAACTTTAACTTAGAACAAAACAGAAACAGGAATCTTGACCATCTATTGAGCTCTTTCTAGGTTCCTCAGAAGATATAATTATAGAAATAACCATATTCAATGACTTGCTACCACACACATCAGAAGAGGCATACAATAGAGAGACACATTGCCCAAAGTATTTGCTAATGTCATGGAGGAGATTCCAAGTCAAGGATTCCCTTGAAATGTAGATGATGAAATCCTCCAGACACTGCTATTTATTGAAGATATGGAGTTGATTGCATCAGTTCTCAAGACATTGCAGAACTTTCTGGAAGAGATCTGTAATTACTTACAGGAGTCTGACCTGTCTACCCACATAGGAAAAAATGGATAAAGAATATCTATTGCCCAGATATCAAAATGTATCTGAATGAACACCCTGTACAGCATGCACAATAGTGTACATACATACATATATATATGCATATATAGACATATTTATAATAGTTCTTTTCATAGTAACTAAAAATTGGAGCAAAGAAGATGTCCTCTTATTGGGAAATTGCTAAACAAATTGTGTCATGTGAATGTAATGCAATAGTATCTATATCTGGCACAGCCAATACAAGTAGATGATGAGCTGAACCCAGAATTGGAAAAAGAAAAGGAAAATTGGGGAAAATGAGGAACAGTTTTATTGACCACTAGTTTCTCATAATAACAAAGGTCCATATTTTTAATACAGACACTTTACCAGTACTGTTGTGTCACAAGACCCAGAGCACCATTGCCTATGAAGAATTAGAAATGAAAACCACCCAGTGGTTGATGGAAACTTGCATGATAAGTGTGGACAAATGGCAACAAAGAACTCAGAAGAGAAAGGGAAGCAAAGGATGTCTGTCTTCAAAGAATTGTGTGACCTGTCACATGGAGAAAATGAATATTGTAGTGGTATAGTCATCATATTGAAAGAAAGGCCTCCATTATATTGGGTGCAAGCCCTGTGGTGAACTTTTGCAAGAAAATGGATAAAAATACCCCAGAGGTGAGGGCATGTGGACATAGATAATTTGAAAATTTCATCATTGGAGGGAACTGCAGAACTGATGAAAAACTGAATATGTATATATGTATGTATACATATACATCTCTGTATGTCTATGCATACATATGTGTATGTGTACACATACATATACATAAATCAATATAGAGTTCAGAAACCTAAACAAAGGTCAATGAATAAAAATAGTATATACAAGGGACTATTAAGAAATTATGTTTATTTGGCACACAAGGGTCAGAATTTGGAGGTCCTTGATGTTAACTAATGGGAACCATTGAAGGTTTTTTAAGTACAAGTGGTGCTCAAAGAAGATGAATTTGGCTATAAAACACAGGGGAAAGAGTTTATAGTAAAAAACATCAGCTGGAAGAGTATTGTAAAAAATGAGATTCTGAGGGTCTGTACAGTGGTGATATTAGAGAGTAGGAAATTTATTGGAAATACATTCAGAAGGAAGAATCAATAGAACATGGTGCCTTATTAATTCCTCACATGAACTTGAGTCTCTTTCACTAGTTCATGGTATGTATGCCACATATATATACATTTGACAAAAATGGCAAATACATTAAGTTCAACCATGACTCTAATGCTTTGAAAGTAAAATAGGTGTCTCTACATTTCTGAGTTATTCTTAGACATTTTTCCCACATAATAATAGTAACCCCCAAATGTTGAGCACCTTACAGTTTGCAAGGCTACCTCAATAATCTTGTGAAGTAAATGATCTCTATATCATATTCATTTTACAAAAGAGGCAATTGAAAATCAAGAATATTCAATCACTTGTCCAAGGTCATGCAAGTAATACATCTTAGATCTTGAACTTGAACGTAGGCATCTTGACTGAAAATTCATTGATCCTTCCATTGTAACATGTTGTCTTCAATTCTTTTCACTTTCAGATGTCCCCAAACTGTATTCAATTCTATATTTAAAAATCAGGAAATGATTCAGCTTTGCAATATCTAAATATGCCCAGAAATTAACTAAACTATAAATAGCTTTTGCACCAACTGTACTACTACTAGACCTGTATGCCAAATAGATTTTTAAAAGGACACAGGTACACCAAAAGATTTATAAATATGTGTACACATGTATAATATAAGTACATTTACATATACATGTGTATAACAGCACATATAAATCTGTGTCCATATGTTCACATGTATACAGACAGATTTGTAGCAGTTCTTTTCATGGCATCATGTACATACATGCATACATATGTATGTAAGTATGCATATATAGACATATATTTATAGCAGTTCTTTTCATAGTAACTAAAACTTGGAAACAAAGAGGGATTCCTCATACTGGATAATTGCTAAGAAAATTGTGTGATGTGAATGTAATGGAATTATTGGGCCACGAAAGTTGCTGAAGTGGACAGCTTAAGAAAGACCTTTATGAACTACTATAGAACAAAATGAGTAGAACTAAAATACTTTACTAAAATACTTTACACAATTATAATGTATTAGAGGGAAAAAAAATCTTTGTTTAAAGACTTGGCAATTCTGTGCAACACAATGCTAGACTACAAGCCCAAAAGAAAGAAAATGAAATATCTCTCACCTCCTGATTGAGAGGTTATGAACCCTAAAATGAAGAAAGTGACACATTTTTTTTGGAAATTGCTAATGTGGAAAATTATTTTGCCAGACTATGTTTCTAAGTAATGAGAGATTCATTTTTTAAAATAAATGTTCACAGGGGTAGGAGGTGGGATTGTAGTGGAAAGGACAGATTAATAAAATCTTATAATTTGAAAAAAATAATAAACTTAAAAAAGAATTCAGCTTTATTATTCTCTTAATTTTCTATGATATTCTATAACTTTTGTATAAATTTAATGACAGAATAATACCAGCACAAGGAGGTCAGATGACCAGCCCCAAGTTATACAGTGCACTAATGGATTATCTGGGGTTAGAGACTGGGATCCTCTTAGCATTCTAGTTCCCTTTTGTCTCTAACCCTAAGTAAGATCACTCAGCCTCAAAGAAAGTAAGACAATCATAGAAGTTAGTAATTAATTAATTCCCTTTCATTCTGCCTGCAAAGAACTAAGTTATAGAATAATCACAATTTCAGGGTCCAAAAGCCAATGATCAAAGGAAAGGAAAGGTAGACAAAATGTGCATTACTTTAACAAGATAATGTGAAGATGATAAAATTAGATAACTAAATTTCTGGGCACAGAGCACGAGAAACTTGTCTTTCTATTTCAGTCATCTTTCCTCCTTCTGGATATTATTTTCAACCATTAAGTTGACTTGGATAATAATAATAATAAAATAATAGTTGTAGTTGTCATCTATACTCTTCTCTCTTGATCTATATCTATCATAGATGGTATCTTATTTTTTTAATAAAAGAGTATCTTCTTTTTTATTTTTTTGGTCTTTATTAATTTGTTTACTTTTAATTTACAAGATTCATTTCCACAATTTCTTGAGTTTCAAATTTTCTCTCCCTCCCCCTACACCAAGGTGGCATACAATCAAGTATAGTATCTGCAAATACTTTCACATTAGACATTAGTCAGGTTATAAAGAAGGATTGTATCATGGAATGAAGAATGGGAAAGAAGAAACAAACCAAACAAGAAAAAGAAAAAGAGCAGGTAGTTTGCTTCATTCTGGATTCAAACTCAGTTATTTCTCTGGGTGTAGACATCTCTCTCTATCATGAGACTTTTGGGGTTGACTTATAACTCTGAATTGCTGAGAAGAGTCCAGTCTATCAAAGTTGGTCGTCACACATATGTTGTGTCTGTAACTGTGTACAAATTTCTTCTGGCTCTACTCTTCTCACTCAGCATCAGTTCGTATAAGCCTCTCCAGGTAAATATGAAGTGCATCTGCTCCTTGTTTCTTACATCACAATAGTATTCCATTACATGCATATACCACAACTTGTTCAGCCATTCCCCAATTGATGGGCACCCCATTAATTTCTAATTCTTTGCCACCAAAAAAGAGCCGCTATAAATATTTTTGTACATATGGATCTTCCTCCCACTTCTGTGATCTCTTTGGCATACAACCCTAGAAGTGGTATTGCTGGGTCAAAGGATATGAAATTATTTCTAGCCCTTTGGGTATAATTCCAGATTGCTCTCCAGAATGGTTGTATCAGTTCACAACTCCACCAGCAATGCATTAGTGTACCAATTTTTCCACATCCTCTCCAGCATTTGCCATTTTTATGTTTTGTCATATTAGCCAATCTGATTGGTGAGAGTTGTTTTGATTTGCATTTCTCTTATCAATAGTGATTTAGAGCATTTTTTCCATGTTTATAGTTAGGATTACTGTTTCTTTCCCTCCATTCTATTCCCTCACCTGTTTATGCTTATATTTTCTCCCCTTCTCCCTTCCCCTCCTTAAAAGTTTTCCTTTTGACCATCACCTCCCTCAGTATTCCCTTCTTATCAGCCCTGCTCCCTTTTCCTCCCCTTCCCCCTTACTTCTTCCCTCCCTTCTACTCCCCCCCCCTTTCCTAGCCCTTTCCCCCTTCTACTACTTAATGTAGTATGTTATTTCTTTTTCACACCAAGAGTGACAGGAAAAAAATCTCATGCAAAGCTCCTCTGCCTCCCCTCTTACCCTCTATCAAGATGTTTTACGTCTCTTCTACACAGAGTCCTATGCTTAACTGGTTGTGTTATTCCCTGCTTGCACCAGAATTGATGAGGGAAAAGCTCATATAATACTTATCTCCCTCCCTTCTTTCCCTTTGCTATATTGTTTTTATGCCTCTTTGTGTGGCATAATTTATCCTTTTCCACTTCATTCATTTCTCTTCTTCCATTGCAGTCCCTTTGTAGCCCTTAATAAGGTTTTTTTATCATCATTTTGTGTAATTTATAATCATACCCTGTACTTGTCTATAAAGAGTTTGCTTTTATTAAATAACAGGGTGTGTGTGTGTGTGTGTGTGTGAGAGAGAGAGAGAGAGAGAGAGAGAGAGAGAGAGAGAGAGAGAGAGAGAGAGAGAGAGAGTGTGTGTGTGTGTTTTCCTTGTTTACCTTTCTATGTCTTTTTTGCATCTTGTAATTGGAGGTTGAATTTTCCATTTAGCTCTGACTTTTTCATCAGGCAGGTCTGGAAATCTGTTATATCATTGAATGACAATCTCCTTGCCTGGAAGAATATGTTCAGTTTCGCTGGGTAGGTGATCCTTGGTTGTAACCTGAGCTCTTTTGCCTTGCGAAAAATTGTATTCCACTGCTTCGATCTTTCAGTGTAGAGGCTGCCAAATCCTGTGCGATCCTCACTGTGGATCCTTGGTATTTGTATTGTTTCTTTCTGGTCACTTGAAGTATTTTCTCTTTTGCCTGGTAGTTCTGGAGTTTGGCCACAACATTTAAAGGACTTTTCAGTTTGGGATCTCTTTCAGGAGGTGACCAGTGTATTCTCTTGATTTCTATTTTACCTTCAGGTTCTAGTATATCAGGGCAGTTTTCCTTGATGAGCTCTTGAAAGGATGTTGTCCAGTCTCATTTTTTCATCATGATTTTCTGGTAAGCCTATGATTCTTAGATTATCTCTCCTGGATCTGTTTTCCAGGTCAGTTATTTTCCCATTGAGACATTTTACCTCTTTTTCTAATTTTTCATTCGTGATATTTTGTTTGACTAATTCTTGGTTACTCATAGAGTTATTTGCTTCAATTTGGTTGATTCTAGTTTTTAGCAAATTATTTTCCTCAGTTAGTTTTTGGAGCTCCTTTTACATATTACACATTTTTCTTTTTAAGGAGTTGTTTTCTTCATTGTAATGTTTTTTAATTTTGCAATTTTGATTTTAAAAGACTTATTCATTTTGTCTTCTATCTCTCTCATTTGGTTTTCAAAGTTCCTTTTGAGCTCATCTAGGAATGCTTTCTGTGCTTGAGACCAGTTCCCTGTTGAGGCTTCAATTGTGGGTGTGGAGTCAACACTGTCTCCCTCTGAGAGTTTAGTTACTCTCTCTCAGGATAGTAGGACTCCAGAGTCTTTGTCTTTGCAGTCTGCTTTCTACCCATTTTGAGGCAGGTCCCCAGCCATGCCCTTCCTCTAGAGTTCCCAAGCTTTTACTGTTTAGGATTTTGCCCAGGGGCAAAACTTAGTATGTTTTCAGTATGGGGGGGGGAGAGGTTGGAGCAGCCGGGGTTCACTCTGCCATCCTGGTCCCTGGAGGTCCATATAGGGGCTTTTTAAATTTCTGGGCTATGGATTGGTAGTCCCAGGAGTATTTGCTGCCCCTGCCAAGGGCCCCGCCTCTCTCTGTGCACCTTGGCGTCAGGTCTCAGCCTTCCTCTCTCCAAGACAGTGTCTTCTTTGTCAGATGATTTAGTTTAATTTTACACAGTGAAAATGTAACTTGTCTTACCAAAATCTTTAAAAATAAGCAACAGTAATTTTCAATATAGTTATGCACCCCCTTTTAAATAGTATATTCTGCTTTTTGAATAAAGTAACCTGCTATTCTCCAAAAATAAAAAAAAAAAACCTTCTAACTCTCTCTGTGCTAGCAAATGTGAATTGAGGCAACTCTTGAGACTGATATGTAACATACTAATAAACATGTTAGTCTAGGAGTAAGAAGAAACAAGTTCAAATGACAGATCTGAAGCCTATTAATTATAACACCTTGGAAAAGTCCCTTAATTTCTCTAAGATTTATTTTCTTCATCTAGAAAAGACATGCTGATATCTATGATATTTACTTCACAAGGTTGAGTTTAGTTGTTTCTAAAGTGCTATAATATATTATAGTAAACATTTTTATTCAGCACCTATTATGTGTAAGGTACTGGCTATAGTCCAAAATAATATTTTCAGTAGAAATAGATGACTAAGAGGTGGAGCCAAGATGTTGGAGAAAAACCAATAAGTTGACTGAGCTCTCCAATTTTCCACAGAAATAACATTAAATCAAATCTCTAAAAGGATTTTGGAGTGATTGAAACTACAAAAAGACCAAGTAAAACAATTTTCCAGCTTAAGATAATTTAGAAGGACTTTGGGAAAGGTCTGTTTCAATTGGGTAAAAGGAGAAAACAACCCAGTATAGATGATGTCCATGAAAGCCAGCCAAAGGTTCACAGCACAAATCAGCAACTTAGGCCTTGATCATGCAGCAGACCAGTGGTACAGTGGGCCAGCTGTGAGGGTTCTAGCACCAGTGGAAAAGGCAAAGTTCCAGTCCCAGAAAACCTAGTGCAACAGATATGACTAGGTCAGGTCTCCCCAGAGCAGTGTGTAAACCACCAGAACCTGGGACCCTGACTCAGAAAGCCAGGTACCAGGCCAGTGAGCATAGCACAAGAACCTTGGGACAGTGTCCCCTCTGTCCCAGAAGTAGAACAGAACTCAACTTTAAAGTCACAAAATTGGCTAAAAATGAGTAAAAAAAAATAGAAAAGAGCCTCGACTATAATAAGCTACTATGAACACAGGGAAGATCAAAACACAAACTCAGAAGAGGATAACAATGTCAAAATGCCTACATGTGAAGCCTCAAAGGGAAGATGAATTGGTTTGAAGCCCATAAAGCCTTCTTGGGAGATAAAAAAAGGATTTTAAAAGTCAAATAAAATGGATAGAAGAAAAATGGGAAAAGAAATGAAAGTTATGGAAGAGAGAGCAAACAGTTTGAAAAAGGAAGGACCAAAATTAAATGAAGGAACAATTCCTTAAAAATACAATTGGCCAAATGGCCAAAAATCCACTGAAGAAAACAACTCCTTAAAAAATAGAATTGGTCAAATGGAAAAGGAGCTACAAAACCTAAGTAAAGAAAATAATTCCTTAAAAGTCAGATTTGGGGGTTTCCCTTTTCTCTCATCTCCTTTCCTCCTCTCACCTCCTCTTTTTCTCCTTCCCTTCCCTCCCCTCTCCCTCTCCTGTACAATAATATTCCTTATGATTAACATTTCTCCCTTCCCCAGCAGAGAAGATACAGTGGTGGAGTCAGCCAAGGAGGTCACAGAGTCTGCTGAGGTGGACATCACAGGACTGTGTCAGGACATGTTCTCCAAAATGGCCACATCCCTGACAGGCTAGCTGACAGCCACCAGTGAAGACTTTAAATTTCTGGAAAATATAAATAAACTTATTAGCTCAAAGTATCTATAAATGAAAGATATTTCAGTAAACTTAAGTAGAAATCTAAAGGACTTAGCCAGAAGTATGCAACACTTCTGCCTTATCTGAATCAGATCACTCTAACTTAGAAACAAGTAGCAGTTAATGAACAGGCAGCCTACAAAGCGTAGTCATATTCAAAGACACTAGAAGCAATGGATGAGAAGTTAAAGAGGTGATGAAAGAATTCTTCAGCACAGTGGCTTTAATTACAAGAATGTTTCATAAGAGCTGAAAAGCTTGGAGTGGAACTTATCAAGCAAGTATGCTTCAACTACATAAAAGGAAGCACTGCTGCCATTCCAAGGACAATCCCAGCCACCATTGCTTGGATATTTAACTTTGGTCACCCCTTGATGTTTTGCTAAACTTTACTCTCTGGTACTTCATCTTATCATGTGCTTCATTGTATGCCCTGCATTAAGGCTCAGAAATCACTATCTACCCTGTCTAGAGCAGACACAGATGAGAGTCTCTGGTCTCATTCTCTCCTTCTTCCTCCACCTCCCCTAGGTCTCCATCTTTGACTTTTTTGTTCTGAATGTTCCCTCTAGCCCCTTGAAATGAGTTTGTGAACTTAAATAATAAATGCCAATGTAGAACTTCAAAAAAAATTTGAAAGGGCAAATGGAATCAAATGACTCTATGATATATAAAAAATCAGTCAAACAAAATAAAAAGAATGAAGAAATAGAAGAAAAGCAAAATTCCTCATTGGAAAAACCACTGAACTATAAAATATATGCAAGAGAAGTAATTTAAAAAATATTGGATTCCCTGAAAATCATGGTAAAAAAAAGACCCTGAACAGTAAATTTCAAGAAATTGTCAAGGAAAACTTCCCCAATATCCTAGAAGCAGAGGGTAAAATAGTCATTTAAAGAATCTCCCAATCACCTCTTGAAAGAGAACCCAAAACAAAAACTCCAAGGAATGTTGCAGCCAAACTCCAGGAATATAAGGATAAGGAGAAAATAATGAAAGCAACCAGAAAGAAATAATTCAAATATAAAGGAACTATAGCCAGGATTAAACAGGATTTAGCATGTTCTACATTGAAGGATGGGAGGGCTTAGAATATAATATTCTGGAAGGCAAAGGAGCTTGGATTATAACTAAGAATCATCTACCCAGCAAAATTGAGCATAATCTTTCAGGGGGAAAAGATGGGCATTCAATGAAATAGGGGACTTTCAAGCTTTCCTACTGAAAAAACCAAAGCTGAAAAGAAAATTAGATTTTCAAATACAAGACTCAATAAAAACATAAAAAGGTAAACAAGAAAGAAAAAAGAATATTCAATATGGTTAAACTGCTTACATGTCTACATGGGAAGATGATACTTGTAACTCTTGAAAAATGTATTTCTATTGGAGCAGTTAGAAAGAGTATACATAGACAGAGGGTGTGGGTATAACTTGATTTGATGTGGTGATATAAAAAATTAAGGGTTGAAAAAAAGACTGTACTAAGAGAAGAGGGAAGGGGAGGCAGAATAAGGTAAATTACATTACATGAAGAGGTACAAAAGACCTATTATAGTAGAGGGTAAGGGAGGAGGCAAACAATGTTTGGATCTTACTCTCATTGGATTTGGCTCAAAGATGGAATAACAAAAACACTCATTTGGGTATAGAAATTTATTTTACCCTATAGGGAAGTAGGAGGGGAAAGGAAGAAGAAAAGAATGGGGTTGATAGAAGGCAGGACAAAAGTAGGAGGGGAAAGGAGAATGAAAAATGAGGTGAGAATGATGGAAACTGAGGGCAGATTGAGAGAGGCAGTGATCAAAAAATGAAACACTGATGAGAAGGGACAAGGTGAAAGGAGAGAGCAAAGTATAAATGGGGGGAATAGGATGGAAGGGAAAATACAGTTATTAATCATAAATGTGTATGTGAATGGGATGAATTTTCCCATAAAAGAGAAGTGGATAGCAGACTGGATTAAAAAACAGAATCCTAAAATACGTTGTTTGCAAGAAACTCATTTGAAGCAGAGAGATACATACAGAGTAGAGGCAAAAGACTGGAGCAGAAGGTATTGTACTTCAACTAAAGTAAAAGTAGGGGTCCAATACTGATCTCAGATAAAGCAAAACCAAAAAAAATAGATCTAATTAAAAGTGACAAGGAAGGAAACTACATCCTGCCAAAAAGATATCGCAGGCAATGAAGTAATAATGATACTGCACATATATGCACTAAGTGATACAGCATCAAAAATTTGGATAAGTTAAGTGAATCACAGGAAGAAATCTACAGCAAAACTATACTACTGGGGGAACTCAGACTCCCCTCTCAGAACTAGATAAATTTAACCACAAAGTAAATAAGAAAGAAGTTAAGAAGGTAAATAGAGTTTTAGAAAAGCTAGATATGCTAGACCTTTGAAGAAATTGAATGGGGTATAAAAGGAACATACTTTTTTTCTCAGTAGTACATAGCACCTACACAAAAATTGACCATGAGCTTAAAACCTCACAATCCAATGCAGTAAGGCAGATATATTAAATGCATTTTTCAGATCATTATGCAATAAAAATTATGTGTTATAAAGAACCATGGAAAGATTAAAAAGTAATAGGAAACTAAGTATTCTAATCCTAAAGAATGAGTAGGTCAAACAACAAATGATAGAAACAATCAACAATTTAATCATGATTCATAACTTGATATCAAAGTCAAGTTATACCCACACCCTCTGTCCATGTATACTTCTTCTAACTGTCCTAATAGAGATACATTTCTCAAGAGTTCCAAGTATCATCTTCCCACATAGGAATGCAAACAGTTTAATCTTATTGAATGTTTTTTCTTTCCTGTTAAACGCTTTTTTTTGTTTTATTGAGTCATATCTATTATCAACAATAATGAGACAACATACCAAAATTCATGGGATGTAGCCAAAGCAATTCTTAAGGGAAATTTTATCTCTAAAAGTTTGTATGAATAGAATATAGAAAGAAGAAATCAAGGGTTTTGACACAGAACAAAAAAAGCTAGAAAAAGAGCTAATTAACCCCCCAATTAAATGTCAAGTTAGAAATTATGAAAATCAAAGGAGAGATTAATAAAATTGAAGGCAAGAAAACTTCTGAACTAATAAATAAAACTAAGAGCAGGTTATATAAAAAATAATATATTAATCTTTGGCTAATTTGATTTTTTTAATAAGAAAGAAGAAAACAAGTTACCAGCATCATAAATGAGTGAATTCACCATCAATGATGAGGAACTTAAGCAATAATTAGAAGCTATTTTGCCCAACTGAATGCCAATAAATCAAAAAATTTAAGTGAAATGCATGAATTTTTATAAAAATATGAATTGTCCAGATTGACAGATGAGGAAATGAACATATTTTTTAAATTGAACAAGCCTTCACTGAACTCCCTAAAAAAATCTCCAGATGAATCATGTGTAATAAATAAGGTGAATAGAGATGGCCAGATGAATTTACAAATGAATTCTATCAAACATTTTAAAAACAATTAATTCCATTACTATATAAACTCTTTGAAAAATAGGTGAAGAAGGAGTTCTATGATGCAAATATGGTGCTAATACCTAAACCAGGAAGGGCTTTTATGAATTTATGAATGAATCAGCCAGAATCAAATCTATTTCATAATGGCAAAGAAATAGAATGGTGGGTCAGTGTAATACCTTAGGCACAGAAGACACAGTAGTCAATGATTATAGTAATCTACTATTTGATAAATTAAAAAAAAATTCCAGCTTCTGGTCTAAGAATTCACTGTTTGGCAAAACTCCTTGTAAAACTAGAAAATAATATGACAAAAAACAGGCATAAACCAACATCTTAAACCATATGCTGAGATAAAGTCAAAATGGTGACATGATTTAGATATAAAGAGTGATGATACTATAAACAAATTAGGAGAGCAAGGAATAGTTTATCTATCAGATATATGGAGAAGAATTTATTTCCAGAGATAGAGAACATTATGAAATTCAAAATGGATAATTTTGATCATATTACATTTTAAAAGTTTTTTTTTTTGCATAAGCAAATTCAATGCAACCAGAATTACAATGAAAGGAGAAAGATGGAAAACAATTTTTACAGCCAGTGTCTCTGATAAAGGCCTCATTTCTAAAATACATAGAGAACTGAGTGAAATATATAAGAATACAAGTCATTCCCTAATTGATAAATAGTCAAAAGCTATGAACAGGCACTTTTCAGATGAAATTAAAGCTATCTATAGTCATGTGAAAAAAATGTTCTAAATCCCTGTTGATTAGAAAATGAAAGTTAAAACAACTCTGAGGTATCGCCTCAAACCTATCCAACTGACTAATGTGCCAGAAAAGGAAAATGGTAAATGCTGAAGAAGATTTCAGAAAATTGGGAAACTAATGTATTGTTGATAGAGTTATGAACTGATCCAACCATTCTGGAGAAGAATTTGGAACTGTGCTCAAAGGGCTAAAATATTGTGCATAACCTTTAATCCAGCAATACCACTACTAGGAATGTATCTCAAAGATATAATAAATAAAGTAAAGGGATCCACAAGTACAAAAATATTTCTAGCAGCTCTTTTTGTGGTGGCCAAGAATTGGAAATTAAGAGGATGCCCATCAACTGGTGGATGACTTAACAAGTTGTGGTATATAAATGTAATGGAATACTATTGTGTTATAGGAAATGATATGCAGGCAAATTTCAGAAAAGCCTCAGACTTACATTAACTGATGCTGAGTGAAGTGAGCAGAACAAGAAAAACAATGGACATAATAACAGCAATATTGTGCAATGATCAACTATTATAGGCTTATCTCTTTTCAACAATATAATGACCCAAGACAATTCCAAAAGAATCACTATTGAAAATGCTATCCACATGAAGAGAAAGAACTGTGGAGTCTGAATGCAGATTGAAGAATATTACTTTCACTTTTTTTGTTTTTTTTTTCCTTCCTTGTGGTTTTCCCCCTTTGTTCTGATTCTTTCACAACATGACTAATATGGAAATATGTTTAACGTAACTTTACATATATAACCTATATAAGATTTCTTGCTGTCTTGGTAAAAACAAGGAGGGAGAAAAATTTGAAACTCAAAATCTTATAAAAATTAATGTTGCGAACTATCTTTACATGTAATTAGAAAAAAAATAAAATGCTATTAAGCAGAAAAAAGAAAGAAGTCTGGTTTATTTTATCTATTGGGTAAATGGAAATAATTTTCATTGTTTTACACATCACATTGTTTGTGCACAATTTATCTACAGATGGATTGAACTATTTGCCCAATTACTTAGTGGACATATTTAGACTGGCAAAGAAGTTAATTTGCCTTCTGTATCATAGTTTATAAAGAGAGCCCTATTGATACCAACCCTTTTGAGTCTCCTCTTCTTTTAAAGATATATGTGTGTGTAGTGTGTATATACATATCTTTATATACATATATATATATATATATATGCCAGGAGAAACTAGCATTATGAAATTTGTTTCAGGAACATAAAATTCTGCTGCATATGCCCAGGAACAGCCTAGCATACATTTCACTGCTCACATTTGAACAATCCAATCAGAAATTGACAAAGACTTGGCACAAGTAATAAAAATAATTGTTTCCTTTTCTTGTGAAGGGAATGAATGTTTACAATAACTACAAAATGTTCTTCTTTGAGAATGATTCATATGCTACATAAGCCGGGCCTTTCTTCATACAGTTACAAAGGATATGAATCAGGCTGATTATTCTTACTGTCACAGTCTATTCTTGCAATGAGGATGAAGACAAGGGAGGGGAAAATTGAGATATTACCACAAGTTTTACTTGGAAGAAAGTTTTTTGGAAGTAACTGATTGTTTTAAGATTTAGAAAATTACCCTATTATATTATCATTTGTCTGAACTTTGAGTATTAGCTTTACTTATACTAGTTGAAACCAGATGGAAATTTGGAAGTCAGTATTTTAAGAAAAAATCACAAAATTAATTTGGTAGAAAGTACCAGGAGGGCTTATTCCTAAAAAGAGTTTAACAATATGGTAACCAATTTATCACTAGAGTCACAAACTTCCCTAAATTATTATGCCCACTTGCTTTATAAAATCTACTAAGCTTTACTACCCCTTGGAAGGAAAGAGAAACTTCCTTATAGAGATGTGTAATGTTTATTTTTCATAATTAAGAGGTTATGGGTCCTCATGTTAGTGATGAAAAGGAAGCCAGTTGTTGGGGGGAGAAAACTCCATTTCTAATGAGAAAGAAAGTGTGAAACCATGAATTTAGATGACTTGTTTTTATAAATGTAAGGCACCTTAAAAAAAGCTTAAAATTAATGTGATATATCCTTAGTCTTTTTGCAAATCATGGCATTGTGTTTTTTTTTAAATTATGTTGGCTTCACTTCCAGAAATAAATCCTAGAATTTAAACAGTTTATTTTAAGATTTGACTCCTTATCAAGAGTTCCCTGTTCCAATGAAATCATTGGTTTGGTACACAACAATTATTTTGCTTGTTCTTTTTTAAAGTAATACTCTTACACTTTATATTAAGTCAATTTACAAGTTAACAGTCATTTATTAAGCACTTATTATGTGCCAAGTACTGTGCTAAGTGCTAGTGAAGCAATAAAAAGAAAAAAAGAGTCTGATCTTGAGGAGTTCATTCATTGTTTTTTGGAGGGGAGAAGGTAGGGCAATTGGGGTGAAGTGACTTGCTCAAGGTCACATGGTGGCTAGTTTTTTTGTATTTTTGTTAAGTGTCTGAGACCAGATTTGAACTCAGATCCTCCTGACTCTAGAGGCAGTGCTCTATTCACTGTACCACCTAGCCACCCTGGAGTTTATTTACTAATGGGGACAGGGTTGTTGTATAAATAATTGTGTGTGGGTATCATATAGATTAGATAGGTAGACAGATAGATAGCAGAGTAGATAGAATATTATTCTGGGAAGGGAAGGCACTAGCATCTGGGGAAGTTAGGAAAGGCCTTCTGTGGAAGGAAGAATCTGAGCTACATTTTGGAGGAAACCAGGGAAACTGAAGTAACTGAATAATTTTAGTCTATTTAGTCCATTTTTTCTGGTATTTATTCATGGTCACCAATATTTTCTTGAAAATATCCATTTGTTCTATGAGGATACTCTCTCCATTAATTCATCAGTATGATGAATTAGTATTATATAATTATATTATTATATTATAATTATATTATTATTATAGAATTCATCAGTATTTTGTGGGCTGCTGTATCTATTCTCTTTATGATAGGTTTCTCTCAACTTATCAAGACTAGACTTCAGCTATTAGATTATTCATATCAGCCTATACTTCAAAAAGTCCTTTCAAGCTTAGCAGTATTTTGAGGGACTACTTTTCCCTGTCAGAGCCTTTAAGACCACACTTTGAAAAAGCACTGAAGCATGACATTAAAAGGGTATGACATACCTGTACTTGGGATACACTTAGCTTGGAAGAATGTGGTGATGTAGGTACCAGAAATAGTCTTGCTCCAGAAGTAAGGCTACGCATAGTTGCTTCTTACACATGTTGTCAAAAAGCTCCACACCCAATAAAGTTAATAATAATGGCAATAACAACAGTAATAAACATTTTATAGGGCTTTTGAGATTTACAAAGCACTTTCCCTATGTCATCTCATCTAATATAGTAAAATAGTTGCTACACTAAATAATTGATGCGTCTATGAATTCAAGGAGTCCTAAGGTCATTATTGCCTTAGAGCTGGGAGGGATGTTAAAGGCTCATTGTGCAGATGAGTGAGGGGAGACTTTCCCATAGTCAGTGACAGAAGCCATGTCTTCAAACTCCAAATCTAGTGACCTTTCCACTCTTCCAAGTCATGTGAGAATTGTATAATATTTATCATTATAGCTAAAACACAGAAAAACCCTGACAATGTAGCTATGATATAGCCTATGATGACAGTATCAACACCTTTCAGGATACATATTTTATATCAAAAAGTGAGAAAATGGCAATGATCTGCTGAATTAACTCAGAAAACACTTAGATGCTTTACCTCCAATTTTCTAGCCATATCCCTTTGAGAAAGAGCAACCAAAATCAGCCGATGTGATGATATTGAAGTCACTGCTACAGCTTCCTTTTTCTTTCCAGATAGGGTCCATTGCCTAATCTGCTGCTCCACTGCAGAACATAGACTGACTGACTGCCCTAAATAGCATCATCTGACACTGTTCTGCTCTTTACTGAGGAATTCAGCATCCAGAAATCCCTGTGGTCAGTCTGATTACATATCAGATCACAATCCTGTTCCCTTAATCTTACTGTGCTTTCATCAGTAAACAGGATGTTTGCACCCAGGAGCATGGTTTATGGTTTATATATATTTAAACTGTCATAAACACATATTTTTATAGCTGAGGCTGGAGCTAGGGCTCAGTGTCCTCCATGGCCCCCAAACAAAGCAACAATAAAATGAGCTTTGAGCAATTCTCTGAGACTTATCTTATCTACATGGCTACTGAACAATATTAAAATACATTACCAACATTTCATTCACCCCTTTAAAGTTGTCCAGTTATTTATAGTATCTAAATGTGCATTTTCCCCCTTTTGATAGCTTCTCTAAAACTCTTTGTAATTTTTTTTTATTTTAGAGTTTCTTCTGAAGTTAGTGTGCACTAATTAAATGCTACAGTTAGTACTCAGAATTCCTGTAAAGCTATTGGAATCACTTTCATTCATTCAACAAATATCTATTGGGTATTAAATTAGTACAAGGAACTGGACTTGACCTTTGTCTGCCAGGATCGGTTCTTTCCTCTTACTTCCTAAACTTTGACCTCTTTGCATCACAACAGTTTCTAGATTCTTTCAGCTTGGGTAAATTCTTACCCCAAGCTGCTCTTAATCTGCCCTGAGCTATTGTTTTACAAATTCTCATGTAGTAATGTTTATGTCATTGTTAGGTAAATGAAATGAGGATTTTGAGGACATTTAGCATAGTCAGTCACTAAACATTTATTAAGAACCTTCTGTATGCCAGACACTTTTATGATTTCATTGTTGATGAAGAGACATTCTCTCCAAATATAAGTTGACGCCCTCTTCGCCACTTAAGAATCTTAGAGATTTGCCCAGATCACTGAGAATAAGGGGACTGCTCTGAGTCCCACAGCTATGTTTCAGAGCTAGAACTTGAAGACAGATCTTCCTGGATTGAAGGTCAATGCTCTATTTACCATACACTCTAATCATAATAGTAATCATAATAATAGCTAACATTTATAAAATAATTACTATATGTCAGTCATTGTGCTCAGTGCATTCTTATTATTATCTCGTTTATAGGTGCCATTCCTATGAAGTAAACAGAAGTTAGGTGATTTGTCCAGGGTCCCAAAGCTATTAAGTGTCTGAGGTTACATTTGAACTCAGATCTTCCTGACTCCAGGCCTAGTACTCTATCCACTGTAACACCTAGCTAAGTAGATGTATATACTATTTAATATAATAGTGTAAGAACATTATCCTTGCATTCTGTCTCAATTTTGTAGTTTAAACAGTTAAGGAATTTTTTTTAATCAAGAACACACAAATTGGTTGTGATTTGGGTTCTCTAGACAGTAGCTAAGTGGCACAGTGGGTAGAATACTGGGCCTGGAGTCAGGAAAACCTGAGTTTGAATCTGACCTCAGATACTTACTAGTTGTGTGACCTTGGGCAAGTCACTTAACCTCTGTTTCCCTCACTCCTCATTTGTAAAATCAGCTGGAGAAGGAAATAGAAACCATTCCATTATATTTGCCAAAGAAAACACCAAAAGGGGTCACAAAAAGTCAGACACAACTGAAAACTAAACAACAACTTATTTTTCCCAAAGTATACAGTTATTGTATAATGAAACTTAATTTATCTCCTTTTCTAGAAAAGATCATATTGATACCTGTGTTGAGATTTCACATAGATGCCCCAGGTAACCTATTTCTTTAATGCATGATTCAGTTCAGTAAAAAAAAAAAAAAAAAAAAAAGCTTTAGACTTGGGGCTAGGAGGCCAGGGTTTGAATCTTGGCTCAATGAGTTTGGGCAAGTCCCTTCGCTATTATTCACCTCATATGGTCGTTGTGAAAAATAAATGAAATAATATATTTGAAAAGTATCACAAGCCAAAAAGCCATCTATAAATGTAGCCATTATTAAATGGCACAGAACAAAACTGCTAGGGAAGTTCTTTTTGTGCTTTTTTTCACTTGTCCTATTTCTTCAGCCATTTTCTTTTTATTGTCAAAACAAATCCACTTAAGTTATATCCTGACATTTTAAAAAATATGGCACATATACTTAAATACAAAATTGACTTTAAAATGATTCAATTTTATTATTATAATATGTATTCTACAAGAGCATGGTTTGGCTCTTCTTTGGTATACTGCGTATACCATTTTCTATCAAAAATTTACTCTGACCACATTTTACTACAATGTGGTGACTCAAATTAAGATACACTCACAATCACACCAAGCAACATATCGTGTGCTCCATGTTCCTCAGAATGGCATTTAAAGAGAATATACCCTTAATATGAGAAGCCGAATCCCATTATGCGCCTTCTTTACCTTCCCATGTAGTAGACTTTAGAACTTAGAACATGGCCTTGCTCTGTGCATAAAGCAGCTTAATAGTATATCTTTACTTGAATTAGAAAAATAAGGAAGTCTGGCTAATATTTAAACTTTTCTGGCTGCAAATACATGAATATTTTAATAGAATGTCACATGGAATTGTATCTCTGGGCTGTGCAAGGATCTAATTTGACTAACTTATATGGACTTGAGCTTTTTTTCCATGGTAAAATACAGATCCCTGAATTTCTTACCTATAGTCAGTTTTTCATTTAACTCAAACACTAAAGCTTCAGTGGGCTATGGTGTCATTTTAATAGTGCATTTTCTGAGAGTTCTTCTTTCCCTCTTAATAAGTCATAATAATTATACTGGAATGGTTTCTATGAACAGACAGTTCATGAATATTAAAATTAACATAGATAAATAATTCTGATTTTTATCTTTCTCCTTTAGGAATCAGATTCTTCTTCTGACTCTTCCTCTTCTTGAGCATGGTTTCTTGTGCTTAGCTGTAATTCAGTTTGATTGATGGAAGTTTCATTGTCTATGCGCACCAAGATATTTTCTGGTTCCTCTGTAGAGGCAAAGAATGACACCCTTCTCTGGTGCTAATAATTGATTGAAAGGCCAGTTTGTCAACCATTTTTTTGTTTGTTTGTTCTGGCATCCCCAGCTCTCCACATGGTGCTTGGAGATTAGCACATGCTGGATAAATGCTTATTGAAGGGAAATTAACTGATTTGTCCAAAGTAGAAAGAGCAGAAGTCCAGTGTTCCATGATTTTACACCCTGGGGACCAGAAGGTTTAGGGTTGAGTCCTTCAAGATGATCTTTTTATGTTGATGAGAGGAAGGAAAGAGTGAAGGAAGAAAAGAAGGAAGGAAGGAAGGAAGGAAGGAAGGAAGGA
>NW_027185655.1:64564356-64596611 GCF_028583685.1 Petaurus breviceps papuanus
AGGAAAGAAGGGAGGGAGGAAGGGAGGAAGGAAGGAAGGGAGGGAGGGAGGGAGGGAGGAAGAAGGGAGCCACGGGGTCTAGGACTGGAGAGGGGTGTGGCTGCTCTAACAAGGTTTTTCTTTTTTTTTTTTAATTCTTTTGCTCTTTTATGGCATTTTCTTAACAATGATACTGGAATGGCTTGCCATTTCCTTCTCCAGTTCATTTTATAGATAAGGAACTGAGGCAAACAGGGTGAAGTTACTTGCCCAGGGTCACATAGCTAGTAAGTGTCCAAGGCTGGATTTGAACCCAGGTCCTCCCAACTCAAGACTGTAATAGTAATGGGAATTTGAAGAGCTTTCCTGCTTTGAAAATATGCTCTGCCCCCTAATAGACTTAATGTAATCACATGGAGCCTGTGGTGGAAGGAGTTTGCTGAAGGATGGAACAGAGCCTACAGGAAGCTGGGAGGTAAAGCAGTTAGATGGTTGGGAAGAAAAGATGCTTTTGAGAGAGACAGATAGGCTTGTGAGTAAGGCTAAAGGATGGTGTGACTCTCTGTACTGTTGTGGTTTATTAAGTTTTTTGCTACTATCATGTAATCAGCTTACTGTTTGGGGGATTCAGTTTTCTGGTATCTGAATAAATATTTTGCTTCTGTATTATATATGGAGAGTCTGTTATATTTTGTGATTGAGCACCATGTAGTTATATTTATAGTGACCATGGGCACTGTGAATATTGCATTGGTGCTACATAGGCCCAGTTCTATCCACCTAGCTGCCCCATTTTAATGATTACTCTTTTGTAATACAGTTTAAGGTCTGAGTTCTCCATTCCCTATTCATTGTTTCCTTTACTAGTCTAGATCTTTTGTCCCTCCAAATGAATTGTTTTATTATTTTGTCTACTTTTGTAAAGTATCCTACTGGTAGGTTAATTTGTGCAACATTAAATCTTTAATTCAATTTTAATATTATTGTAAGTTTTATTATATTGGAAAGACCCAGGCATTTAAATACTTTTCCTAAGGTGATGGAGTATAATTATGATGATTAAACTTAACCCTGGAGTTAAGAAACTAGACCTCCCTCCCTCCCTTCATTACAGAGGTCCAAGAGCATGGATATATCACATACTGTCAGATATAGTCTGTGCTCATATCTGGTTTTCTCGTCCTGCCTTTTTTCCTTCTTTCATTTTTAATCTTTGTCACAAGAAAAAAGCTTTGATGGAGAAGGGGAAGGGAAATGTTTGGAAATTAATAAAATGTAGAAATAAAGGATATCAGTTTAAGGAAGGTATCGCTCTGATGTCCTCTACTCAGGTCAGACCACATCTGGAATACTGTGTTCACTGAGTGCACATTTTAGGAAAAAACCTACACAGACAAAAGTGGTATAGGACCAGATGCTGAGGTAACTATAGAATTCATGATGCAATTATCAGTTGAAGGATTTGAGGATCCCTAACCTTGAGAAGAGGAGACTTAGATGTATCTACCATCAGTCTTGAAGAATTTTAATGACTAACACATACAACATGGATCAGCCTCGCTCTTTTGGCTCCACAGAACAAAACTAAAATATATGGGAAAAGATAGAGTTTCAGATTAAGACATGATAAATAGGGAAAAAATTCTGAAAAATTAGAGCTAGACATAAGTGTAATGCAATGATTCAAGAGTTAGTGGGTTCCATCTATCTGAAAGTCTTTAAAGGAAGACTAGGTGAACATTTATCAAGGATTTTGTTAAAACTATTCTTCATTAAGTATAATTTAGACTAGCTGGATACTGAGGTCCCTTACAGTTCTTAAATTCCATGATTCTCTGAGTTTCAGAGAGATTAAAAGAGTTTTTTAAAAGTTTAAAGTTAAAAGGTCCACTGTCACAAAACCAGTGAGTCAAAGCCAGGTATTCAAACATGGCTCCTTGACTGCAAATTCAGTGCTCCATGACTCTATTACTACTGGGAAATGAGCATATTTTTATGCTACAAAATTTCTATTATTCATGCCATCTGGGGGATTTTTGATTTTGAAATAAATCAAATTGCATGCATGAAGCTGACGGGCACAAAAAAGTACTGTTTTAAAATGTTTGGATATAAAAGCCCTTAACTATGGTGCCTGGCAGGTCACTGCAAATTCTACCATTATATAGCAAAAATCAAGGTTAACAGGGCATGTTACGCTAGCTACTGGGATCCATGACATGACCTACCTAAGCAGTGATTGTCAGGTAATTCAGAAATAATAGAGGGAACTTGACACCAGAAGCCAAAGATATCAATTGTAATCAGGCACTGAAGGATGTTAGTGCCAAACTGATAGCTAGGAATTGATGTCAGTGATGCCAAAGCTGGAAAAGGGACCAGGGACAAATATTGAGAGCATCAAAGCTTGAGCTAAAGGTTAAGAGGGAAGCTCAGCAGGTGAACCAGAGGAAATAAATTATGATGAAATAATAATAGGAACATCTGGCTTTTGAATAGGTCCTTAAGATTTGCAAAGTTATTTATGTTTATTATCTCACTTATTCCTTATGAAACCTTAGAAATGAGTTGTTATTATTATCTCTATTTTACAGATGGGGAAACTGAGATCTAGTTACTTAAGTTACTTGCCCAGGGTCACACAGCTAGTGTCTAAGGCAGGATTCAAACTCAAGTCTTCTGATTCAAAGGCTGGCATATAGATATTTCATATAGATAAGTACAAAAACAGGCACACATCCAGGCAGCCTGAAAGTATGGACAAGGAAGGGAATGAGGATGCATATGAACTCAGGGCTTCCTGACTCTAAGGCCAGTGCTCTATCCACTGTGCCACTTATGTGGCCAGGACCACTGTATAACTTCCTTTAAATGGTAAGTTAATAGGCTCCCCTTGTTCTCCTTTTTGTAACTTCCAGTGAGGAAATTCTCTCTGCTAATGCAGATCATGTCTTACTCTGTAATTTACAATCTTATAGGGGCAGGTAGGTGACACAGTGAATAGAGCACCAGTCCTGGAGTCAGGAAGGCCTGAGTTCAAATCCAGTCTCAGACACTTGATACACTTACTAGCTATGTGACCTTTGGCAAGTCACTTAACCCCAATTGCCTTTCTTTCCCCCCTCCAATAAAACCCCCAAAATTATAATCTTATACTGAGAAGTTAAAAGACTTGCCCAGGGGTCACACACAATTATATGTCCAAGACAAGTCTTAAACTTTGGTCTTCCTGACCCCATCCATACACTGCCTCTCAATCTTCCATGAAGTCTATACCTCAGCGTTATGTGTTGAATCAAATTGTCCATTATTTCTACAATTACATTTGTGTTCATACTTATTATCTCCCCTCCAATTGACATTTCTGACTGCTAACTTCATCTGTAATTTTTTCTCTATGATCAACTGTACATTTTATCCCTGCCACTTTAACCCTTACCTTGTCTTTTAAGTGTTTTCTTAATCTCTGTGGTTATACTTTCCTAATAATACCTAACATTTATATAGCTCTTACTATATGCCAGGCACTGTGCTAAGTGCTTTACAATTATTATCTCATTTGATCCTCACAATGGATCCTTTGTGGATCACAATTGAATCACAATCCAATCCTTTGGAGGTAGGTGCTATTTTCATTCCCATTTTTAAAATGAGGATTGAGAAATTTACTCTACAAAATGACATTAGAAAATAGGTCAGATTACTGGTTTAAAAAATACTGGTTAAAAAATTCAGATTACTGGTTAAAAAAAGTTAGTAATTATATGTATGTATGTATGTATGTATGTATGTATGTATATATGTATGTGCCCTGACATTAAGGCACAGCCAGTCATAACAAAAACATTTCTCAAAACTGTGTAGTGTTGGACAGATATGAAATAAATTTTATACCCTAAGAAAAAGCTGTAAACAATAACTTCTAAGATTAAAGACATCAGAAGAAGCAATCAGTTGAGACTGAATTCTGATCATCTAAGGAGAATATTTACCTTGTTAGTGGTTTTCATATGGACATTAAGAAGAAGATGAAATGTAAAACCAAGTAGGTGAGCAAATAACATCTAATATGATCCCGTGCATGTTGGGTGATGCCCTTGGCTTAACACTGTGAAGGTATCCCTGGGTGTCCTAAAGAGATTGAAGAAACTTTATTAAGTGCAAAAGAAAGTCTTCTAGCTGACAAGCACAGGAAATGTATTGGACTTATTTGAAGTCCCTGTGTAAGTAAGATAACTCAATACAGACTGCACTATGATTTATCTCATTCTCGGTGTGGTGTTAGCCGGTTTGGGTAGATTTATTCACTAAAAGTATTTCATTCAAAGGTAAATGTGTTGTGATATATCGTCTCTTTCAACATGTCTAAAATAAGAAGTTAAATAATATGTCTCTTCCTAAAGGGGCATATGGTAAAGAACTGATTTATTAAAGATTCTATGAGAAACCATATCTTAACGTTCATTTGTCTAAACACTTTCATCCATTTTTAGTTACTTAAAAAAAAATTGATACAATATATAAAAGAGACACACAAATAACACATGATTTATTATAGCCCAATTTTTTAGAGAAGAAAAAAAAACTTGGCCATTCCTTTTGTCCCCTTTTCACCCCATTCATAAGAAGTGCTGCCTTGGCAACTTTACCAGGAAAAATGTACTGCTCCTTAGAACCTGCAAGAATTGTAGAATGTATTTAGTACAATGAACCTCTTTCTTTGTGAACTTGGTGCTTTAGGGGCTAATCATGAAAGCTTCTGAGGAGTGAGCTCATCAATCTCTCCATTTTGACAATGAGATTACCTAAATTAGCTGTTCTCTTGTCTTTCTTACTAGATCATAGATTTAGATCCAGAAGAGACCAAAGAGGTCAGTCATTTCAACACTGTCCTTTTATTGATAAGACACAGAGAGATTAGTCACACTGGAAAGAAATATCAAAGCCAAGATTTGAATGAAGGTCTTCTAAATCCATCTTTTCCCTCATTATGCCATGCTGCAGGATTATCATCCTATAGACAGAACCTTAGTATGTGTACTTTATTCATCAATTAATCATCAATCTGCAAGAAAGGTTATTGACTGCAGGGGATAAAAAAGCAAAAGTTAAACCACTATTTTCAAAGAGCTTATAGTCTACACAGGATTGACAACATAAAATAAAATAAATAACACTTATTAAATACCTACTATATGCTATGCATTGTATTAACCATTGGGGCTACAAAGAAAGGCATATAACAATTGTTCTTAAAGAACTCACAGTCCAATGGGCAAGACTATGCAAATGACTGTGTACAAACAAGATCTATACATGATAAATCACATTTAATCAATAGTGAAAAGGCACTGTTGCCAAGCTTCTTGCAGAAGATGAGACTTTAGGGGCAGCTAGGTAGCACAGTGGATAGAGCAACAGTCCTGGAGTTAGGAAGACCTGAGTTCAAATTTGGCCTCAGACACTTGACACTTATTGTGTGACCTAGGCAAATCACTTAACTCAGATTGTCTCTTCAAAAATAAGATGCGACTTAAACTGAGACTTGAAGGAAGGTGGGGAATCTAATAGGTAGAGATATTAGGTCTTTAAGCACAACATCATATCATCAACAAAAAAGTGATAGCCTTGTTTTTCTTTACATATACATATTATATCAAGGTCTTTTTCTTGTCTTATTGCTATAGCCAACATTTATGATATTATATTAAATAGAAGCAGCAACAGTGGACATCCCTGTTTCAGCCCTGAATATATTGAAAAGGTGTCTAGTTTATCAGTGATAAATAATAGTAGCTCTTAGTTTTAAATATAGACTAGTTATCATTTTAAGGAGCAGTTCATTTATTCCTTTGTCTTCCAGTGTTTTTTTTTTAACAGAAATGGGTATTGTTTTTTGTCAAAAGCTTTTTTATGCTTCTATCGATATAATTGTATAATTTTTGTTGGTTTTGTTATTAATATGGTTAATCAATTCATAGATTTTCTAATATTATACCACTATGAATTCCTGGGATATATCCAAACTACTCATAGCATTTAGGCTTTATCATATGATGCTTTAGTATCTTTGCTAATATTTTATTTGAAGCTTTTGCAACTGTGTTCATTAGGGACATTGGTCTATAGTTTTGTTCTTCAAAAAAGTGATATAGGCAGAGTCAAAATGGTGGAGTAAAAATACTACTTCCACGCGACTCCAGCTTTCACCTCCTCCAATACATGTAAAAAATGACTCTAAACAAACTTTAGACCTATAGAATCCACAAAGTGACACAGAGAAACAAATCTCCCACCAAAGGAAGCCCAGCAGGCTGGCAGAAAGGGTCCATCACAGCATGCTGGGAGCCAAGGGCATTCATGACTGAGCCATGGTTTTAGCCCCTGGGTGGGCCCGACAACCAAGGCTGGAGCAAACTTCATGGGAGTAAATCACCAGCAGCTGTAGTAGTTTCCAGACATCTCAATTCATAAATGCCAGACAAAATAAAAGGTCAGTGTGGAACTTGGTTGGTTCAAAAGGGTGATAGGAGAGTACAGTCTGGCTGCTACCCCAGGAGTGAGAAGCAGAGGAGGCATGGTGGCTACAGCTGCTGCTGTGTGGCTGCTTCTAGTGCTCCTGGACAGTAGATTGTAGGGGAACCAAGAGGCCATTTAAAGGCTAAGTGCCCTTGCTTTGATGTGCTTGGATCTAAATCTTGGTCTTGGGTGGTGGTCCTGGGGCGTGTGACCAGCGAGCCAGAGCATGTGGGGGCTGTAGAAAGGGCACCCATCTAATAGTTCTGGCAGCTGCAAAAATGCCAGAGAATTGGGACATAGTTCTCTTCATTCTGGAAGTAGAGTTCTACTATGCCAAAGAACTCAAATGTCAAATAATTGGCTGCCAAAATGAGCAAGCAACAGAAGCACAAACAGACCATAGAATCCTTTTGGGGGGACAAAAATGATCAAGTCATGGAGGGGAAGGAAGACATCAAAGTCAGAACTCCTGCATCAAAAACCTCCTAGAAAAATATGAATTGGTTACAGGCCACAGAGAAGCTCAAGAAGGATTTTGAAAATCAAGGAAGAGAAGTGGAGGAAAAAATGGGAAAAGAAATGAGAATGATACAAGAAAATCATGAAAAGAGAGTCAACAACCTGACTGAAGAAAATAATACCTTAAAAAAATAGACTAACTTGGGGGGCAGAGTCAAGATGGAGGTGTAGAAACAGGACTTCCACAGGTTCCGACTTCCACATCCTTCAATTCATGTAAAAGGTGACTCTGAAGAAATTTTGGAGGTACAGAACCCACAAAATGACACAGAGAAGCTAACCTCCCCCTGAGGACAGCCCAGCAGGATGGCAAGAAGTGGCTAGTGCAGTGCTCTGGGAGGCAACCTCAGCCCCACATGAGCCTGAGGTTTTATCCTCAGAGCGGGCCTGACCAGCAACCTGCTGGAGGGACTTCAGATCACCAGGAGCTGTGGTGGTTTCCAGAATAATCAACACATATATGCTAAGGTCAAAGTGAGAATTCAGTGTAGGATGGACTTTGGGATCCAGTAGTTCAGGAGTGTGGTCAGGCTTTGACCCCAGGGCAAGAAGCTGCTGAGATGCAGTAGCCTTGCAGACACAGCCACATAGCTACTTCAGCTCCTGGCCTGCAGATTATAGGGGGGCCAAGGAACCAGTCTGAGGGGTAATCACTCTTGCTTTAACCAGCTTGGATCTGGATTTTGGTCTAGGGTGGAAATCCTGGAGTGTGCAAGCAGCCTGCCAGAGCATGTGGAAGCTTCAGAGAGGGCACCCAACTGATATCGTTGGTATCTGAAAAAACCCAGCATTTGGGACAAAGCTCCCCTGTCTGGCAGTAGAGTCCCACTGTGGCAAAAACCTCAAAAGCCAAATAATTGGAGTTGCACTTTTGGAGTGCAACATGAACAAATGAGGGAAGCAAAGCAAGCAGAGCAACCCAAATTTACACTCCTATTTTGGGGACAAAAAGGATCAAAGCATAGAACAGGATAAAGACAATGAAGTCAGAACTCCTCCACCAAAAGCTTCCAAGAAAAATACGAGCTGGTTACAGGGCATAGAGGACCTTAAGAAGGATTTTGAAAAGCAAGTTGGAGAAGTGGAGGAAAAATTGGGAATAGAAATGAGAATGACACAAGAAAATCATGAAATGACAGTCAACACCCTGACTGAAGAAAATAACACCTTATAAAATAGACTAACTCAAATGGCAAAAGAGGCTCAGAAATGCAATGAGGAAAAGAAGGCCTTAAAAAGCCAAATTTGACAGATGGAAAAGGAAACTCAAAAGCTCACTGAAGAGAATCATTTCTTTGGAATTAGATTGGAGCAAATGGAAGCTAGTGACTTTATGAGAAATTAAGACACTGTTAAACAGATACAAACAAATCAAAAAATAGAAGGAAATGTGAAATATCTCATTGGAAAAACCAATAACATGGAAAATAGATCCAGGAGAGATAATTTAAAATTTATTGGATTACCTGAAAGCCGTGATCAAAAAAAGAACCTAGAAATCACCCTTCAAGAAACTCTTAAGGAAAATTGCCTTGTTGTTTTAGAACTAGAGGGCAAAATAGAGGTTGAAGGAATCCACCATTCACCTCCTGAAAAAGATTCCCAAAAGAAAACTTCTAGGAATATTATAGCCAGGTTTTGGAATTCCCAGATCAAGGAGAAAATATTACAAGCAGCCAGGAAGAAACAATTTGAATGTTGTGGAAACACAATCAGGATAACACAGGATCTGGCAGCTTCTACACTGAGGAACTGAAGGGCTTGGAATATGATATTCTAGAGGTCAAAGGTGCTGGGATTAAAACCAAGAATCACCAACCCAGCTAAACTGAGTGTCATATGTCAGGGGAAAATATGGTCATTCAATAGAATAGAGGACTTTCAAACATTCTTGATGAAAAAACCAGAGTTGAGTAGAAAATTTGACATTCAGATACAAGAAACAATAGAAGCATGAGAAGGTAAATGGGGAAAAGAAATCATAAGGAATTCCTAAATGGAAAAATGGTAATTGTAACTTAGGAAACTTTTCTCAGTATGTGGACAGTTGAAGGGAATATAAATGTGTATATAAATATATATGTATATATACATATATGTCTATATAGGAGAGTATATATGTATATGAATACATATGTTAGTGTGTGAATATATGTGTACATGTATACATAGACAGAGGGCACAGGATCAATTGAATAAGAAGGAATGATATTTAAAAAATAAAATTAAGAGGTGAGAGAGGAATTTATTGGGAGAAGAAGAAAGGGAGCTATACATTACTGTAAATTATCTCATATAAAAGAGACAAGAGAAAACTGTTACAATGGAGGTGAAGAACAGGAAGGAAAAAGGGAATGGGTCAACCTTACTCTCATTGAATTCAGCTTAAGCAGGGAATAGCATACACATTAAATTGGGTATCTTACCCCACAGGAAAGGAGGGTGGAAGGGGATAATAGGGGGGAAGATAGAAGGGAGGGCAGATTGGGAGAGGGAGGGTAGTTAGAACCACACATTTTTGAAAAGGGATAAGGTCTAAGGTGAAAATAGAATAAGTGGGGGGTGGGATAGGATGGAGGGAAATATGGTCAGTCTTTCACAATATATCCACTATGAAAATGTTTTGTGTAACTACATATGTACAACCTATACTGAATTGCTTATTTTTCCAATAGGGGTGGGTGATGAGGGAAGAAGGGAAAGAATCTGGAAATCAAAGTTTTAAAATCAAATGTTTAAAAATTATTATTATTATTTTCATTATTATTATTAACATGTAACTAGGAAATAAGATATACAGGCATTGGGCTATGGAGATCCATCTTGCCCTACTGGAAAGTCATAGGGGAGATGGGAGAGGATATAGGAAAGAGCAGATTGGGGGAAGGAGTATTCAGTGGGATCGCTGTTTTGGGGTGATGTGTAGGGGACAGATGGGGAGAAAATTTATAACTCAAAATTTTGTGGAAATGAATGTTGCAGAATAAAATTAAAATAAAATAAAAAGTGCTATAACTGGACTGATTATATGTATGTGCATTCATGCAGGCATATTTGCATGTATGTATATATGCATGTTATCATTCTGAACTAAAATCTGTCAATTTTCTGTAATGGATAACATGTGTCATGATTAGCCATGTGGAATTAGGATTGACTTGCATGTATGTATATATAGATCTACATATGTGTATATTTGTGTATGTGTGCATGTATAAGGGTGGGGGTATATATATGTATGTGTATATATGTTTGTATACATACATATGGAGAAAGACAATGTGGGAAAGAGGGATAGAAGGAAGGAGGAAGAGAAACAGAGACAGAAAGGGAGAAATGATCAGAGGGAGGAAGGTAAGGAGAAAAAGGGTAGGTAGAAAAAGGGAGAGGTAAAGGGAAAAGAAGAAAGTAGTTCTGACATGCATTTATTGTGAAACTGAAGAATAAAAAGCCCAGAACTCAAGGGTTTAGGGCATAATGATCAAAACCTTTGTTAGTGAGACATTAAAAAAAGGATAAGAAATCAATAAAATGGTAGCACTGTTTTATTCATGTTAGATGGTTAAGAAATTCCAAAATATTACAATAAATAGTTTTTATGTTGGCAGCCTCAGGCTGCTGCTTATCCTGCAGCCTGTTTCCCAGGATAGTCATGGTGATGTGGAAGGGAAGAGCCTTGGAGAAACTTAGGTATGCACAAACACTCTGTAACTGATTCTAGTCTGTTAACTGGGCAGTGAAAAGAAGGAAACAACTATATAGTAAGTGTTTATTATATGACAGACATTGTGCTAAGTTCTTTACAAATATTATCTCATATGCTAAAACAATTCCTGGAGTTATAATAACACCAAACTCCAGGGGTTGCTGTATTAGGAAGCAATTTCAGCATAACACAAATTTCATGTTTACTTATGTATGAGATTTCATCAGTGAGAAACGGAAAACTTCATCTATGTGACCTAAACATAAAATATACACATTTGCACCTAAACATCTACTAGCTACCTCAGTTCACCACTTGTGTTGTCCTGCACGATTAGGACAAAAAACACTTAACAATAACTTTAAAATTGAAAACCTTCCCATACGCATTTCCCCACACAAAATTCAGATATTGGTCAAGGTAAAGTGCCATATTTATCATTTGTCTTTTCACGCAGTAGGAATTGGGGGATAAAAAGAACTGCTCAGCCTCTCCACACTCCTTCACCTTCCACCATGGTCAGGGCCCCTGACCCAGAGAAGTAGGCCCACTGAGGCTCTGCCCTCATGCCCACAGCCTCTAGACTTTGCCAGCCTGGATGTAGAAAGTAGGTTTCTCAGCATCTCTGCATGGAGAAATGGCATTAGAGATACTCTGTGCATGTTCCAGACTTTCATTATATATTGTAAATTTTTTTTTAAAAAGTTGTATAGGTGTGTTTTATTTAAAACTTGTAAACATTTGCACTTCAGGGGAACTCTCTCGTAACAAAGTAAAATATTTAAGTAAAACTAATAATCCAGTGACTTTATCTGTAAGTGCAAATCTACCTCCCAAACTATTCCATTTAAAAACAAAAGAAAATTAGAAAAAAATCCTTCTGCCATCTCTCTACCATCAGGCTCTTTGATTAGAACAGTCATTCAAAAAAGTTCAATCAGCTTTGACCTCATTTTTGCCTCCGAGTTCTTTGGGGAGCTTGATAACTAGTGAAGAACGTAGAGTCTTTTGCAATTTTTTAAGTTTGGAAGTCCAGAAGGCCCCTTTGCATCCCATCACTCCAGAGTTTGTAACCAGTGTAGTATCAATGTCTGGAAATACAAGGAGTGACCTTCCAAAATGACCTTTGGGACCCCAGCCCAATGATTGCTCAGGCACAGGTTAATTCAGCAATTGGTTCAGATGCCTAATCCAGGCATGAACTTTGTAGGATGAATGCTGTGTAGAATTAAGCTAAGTTTTGAGTTTACTTTCTCAGAGATGAAGGTGATATAAAGGAAAGTACATCTAGAGATATTAGAAGGGGGAAATGTTTATGTTTGTTGAGGCTGTATCAGTGAAGTAAACATGTGTACATATGTTATGTATAACATATATTTGTGTATTATATATACATTTGTGAATGTGCATGTATATATGTGCATTGCATATGTATGTTTTCTTTATAATCTTTGAATATGATAATCCCAAAATAAGAAAAAAAAAGAAATAACATAGCCATCCATCCATCCTTCAAATCTTCCCTGAATTCTTAATCTTTTCATGTAAGATATCAAATCTTCAAACTCAAGAATATTCATATCACTTAAAATAATAAATTATTCTTTTTATTAAAGAATTAAAAGAAAGACTGTAAAAATTTGCCATTTAGAGAGTTCTTAACAAAACCAATATAATAGTAGTTTTGTTGGACTTGGAATTTTTTACCTTTTACAACTAATAGGAATAAACTCCTTGGAAATTAAATCCTGGTTCTCTTTCTTTCTGTGCTAAAAATATCATTATAAAGTAAAATAACATCATTGTATCTTGATTTTTTATCTTTCTTTATTCTTCTCTATTCAAGGTAAGGGTTTGTGTTTATGAATAAGAGAGAAGAGAATTTTCAGGGTTAATGAAATTTTTTTAAACTTTCAGAAAAATAAATTTTGATCATAAATATGAAAGTTAGTACCTTCAGGTAATGATATTGAAAGAATTCTATTACAAACATAAAGATGGAAGAAATGTTAGTTTCTCAGAGGCCTCCAAATCTACTGTCATTTAAGCAGTGTTTTTCTCAGGCTGTTAGAAGTCTAATTAGTTTTTTTCTTCCATGGACTTTATTCAAGAATAGAAGGATAGCAATGTGTTCTGAAGATCCTTATCAAGAATATGGAGATCTCCTGAGAAACCAATATTGCTGAATATTGGAACTTATGAGTGAAAGTTTTCAAATTTCTTCATAATTTTCTTATTGCACTCTTCTTTGTGATATATCAGAATTTGCGGACAATAGACCCTCAAAAAACACTAACTGTTTGTCTACACTAAAACTTGGAAGAAAAAAGTATTTTTTTAAACAGCAAGTGAAGTGATTCAATGACCAGATGGTAGAATGGACATAAAGCACTATGTGTCAGCCCTGTGCTAAGTGCTTGGGATATAAAGATATAAAGAAGAAAAAGTAGGGCACTTGCTCTTCTCAAGAAATTTAAAGTCTCATGGAAGAAGACAACACAGCAAAGAAAGATTGAAGGGGAGGGTGGGAGTTACCCAATATCGAATATAGCAGAGTTCAGGCCAACGAGCAAGAGCTCATAGGAAATAAAGAGATGATTGGCCTGTAAACCCTCTTTAAATGGAGGCTTTGGGAGGAGTTCTTTACTCTGTCTTTTAGCCTTCCAATTAGAAGAGCAGAGGGTAGTGATGATGGTACTAGGAAGAAATAAATACTAAAGCTGATACAATCTCACAGGATGATGGTGATGAGGTTTCCTGGTGGCATGATCATGGTGGAGTCCAGTCCAAAGAGTTCAGGCTCCATATCATAAATGTATTCCCTCCCAATGCCTGCCATTTCTCATTACACATAGAACATTTTAAAATGTTGTCCTTGTTGAAGGGTTATGTCTACAAATTATAGTTAATCAGGATTTTGTCAACTTGATTAATGGTGATGGGGATTCTGTTTCATTTAGATTCCAAATTTTATTTTTTTAAAATATGAGTATTCCAGATGTATTAACTATTTACATTCACTTAAATTAACCAAATATTTTTACATTGATGAGCCATCTTCTGTATAGATGTATTTTATTTTTAAATGTTTACAATATTTAAGTGATATATGATATTTTAAATTAAATTCCAAATAATCCTGAACTGTTACATTCCAAATTCACTTCATTAATATGATACTTATATATTCATGAAGTTGATAAGTTGTACTTTATAATAAGAATAGTGGCTATCCATATAGCACATTAAAAGGAAAAAATTTATATATACATATACATATATATATGTATATATATATAATTTCATTTGACCCTCACAACATCCCTGTGAGGTAGGCAATATTATTATTCTTTCTTATAAATGAGGAAACTGAGGCAGGAGAGATTAAGAACTTGTCTTAAGTCCTCATATCTAGTAAAATTCTAAGTCAGGATTTAAACTCAGGCTTCTCTGACCTGAAGTTCACTCCTCTGGTCAATATGCTACCATGAGTTGTTTATATTTGGGCCCATAGCAGCACTGAAAAAGCATTGCAAAGATGGGTCATGGAGGGCATCCAACCCCTAAAAAGGAATATGAGCCTGGGCAAGGCAAATACATCAGATAAACCATCATTTCACTGCCACTTACTACTCCCTTTGTAGTCAGGGTGTTCTACCTGACCCTATCCCCCAATCATCAAATAGCTGCTTTATATGCCATTTCTTTCCTCTCCCTCCTCTTTCCCCCAAAACTGTGAGGATATGGAATTATTGATGGACTTTGGCTTGATTGAGCATGATCACTGTATTACCCTCCCCTCTGACATCACCACTTTGACCACTCTGCTTTTCCTCAATAAATGTTTTCCCTCAGGTCCTAAGATTGCCATTAATCACCAGCACCTGTCAATCCCATTCCATACCATCATCTTCCCCTTAAAGGAGTAGGGATCCAACAGTCTAAGTAAACCACACATTCATCCTCTCTGTTAAAAACTCATTTATGAAGCTGCAGTTTATAGACCTTGTCAGCTGAGAAAATCCACATTCATCAAACACAGCAGTATCCCCAGCTGAAATAACATGTCAAGTGGTTGTAATGTATAAACTTCCTCTCACTTTTGTGAAACAAGAACATACATAGGTCGACACCATCTACTTTCAATATGTGAGACAATAACATGACAGAGTGGTTGTCACTGCACACTACATTGTTTGTCAATTATGTAATCCATAGCACTACATTGCCATAGCATAAGATCAAACAATGAAAAGAAGAGATTCTTCTCTTGTGACTTTTTTTTAAAACACTATTAGATCAAGGCACTATATTTATGCAGATACTCACAATCAAGTCTAAATGAATAGTATAGGCTCATAGATTCTGAAATGGAAAAAATCTTAGAGATGATCTAATTTGACCCTCTCATTTTATATATAAACATAAAGAAAAATGCGTTGCTCTCAACAGTTCCTGGTGTTCTTCTCTCCTCTTTGACTCTCTTCTCCCATCACTGCCCCTGTAATCAAGTACAAGAGAAAAAATATTAAAAATGTGATATCATAATATTTATGCTAATCAGAAGGTAAAAAAATAATACTGGGGGGCGGAGTCAAGATGGCAGAGTAGAAACAGGACATCCATGTGGCTCTGGCTCCCACGCCCTCCAATTCATGTAAAAGGTGATTCTGAACAAACTTTGGAGCTACAGAACTCACAAAATGAAACAGAGAAGCTAACTTCCCACTGAGGACAGCCCAAGAGGCCAGCAGGAATCAGTCAGGCCAGAACTCTGGGAGCCGACCCAAGCCACCGAGAGAGCCAGAGGTTTTAGCCTCGGAGCGGCCTGAACAGCCACTGGCGGGGGGGGAGGGGACTTCAGATCACTAGCAGCTGTGAGGGCTTCCAGAATTATCAACCCATAGATGCTAAGGAAAAAGCAAGAGGTCAGTGCAGTGTGGATTTGGGATCCAGTAGTTGGAAGTGTGGTTGACATTTGCCCACGGGGCGAGAAGCCACTGAGGCCGTGATGCAGCCTCCGCCATGTGGCAACATCAGCTCCTGGCCTGCAAATGGTAGGGGGACCAAGCAACCAGTCTGAGGGGTAATTGCTCTTGCTTTAACCTGCTTGGATCTGGATTGTAGTCTAGTTTGGAGGTACTGGGATGTGCAACCAGCTTGCCAGAGCATGTGGAGGTTTCAGAGAGGGCAGCCAAATAATACGTTTGGTAGCTGACAAAACCCTACCATTTTGGACAAAGCTCCCCTATCTAATAGCAGAATCTTACTGTAGCAAAAGTTTCAAAAGCCAAGTAATTGACTGGCAACATTAGCAAATAAGGGAAGCAAAGCAAGCAGAGCAACCCAAATTTACACTCCTATTTTGGGGACAAAAAGGATCAAACAATGGAATAGGAGGAAGACATTGAAGTCAGAACTCCTCCACCAAAAGCTTCCAAGAAAAACACAAGCTGGTTACAGGCCACAGAGGACCTTAAGAAGGATTTTGAAAAGCAAATAAGAGAAGTGGAGGAAAAATTGGGAAGAGAAATGAGAATGACACAAGAAAATTATGAAATGAGATTCAACAACCTGACTGAAGAAAATAACACCTAAAAACATAGACTAACTCAAATGGCAAAAAAGGCTCAAAAAGGCAATGAGGAAAAGAATGCCTTAAAAAGCCAAATTTGCCAGATGGAAAAAGAACCTCAAAATCTCACTGAAGGGAGTCATTCCTTCAGAATTAGATTGGAGAAAATGGAAGCTAGTAACTTTTTGAGAAATCAAGATACTAATAAACAGATCCAAACAAATGAAAAAAAAATAGAAGACAATGTGAAATATCTCATTGGGAAAACCACTGACCTGGAAAATGGATCCAGGAGAGAGAAGTTAAAAATTATTGGACTACCTGAAAGTCACGGTCAAAAAAAGAAGCTAGAAATCATCCTTCAAGAAATTTTCAAGGAAAATTACCCTGATGTTTTAGAACCAGAGGGCAAAATAGAGGTTGAAAGAATCCACTGATCACCTCCTGAAAACTATCCCCAAAACAAAATTCCTAGGAATATTATAGCCAGGTTCTGGAATTTCCAGATCAAGGAGAAAATTTTACAAGAAGCCAGGAAGAAACAATTTGAATATTTTGGAAACAAAATCAGGATAACACAGGATCTGGCAGCTTCTACACTGAGGAATCAAAGGGCTTGGAATATGATATTCCGGAGGTCAAAGGAGCAGGGATTAAAATCAAGAATCACCTACCCAGAAAACTGAGTATCATATTTCATGGGAAAATATGGTCGTTCAGTGGAATAGATGAAAAAATCAGAGTTGAATAGAAAATTTGACATTCAGATACAAGAAGCAACAGAAGCATGAGAAGGTAAAAGGGAGAAGAAATCATAAGGAACTTATCAAAGTTGAACTATTTACATTCCTACATAGAAAAACAATAATTGTAACTGATGAAACTTTTCTCAGTATGATAATAATTGAAAGGAGTAGAAACGTACACACATACACACACATATATAAGTCTATATAGGCGGGTATATGGGCATATGAATACATATGTGAATGTGTGTATATGTGTACTGATACACATAGATAGAAGGCACAGGACCAATTCAATGGGAAGGGATGATATTTAAAAGGTGAAATTAAGAGGTGAGAGAGGAATATAATGAGAGGAAAAGGGGAGAGACAGAATAGGGTAAACTATCTCATATAAAAGAGGTAAGGGAAAATGGTTACAATGGAGGGGAAGCAAAGGAAGGCAAAAGGGAATGGGTCAAACTCATTCTCATTGAATTTTGCTTAGGGAGGGAATGACATACACACTAAATAGGGTATCTCACCCTACAGGAGAGTAGGGGAGAAAGGGATGAGAGGAAGGTGATGGGAGGGAGGGCAGGTTGGGGGGGAGGGAATTTGGAAGCACCCACTTTTGAATAGCGACAGGATCAAAGTAGAGAATAGACCAAGTGGGAGGTGGGATAGGAGGGAGGGAAATATAGTCAGTCTTTCACAATATATCTACTATGGAAATGTTTTGCATAGCTACACGTGTACAACCTATATTTAATTGTTTATCTTTTCAGTAAGGGTGGGTGACAAGAGAGGAAGGGAATGAATCTGAAATTCAAAGTTTTAAAAATCAAATGTTTATATATATATATATATATATATTTATATATACGCTATTATCAATATTATTTTACATGTAACTGGGAAATAAGATATACAGGCACTAGGGCATAGAGATCCACCATGCCCTACTCTAAGGTCGGAGGGGGTATGGAAGAAGATATGAGAGAGAGCAGATTGAAGGAGGAGACATCCTGTGGGATCACTATTTTGGGATAATTTTCCCTAATTTTGGGGTAGAGGGAAAATGGGCAGAAATTTGTAACTCAAAATCTTGTGGAAATGAATGTTGTAAACTAGTAGTTAATAAAGCATTTGATTAAAAAATAAACAAAATTCTTCAATAAAAAAACATAATACTGTCCTTTTGTCTACTGTAAGAATAGAGTTGAAACCACTCCCATTTGCCTCTAATTCCTTAACTAACCAAGAATAAAGATTTTCTTTTTTCATAAAAAAAATCAGAATTAAATGTGAATAAAGCCTGTATAACTCCTTTCATCAATCAATGCTATTACATGAAACAGTGGATCATACCCTAAGTAATTTATATAAAAGGGAGAAGTTATCAAAGAAAGAAAAAGATTGTGAGCATCTAGAATTAGGAGGATGGAACAAACATAGATCAAAAGGAGGACTGAGCTATGACAAAGAAAGGAGTCATTAGCTCTGTGGGCATCTAGAAGATGAGAAGCCGGGCTCTGGGAAACCGCAAGAAAAGTCAATTCTTTCCCCAACTTCCTCTCCTGATGCTTATGGATCTACAGGCATCACGATAGAATTTGCTATTTTCTTAGTCAACTATTTCTTGCCAAATGAATTTTGCCTTAAGTACAAAGAAGTAAAGGATGAATGTTCTATACATATTTCTATCAGTAAGTGATATTTATATTTATAGTTAGAGAGAGATGACAAATTTGGAGAGGTAGATATAGAGATAAATGTATAGATAAATTGTGCATGCCCTATATCTGTAGAAGATGGAGATGATTTAGGGATTGAAAAATGAATTATATATAGACAGACACATATGGAGCTACAGGTGATAGAGATAGAGAGAAATATGGAGTATAGATAGAATTTATTTGAATGAGATTTGAATGTAGACAGAAATGTGATTGATATCATTGGTCATCTAGAGATAGATATGCATATTCACATAAATATACAAATGAATGTAAGGTTAAGTAGAAAGCCCAAACTCTGCCTTGTAGTTAGGAATTTTCCTGATAACTTAAAGTAATTGTAACTGAACTCAGAACATTCATCTAAAATAAACTTCCCTAAAGCCAAAGTGGAAGGAGCTAAGGAGAGTTAAAGGATATATTATATCACCCTCTAGGCTTAGAGTAAACTAATTATTGTTATCAAAGTCTTACTGCATGTTTATTCTATGGATGTAATCTTATGGATAAGATTATTTTAAAAGAAAGCAGGACTTACCCTATTTCTACAGAGAACCCCCCTTGTGGTTCAGTATTTTCAGTCATTTATGACTGGGGTTTTATTGGCAAAAATAATGAAGTGGTTTTCCATTTCATTTTACAAATGAGGAAATTGAGGCAAACAGGGTTAAGTGACTAGCCGAGGGTCATACAACTAATAAGTATCTGGGGCCAGATTTAAACTCAGGAAGATATCTTTCTGACTTTAGGCCCAGCGCTCTATCCATTTCACCACCTGGCTATATATCTCTTAGGCTAGGTTTTATGTTAAAACAAAATATTACAGCATGATCTATTGGGAGATATGTCATACTCTGCTAATTCCTTTAGTAAGGACTATAATTTTTATAACCTAGCAAATTAGTTAGGTTTATCAAATTAGCTGCTCAAAGAGACACAGAAAAACACAGACAGTGAGAAAGGGGGAGGCCTGGAGTCCACATTTTACACCAGTCACTTGCTGGCTGTGTGATTTGAGAAATCATAACCGCTCTGTACCTTGGTTTCTTGTTATGCAAAATGAAGGGCTCAGACTCAAAGGAATACAAGGTCCATTCCAATCCTAAAAAATCTATAATATAAATCATGGGTAGGGAACTTGTGGCTTTGAGGTCACAGATTCAGTCAGAGTCATACTTAAGGACATAGAGGGCCACCTGTAACCTCAAGGTCACAGATTCTTCACCCTTGCATCATTTTTGTTAGGTAACCACAGTATATAATAATCTGGAAAAGTATTTAAATGGTAAATGTGAGTTTTTAGACAAAGAAGTTAGTTATTTCCCAAAGAGAATTACTTGTTGTACAAAACAAACTACATTGTAATGATCAACAAACCAGTCTTATGAATTATATTTCTGGAGCTTTCACATATGTGTGTAACATAGGAGCACCTTTGGGTTGGATGTTATAGTTCAGGAGATGGGAAAGGAATTTAGTAAATTAAAAGACATCATTTTTCTAAGTGAAGTTAGTGTGTGATAAAATTAAAGGGGTTCTATGCACCCTCTGTTATGCTTTTAAAGGAAACTTGTTGTCAAGTACAATGGCATATGCCATTAATCTTTTCTACTAGGTGTCTGAGGCTAGTGGGTCTCTTTAGCTTAGTCTTTCTGAACTGCAGTGGGTTCCAGCAGAAGTTTGCAGCAAGTCTTTGCAACATATCCACCTGCAACCTGAATCAGAATACCATGTAATGAAAATATTTAATAAAGTAAGTAAAAATCTAATAAAACTGACAATATTCTCTCTTTTTGTATTTTTTCAATTTTTTAAGTTTTCATTTATTTATTTTTAGTTTTCACCATTTGTGTCCATAAAATTTTGAGTTACAACTTTTTCTCTCCCTGTCTTTCTCCTACCCCTACCCCAAAATAGCAAGCCTACTGAATACCCCTTCCATCAATTTGTTCTCTCTTATAATCTTGCCCTTGGCCCTCCTAACTTTCTAGTAGGGCAAGATGGGTTTCTATACACCAGTACTTGTATGTCTGATTTCCCATTTGCATGTAAAAACAATTTTTAAACATTTGTTTTTAAAACTTTGAGTTCCAGATTTTTTTCCTTCTTCCCTCCTCACCCACCCCCACTGGGAAGATAAGCAATTCAATATTGATTGTACATGTGTAGTTACCCACATCATTTCCATAGTAGTTATATTGTGAAAGATTATCTGTTTCCCTCCATCCTATCCCACCCCCCACTTATTCTATTTTCTCCTTTGACCCTTTCCCTTTTCAAAAATGTTTGCTTCTAACTACCCTCTTCCCAAATCTGCCCTCCCTTAAATCCTCCCCAGTCTTATACCCTATTATCCTGTAGGGTAAGATACCCAATTGAGTATGTATGTTATTCTCTCCTTAGGCCAAATTTGATGAGAATCAGGTTGTCCCATTCCCTTTCACCTTCCTGCTCTTCCCCTCCATTGTAACAGTTTTCTCTTGTCTCTTTCATATGAGATAATTTACCCTAATCTATAGCTCCCTTTCTTCTTCTCCCAATAAATTCCTCTTTCACCTCTTAATTTTATTTTTTCGATATCATCACATCATATTCAACTCATACCGTGCCTTCTGTTTATATATACACGAACATACAAATGCCCACACTCACATATATATTTATATATACATACATCCTTCTGTATATACATATGTATGTATATATATAATATATATTCCTTTCAGCTATCTTCATACTGAGAAAAGTCTCATGAGTTACATATTATCATTTAACCATGTAAGACTATAAATAGTTCAACTTTAATAAGTTCCTTATGGGGGCGGCTAGGAGGTACAGTCAATAGAGCACTGGCCCTGGAGTCAGGAGGACCTGAGTTCAGATCCAACCTCAGACACTTAACACAAAAACTATCTGGGTGACCTTGGGCAAGTCACTTCACCCCAATTGCCCTCCAAAAAGCAAAAATAAGTTCCTTATGATTTCTTTTTCCAGTTTACCTTCTCATGCTTCTCTTGTTTCTTGTATTTGAAAGTTAAATTTTCTGTTCAGCTCTGGTTTTTTTCATCAAGAATACCTTAAAGTTCTCTATTTCATTGAAAGACCATATTTTCCCCTGAAGCATTATACTCAGTATTTCTGGGTAGGTGATTCTTGGTTTTAGTCCTAGATCCTTTGACCTCTGGAATGTCATAATCCAAGCCCTTCAATCCCTTAATGTAGAAGCTGCTAGGTCTTGTATTATCCTGATTGCATTTCCACAATACTCAAATTGTTTCTTCCTGACTGCTTGCAGTATTTTCACCTTGACATGGGAAATCTGGGATTTGGCTATAATATTCCTAGGAGTTTTCTTTTGGGGATCTTTTTCAAGAAGTGATCAGTGAATTCTTTCCATTTCTTTTTTGCCCTCTGGTTCAAGAATATCAGAGAAATTTTGTTTGATAATTTCTGAAAGATGGTGTCTAGACTCTGTCTAAAATCATTGATCATGGCTTTCAGGTAGACCAATATTTTTTAAATTATCTGTCCTGGATCTATTTTCCAGGTCAATGGTTTTCCCAATGAGATATTGCACATTGCCTTCTATTTTTTAATTTGTTTGTATCTGTTTAATAGTATCTTGATTTCTCATAAAGTCACTAGCTCCCATTTGTTCCAATCTAATTTTAAAGGAGTTATTCTCATCAATGAGTTTTTGAAATTCCTTTTCCATCTGGCAAATTCAGCTTTTTGGAACATTATTCTCCTCATTGGCTTTTTGGGTCTCTTTTGCCATTTGAGTTAGTCTGTTTTTTCTCATTTTCCAAATGCTTTCTTATCTTCTGATATACATCATTCATTTATGCCAGATTTTGAGTTACAAATTTTCCCCCCATTACTTTTCTCCTCCTACCCACCACCCCCAAATAGCAGTCCAAATGGATATCCCCTCCTCCAATCTGCTCCCTCCCATGTCTTCTCCCATACCCCCTTTGACTTTTCCAGTAGGGCATGGTGGATCTCTATGCACCACTGCGTGTATATCTTATTTCCAATTACATATAAAATAATATTAATAATAGTATGTATGCACATATATTTTTTAAACATTTGATTTTAAAACTTTGAATTCCAGATTCATTCCCTTCCTCACTTGTCACCCACCCTTATTGGGGAGATAAGCAGTTCAGTATAGGTTGTACACGTGTAGCTAATAAAAAACATTACCATAGTAGATATATTGTTAAAGACTGACTATATTTCCATCCCTCCTATCCCACCTCCCACTTCCTCTATTCTCTACTTTGATCCCGTCCCTTTTCAAAAGTGGGTGCTTCCAACTTCCCTCCCCGCCCCAGCCTGCCTTCCCTTCCATCATCCCCCCTCTCATTCCCTTCCCCCATACACTCCTGTAGGGTGATACCCTATTTAATCTGTTTTTCATTCCCTCCCAGAGTCAAATTCAATGACACTAAGATTGACCCATTCCCTTTTGCTTCCTATTCTTCCCCTCCATTGTAACCATTTTCCCTTGCCTCTTCTATATGAGATAGTTTACCCCATTCTGTCTCTCCCCATCTCCTCTCATTATATAACTATCTCACCTCTTAATTTCACCTTTTAAGTATCATTCCTTCCTATTAAATTGGTCCTGTGCCCTCTATCTATGTATACCTGTAAACATGTATACACACATTCACATATGTATTTATATGCCCATATACCATCTGATAGACACACATACACATATGTATATATATATATATATTCCCTTCGATTATTTTCATACTGAGAAAAGTTTGATCAGTTACAATTATCATTTTTCCATGGAGGAATGTTAATAGTTCAACTTTGATAAGTTCCTTATGGTTTCTTTTCCCTGTTTACCTTCTCATGCTTCTCTTGCTTCTTGTATCTGAATGTCAAATTTTCTATTCAACTCTGGATTTTCAGCAAGAATACTTGAAAGTCCTCTATTCCACTGAATGACCATATTTTCCCCTGAACCATGATACTCAGTTTTTCTGGGTAGATGATTCTTCATTTTTAATCCCAGCTCCTTTTACCTCCAGAATATCATATTCCAATCCCTTCATTCCCTCAATGCAGAAGCTGCCATATCTTGGGTTATCCTGATTGTGTTTCCACAATATTCAAATTGTTTCTTTCTGGCTACTTGTAATATTCTCTCCTTTATCTGGGAATTACAGAACCTGGCTATAATATTCCTAGGAGTTTTCTTTTTGGCATCTTTTTCAGGAGGTGATCAGTGGATTCTTTCCACCTTTATTTTGTCCTCTGGTTCTAAAACATCATGGCAGTTTTCCTTGAGAATTTCTTGGAGGATGATTTCTAGGTTCGTTCTTTGATCATGGCTTTCAGGTAGTCCAATAATTTTAAAATTATTTCTCCTGGATCTCTTTTCCAAGTCAGTGGTTTTTCCCACGAGATATTTCACATTGCCTTCTATTCTTTCGTTTGGATTTGTTTAACAGCATCTTGAATTCTCATAAAGTCATTACCTTCCCTTTGCTCCAATCTAAATCTGAAGAAATGATTCTCCTCAATGAGCTTTTGAGATTCTTTTTCCATCTGGCAAATTTGTCTTTTTAAGGCATTCTTCTCCTCATTGCCTTTTTGAGCCTCTTTTGCCATTTGAATTAGTCTCTTTTTAAGGTGTTATTTTCCTCAGTCAAGATGTTGACTCTCATTTCTTAAATTTTTTGCATCCTTCTCATTTCCCTTCCCAATTTTTCTCCACTTCTCTTATTTGCTTTGTAAGGTTCTCTATGACCTGTAACCAACTCATATTTTCCTTTGAAGCTTTTGTTGCAGTAGTTCTTTTTTCACTGTTTTCCTCCTGTTCCATGCTTTTATCCTTTTATTCCCCAAAATATGAGTCTAATGTTGGATTCTTCTGTTTCTTTAGCTTCCTTTGCCTGGTCTTGTTGCCACTCTGTCACTTGATCCCTGGGCTTTTTGCCATAGTAGGACTCTGCCACCAGACAGGGGAGCTTTGTTCTAAATGCTGGGGTTTTCTCAGCTGCCAGAGGTATTAGTTAGGTGCCCTCTCTGAAGCCTCCAAACGCTCTGGAAAGCTGGACAAACACCCCAGGACCTCCACCCCAGACCAGGATCCAAGCAGGTTAAATAAAGCACAATTACCCCTCAGACTGCTTGCTTGGTCCACCTACACTCTGCAGGCCAGCTGAAACTGCCACATGGCATGACTGTGCTGCATCCCTCAGTGGCTTCTCACCCCGGTGGCAAAAGCCAATGCATTCCTACCTACTGGATCCCAAAGTCCACAATGCACTGACCTCTCACTTTGTCCTTCACATCCATGTGTTGATTATATTAGACCATCATTGCTGCTGGTGATCTAGAGTCCCTACAGTTGAAGACTGGTCAGGCCCTCCCTGGGGCTAACAGCTTGGCATGGAGCTGTGCTTGGCTCCCAGAGAGCTGTGCTGGCCATTACCTGCCTGCCTGTCGGGCTGTCCTCAGCAGGAGGTTAGCTTCTCTATGTCATTTTGTGGGTTCTGTAGCTCCAAATTTTGTTCAGAGTCCCCTATTACATGGTTTGAAGGTGGTGAGAGCTGGAGCCATGTGGAGGTTCTTTTTCTACTCTGCCATCTTGACAAGTTAGTCTATTTTTTAAGGTGTTGTTTTCTTCAGTGTATTTTTGGGTCTCCTTTAGCAGGCTGTTTACTCACTTTTCATGATTGTCTTGCATCATTCTCATTTCTCTTCCCAATTTTTCTTCCATTTCTCTTACTTGTTTTTCAAAATCCTTCTTGAGCTTCTCTATGGACTGTAACCAATTTATATTTTTCTTGGAGGCTTTTGATGCAACAATTCTGACTTTGCTGCCTTTTCCCCACTCTATGACTTGATCTTTTTTGTCCCCAAAAAGGGATTCTATGGTCTGTTTGTGCTTCTGTTGCTTGCTCACATTGGTTTCCAATTACTTGCCTTTTGAACTCTTTGCCACAGTAGAACTCTGGTTCCAGGGTGGAGAGAGAGCTATGTTCCAAATCTCTGGGGTATTTGTAGCTGCCAGAGCTATTAGATGGGTGCCCTCTCTACAGACCCCACATGCTCTGGCTCACTGGTCATACACCCCAGGACTACCATCCAACACCAAGATCCAGATCCAAGCACATCAAGGCAAGAGCACTTAGCTTCTGAAAGGTCTCTTGGTCCCCCTACAATCTGCAGGCCAGGAGCACCAGAAGCAGCCACACAGCAGCAGCTGCAGCCACCCTGCCTCCTCAGCTTTTCACTCATGGGGGGGTGTATCATTTGGACTGCACTCCCCCTGTTCCCAACAAAGTTCCACACTGACCTTTTACTTTTGTCTTTGACATTTATGAATTGAGAAGTCTGGAAACTGCCACATCTGCTGGTGATTTACTCCCATGAAGTCTGCTCCAGCTGTGACTGGTCAGGGCCACCCTGGGGTTAAAACCATGGCTCAGTTGGGATTGTGCTCTGCTCCCAGTATGTTGTGAAGGACCCTTCCTGCCAGGCTTCCTTCAGGGGAAGATTTGTTTCTCTCTGTCACTTTGTGGGTTCTGTAGCTCTAAAATTTGATTAGAGTAATTTTTTACATGTATTGGAGGAGGTCAAGCCAGAGCCACGTGGAAGTCTTGTTTCTACTCTGCCATCTTGGCTCCACCTCCCACAACAATATTCTATTTTTAAAACAATGTCAATATTTAGGATTCCTCATGTACAAATTAGTAGCTCACCTTTCTTTTAAGTTTGATACAATTGTGCCTAAACTGGTGTTTGAACTAATTTTGGTACCAATATGGCAAAAACATGGGGAGGACCACCAATCTGCTTAAGGAGGCAAGACCTGACCTACTTTAGAAAAGCATAGCGGTTTAAAGTTTTTATGTTGATTGATAGAGGGATCAGGACCACAAGTGGTTACTTCATTTCTACCCTGGCAAAGATTAGGAGACCCAGTAACCAAAAGGTTCAACAACAATGACAATAATAAATATAAATTTGTGTTTAGTAGGCTACATCACATCACAAAATATTCCCCTAGATTATTCCATTTCCAAAATTATACTTCAAAATGATCTCAACTTTTCCCTTTGATGGTTATCAGCCTTTGTTTCCTACACACACAGCTTCAGGCCAGAGAGACCATTTTAGCTGGAATTTTTCATTTACAGGAGTATGCAAATGAGGAAGTTTTCCCACTTTTTTTTTCCTAGCCTTCGATCCTGCTCAAGCCCTAGTTGCTTAGGTGGAAAATTAAATGAGACTTGAGAGTAATCAATGAGTAACCTTTAATGAGATACCAACTCCAGGCATACATCATTGTCTGACCTACTGCAGGGAATCTCTGAAGCCTCATTAACAGCATTAATGATTTTAAAGCAATAAGGTATTGAAGAAGAGTACAAAAGACACTGTCTGTTGCCTCTGCATTGTGGTTTATATGACCACAGACACATTCCATCCAGACCTGTCAATATTTTCTAAGAGGTTCATAAAAATCCCATCCCCATTAAGCAACAGAATTCCAAAACTTGAAACTTTCTTTTCTTAAATAAAATAAGACTATCATTAATTGTCTACCCAGAGAGGAGACATTTTCATCTAAAAATAATATTTATTTCAAAGAGTAACAGCTGAAAAATATGTAAAATTTGATGATATCAAATGCATTAGAGAATTCTCCAGGCAATGTGGTCAAGGAGTGAAAGAATTTTTTATCTTTTGTGTGTAGGTATGAATGTCATTTTTAGGTTGGTGAAACCTATGTGCCCCTTCTCAGAATAATGTTTTTAAATAAATAAATATTATATATATATATGTAATTTTAAATAAATAAATCAAAGGAAATCAACTTAAGTGATATGTAGCTATCAAAATATTTTTTAAAAAGCACAAATTTACAGATTCTTGAAATCTATTCTTTCCCATTCCTGGGTAGATCCATGCCATGGTTAAGAATACCTATTTATTTAAGAAGACATGAAACATTCCTTGTAAATAATAAACTGCTGAATCTGGTATGTATGTGTAATGGGAATGGGAATTTGAAGATCTTCACTGCCCCTTAATAGATTGAATGTAATCACATGGAGCCTGTGGTGGGAGGAGTTTGCTGAATGGGGGGAATAGGAAGGGGTGGAACAAGAAATGAATCAGAGCAGTTAGAGAAGAGGGAGGGAGAGAATGCATGCAAACAAATATCTAGGATTATGAGTTTTTGTTTGTGGGAAGGCTTGAGCAGGGGGAAGGCTTTGGGATGGTGTTGTTCTCTGTAGCATTATTGTGTATAGATTTCTTTGTTGCTATGATGAATTCAGTTTTCTGGTGTTGGGATTTGGCTTTCTGGTGTCTGAATAAATGTTTTGCTTCTGTCTTATATATGGAGAGTCTGTTACATTTTGTAATTCAGAACTAAACCAGTGTATTCATAGTTGCTGTTGATGCTGTGAATATTGCCTTGGTGATACAGTATGCACACTTATTTAGGTGAGGTGGGATGGATTTGGATCTGTGATTTCATTATTATAAAGAATTACAAAGTGAGAAAATTCCCTCTATTAAAGCAGGCCAGCTCCTTCTATGTAGAGTGCTGCTTGGGGACATTGAGGGGGAAAATGACTTGTACAGCATCACCTGGCCAGTGTGGATCAGAGGCAGTCTTCAAACCCATGTCTTCCTCCTCCTGGGCTAGTTCTCTATCCATTATTCTATCCTACCTCTCCAGTCACATATATACATATTGTGCATATATACACACATGTACACATATGGTGTATATACACATGTATATTAGCTATGTATGTCCATACATATAATGCATATCCATATACATTGCATGCACATGGGATGTGTATGTATGTGTACATATTTGTATAGTGATGTGCACATATAGGTACACATATATATGAATATGCATGTCTGACTATATAATCATGTTATGTGTGCATTTACATATAGCTAGATATATGCATACACATGTATGTGATGTGTATACATAGGTGTACAGCTATATGTGCATAAATATGATGTATATGCATGCATATATAGGTTTATGTGTTCATGTTTGCATATGTGTGATGTTTATATGTGTTTATATATACTTTTTATTTTATTTTTTTTTAAAAACAATTGGGGTTAAGTATATATATATATACTTTTTATTATACTATACAAATAAAATATATACACATGTATAGAGCTGTGAGTGCATATAGCCATACATGTGAGATATATATATATATTATATATATACACATATGTATAGAGAACACACACATATGTATAGAAAGACAGTAAAGTGTTGGCCCTCAGCCTCAGAAGATTTGGGTTCAAGGTCTGCTTCTTTTTGAGGGGGGTTGTTGTTGTTTTTTAATAGCAAAAAGAGCACTAAGTCTCTTGGACCTGAGTGCAAATTATGGTTCTGTTCCTTATACATTGTCTCATCTTGGGTAAGTCACTGAAACTTTATGAGTTCCAGTTTCTTTATTTGTCAAATGAGGGAATTGGTCTTAAGTCCTAATGTTTCTTCAAGTTCTAGAGCTGTGATTCGGTAACCCTTTATTTGTTAAGAATCGAATTCTCAATAACTTTCTTCCAGAAAGTATTGTATATCTAAAAACTAGAGGTATTTACAAATACCTCTATAAAAGGAATTCCCTACACATGGTGAAATCCTCCAGGCACTCCTCTTTGAGGATGACATTGTGCCAGTTGCATTACACTCAAATCATTAAAGAACCTTCTTAACAAGTTTCATAACCACTCAAAAGTGTTTCACCTAATCATCCATATAGGAAAATCTAAGTGAATGAAAATTGCTATTGTTCAATTTATGACTTGAAGTTGCAGCATATAAATTGAAAACCTCCTTAAATGACCCCAAGCTTCTCTCTAAAAATACAGTTCCATATTTTTAATACCAAAATTTTTCTGATATCGTTAGTTGAATCATGGAACACCATTGTCTCTACTTGTCCAACTCTCTTACAGTGCTTTTAAGTCCATTTTTCCAATTTATCTAGATTATTATGAATTGTTTTCTGCTGTCTAGAGTATATGAAATACTCCACAAATTAACATTTTCTCTAAGTTTTAATAGTGTATTCGTTATTTCTTTTTCCAGTCTTCAGCAAATATATTATACTAAGTCAATTCTAGAATTGATTTCTACAGACAGAGACACTGCAAGATATTTTCTCTCTAGTTTAAGGCTAGAAATTCCTTGATTTTTAAGGAAAAAAATACTCCACTTGAAATATTTGAAAACATTTAAATCAGTTATTTGTCCATCCTCTCTAACTCTACAGAAGAATATCACGAGGAGGCAGTGGTAATCAAAACCCTTGTTGAAATAAATATAGAATTCAAGATAACACTGTCATAGAAGGAAATGAAATTGTATGGCACCATCCACAGATGGTGTCTTCCTTGGGTTACTTCCTAGAATCTTTGCTCTTACAGGTCATTCATTGAAAATTTGTTGCTTCATGTATTAATTTATCTTCCCAGGTATCAATATCATATTACCTGCTATTGGTTAGACTAATCTTAGAACTTTAGAGTTAGAAGGATGTAGCAGTGGGGCAGCCAGGTGGTGCAGTGAGTAAGAGTGTTGTCCCCTGTGTTGGGAGACCCTGGATCAGTTCCAGCCTCAGATACTTGGCACCCACACAAAAAATAACTTGCCATGTAACCTTGAGCAAGTTACTTAAACCCAATTGCTTTTTAAAAAAAAAAAAGAAGGATGTAGCAGTAACCACACTGGCATACCCAGGGTGGCTGCTGGCACAGGTTCTTAGATCCTTACTAGAAAAGCTAGCTGTTTAAGGGATCAACAATCTTTTTTTAAATTACATTCACTAGTTCAGGGGAAAAGTCAGGACATTGAACTTCAGAGAAAATACAAGCAGAGTAATAAAGACCAACAGAAAGGTCTCTGATTGCCTTAATCAACTATACACTTTGTATACATCCCTGGCTCGAGAGAGGCTTTACATCTGAGCAGTTGGGGAGCTCTGAATAGACAGTCACTCAGAATCACAAGATTCTTCTCATAAGAAGGTCCCCAAAGCAAACACTAACTTCCCATAATATGTAACTAAGATTCAGCTCCTGATTGGCTCAGAGCTGAGATGCCTGAGAATCCACATGCCCCAGCACTTAATTGGGAACTCCCTTTTTCAAAGAGCCTAATTAGCTCTGGGCCAGGCTTTATGTGCCTATTAAAGTACAGGGAAGATCTTCAAATTCCCTTAATATTAAAAAGACTCTTTAAATCATCTTACTTTGTCTTTTCATTTTGCTGATAAAGAAGTGATGTGACCTGTCCAAGGTTACACAGGTACTTAGTGGATTTTTCCCATTACACTATCCTTTCATCTTTTTTTTAAACTTCTATTTTAAATTAATTCATTATTTTTTTTTAGTTTTCAGCATGAACTTTATAAGATTTTAATTTCTAAAATTTTCCTCCCTCCCTCGTTTCTCCCATCCCCAAGATGGCATGCAATCTGATATTGGCTATAGATGTATGATAATATTAAACATATATCTATATTAGTCATATTGTGAAAGAAGAATCAGAAAAAAGGAAAAACTATGAGAAAGAAAACAACCACAAAAATATGAAAATAGTATGCTATGATCTTCATTCAGAATCCATAGTTCTTTCTCTGGATGTGGATAGCATTGTCCATTATGAGTCTTTTGCAATTATCTTAAATCATTCATTGCACTGCTCAGAAGAGCTAAATCTAACAAAGTAGGTCATCACATAATGTTGCTGTTAATGTGTACAATGTTCTCCTGGTTCTGCTCACTTCACTAAGCATGCAAGCCTTTCCAGGTTTTTCAGAAAGTTCCTGTTCACCATTTCTTATGGAACAATAGTATTCCATTACATTCATATGTCACAACTTGTTTGGCCATTTTCCAATTGGTGGGCATCCCCTCAATTTCCAAATCTTTGCTAGCACAAAAAGAGCTGCTCTAAATATTTTTATACATGTGGGTCCTTTTCCCTTTGTTTTGATCTCTTCAGGATACAGGCATAGTAGTGGTATTGCCAAATCAAAGGGTATGCACAGTTTTATAGCCTTTTGGACATAGTTCAAAATTGCTCTCCAGAATGGTTGGATCAGTTCTACCAACAATGCATTACTGTTCCAATTTTCTCACATCTTCTCCAACATTTATCATTTCCCTTTTTGTCATATTAGTCAATCTGATAGGTGTGAAGTGGTACTTCAGAATTGTTTTAGTTTGCATTAGGTGTGATAGGGGATCTCAGAATTGTTTTAATTCACATTTCTTTATTCAATAGTGATTTATAGCATTTTTTCATATGACTATAAGTATCTTCAATTTTTTCATCTGAAAATTGGCTGTTAATATCCTTTGACCATTTATCAATTGGGGAATGATGTGTATTTGACTCATTCTCTGTACATTTTAGAAAAGAGGCCTTTCTCAGAGACACTGGCTGTAAAAAT
>NW_027185655.1:64596621-64624961 GCF_028583685.1 Petaurus breviceps papuanus
GAAATATATCCTGGGAAAAACCAATGACCTGGAAAATAGATCCAGGAGAGATAATTTAAAAATTATTGGACACATGAAAGCCATACTCAAAGAAAGAACCTAGAAATCATCCTTCAAGAAATTCTCAAGGCAAACTGCCATGATGTTTTAGAACCAGAGGGCAAAATAGAAGTTGAAAGAATCCACTGATCACTTCCTGAAAAAGATGCCAAAAAGAAAAGTCCTAGGAATATTATAGCCAGGTTTCAAAATTCCCAGATCAAGGGGAGAATATTACAAGCAGCCAGGAAGAAACAATTTGAATACTGTGGAAACACAATCAGGATAACCCAGGATTTGGCAGCTTCTACACTGAGGGAATGAAGGGCTTGGAATATGATATTCAGGAGGTCAAAGGAGGTGAGATTAAAACCAAGAATCACATACCCAGCAAAACTGAGTATCATGTTTCAGGGGGAAATATGGTAATTCAGTGGAATAGAGGACTTTCAAACATTCTTGATGAAAAAAACAGAGTTGAATAGAAAATTTGACATTCAGATACAAGAAGCAAGAGAAGCATGAGAAGGTAAACAGGGAAAAGAAATCATAAGTAACTTATTAAAGTTGAACTATTAACATTCAAACATGGAAAAACGATAATTGTAACTGATCAAACTTTTCTTAGTATGAAAATAGTTAAAGGGAATATAAATATATATATATATATATATATCAGAGGGTATATGGGCACATGAATACACACATGAATGTGTGTATATATGTTTACAGGTATACATAGATAGAGGGCACAGGACCAATTTAATAGGAAGGGATGATACTTAAAAGGGGAAATTAAGAGGTGAGAGAGTAAGATAATGAGAGGAGATGGGGAGAGACAGAATGGGGTAAACTATATCATATAGAAGAGGCAAGCAAGAATGGTTACAATGGAGGGGAAGAATAAGATGGCAAAAAGGAATGGGTCAACTTTATTCTCATTGAATTTGGCTTAGTGAGGGAATGATATACACACTAAATAGGGTATCTCACCCTATAGGACAGTAGGGGGGATGGGGATGAGAGGGGGGATGATGGAAGGGAGGGCAGGCTGGGGGGGGGGAGGGAAGTTGGAAGCACCCACTTTTGAAAAGGGATGGGATCAAAATAGAGAATAGAACAAGTGGGAGGTTGGATTGAAGGGAGGGAAATATAATCAGTCTTTCACAATATATCTACTATGGTAAGGTTTTGCATTAACTACACACATACAACTTATACTGAATTGCTTATTTTCCCAGTAAGTGTGGGTGACAAGGGAGGAAGGGAATGAATCTGGAATTCAAGTATTAAAATCAAATGTTTGAAATACACACATACACACACATACTATTATTAATACTATTTTATATGTAATTGGGAAATAAGATATACAGGCACTGGAGAATAGAGATCCACCATGCCCTACTGGAAATGTTGAAAGGGGTATGGGAGAAGATATGGGAGAGAGCTGTTTGGAGGAGGAGATATCCTGTTGGACTGATATTTTGGGGTGGTGGGTGGCGGAAAAATGGGGAGAAAATTTGTAATTCAAAATCTGGTAGAAATCAATGATGTAAATCAGAATTTAATATAAAGCATCTGAAAAATGAAAAAAAAGAAAAAAACAGAATTGAATAGAAAATTTGAAATTCATATACAAGAAGCAGGAGATGCATGAGAAGGTAAAGAGGGAGAAGAAATCATAAGGAACTTATCAAAGTTGAATTATTTACATGCCCACACAGAAAAATGATAATTGTAACTGATGAAGCTTTTCTTAGTATGAGAATAGTTGAAGGGAATAGAAATGCGTGTGTATGTCTATATAGGAGGGTATATGGTCATATGAATACATATGTGAATAAGTATATATGTGTGTATATGTATACATAAATAGAGGGCACAGGACCAACTTAATAGGAAGGGATGGTACTTAAAAAGTGAAATTAAGAGGTGAGAGAGGAATATAATGAGGGGATATGTGGAGAGACAGAATGTTGTAAGCTATCTCATATAGAAGAGGCAAGAGAAAATGGTTACAATGGAGGGGAAGAACAAGAAGGCAAAAGGGAATGAGTCAACCTTATTCTCATTGAATTTGGCTTAGGGAGGGAATGACATACACACTAAATAGGGTATCTCACCCTACAGGAGAGTAGTGGGGAGGGGGATGAGAAGGGGGATGATGGAAGGGAGGACAGCCTGGGGGGGGAGAGAAGTTAGAAGCACCCATTTTTAAAAAGGCACAGGATCAAAGTAGGGAATAGAACAAGTGGGAGGTGGGATAGGAGGGAGGGAAATATAGTCAGTCTTTTACAATATATCCACTATGGAAAAGTTTTGCATAGCTGCATATGTACAACCTATACTGTATTGCATATTTTCCTAGTAAGTGTGAGTGACAAGGGAGGAAGGGAAGGAATCTGTCATTCAAAATTTTGAAATCAAATGTTTAAAATATATATATATATACTATTATTAATATTTTTTACATGTAACTGGGAAATAAGGCATACAGCCATTGGGGCATAGAGATCCACTGTGCCCTACTGGAAAGTTGGAGAGGGCATGGGAGAAGATATGGGAAAGAGCAGATTGGAGAAGGAGATATCCAGTGGGATCGCTATTTTGGGGTGGTGGTTAGGGGAAAAAGAGGGAAAAAATTTTAACTAAATATCTTGCAGAAATGAGTGATGTAAACTAGAAGTTAATAAAGTGTTTGATAAAAACAATTAAGGACAAACAAACAATATTTTTATTGTCAGTTTCTTGGATAAAGATCTCATATCTCCAATATATAGAGAACTTTGTTAAATTTATAAATATATGAGTACTTCTACAATTGATAAATGGTCAAAGGATATGAATGGGCAGTTTTCCAATGGAAAAATATGTAGTCATTTGGAATAAATACTCTAAATAATTACTATTAGAGTAATGCAAATTAGAACAACTTTGAGATACCATTTCACATCTATAAAATTGGCTAAAATGATATAAGGGGAAAATTGCAAGTGTTCGAGGGGATGTGGGGAAATTGGGATATTAATTGTTAGTAGAATTATATACTCATGCAATCATTTTGGAAAGCAATCTGAATTATGCCCAAAGAGTTATAAAACTGTATAAAAATACCATTTAACCCGGCAATACCAGTAATAGATCTTTTTCTCAAGGTGATATGAAAAAGAAAAAGAACCTGCAACATCGAAAATATTTATGGCAGCTCTCTTTGTGGTGGCAAAGACCTGGAAATTGATGGGATGCCTTTCAATTGGGGAATGGCTAAACAAGTTGTGATTGTGATGAAATACTACTGTGCTGTTAGAAATGATGAAGTGGTTGATTTTAGAAAAACATGAAAACACTTGCATGAAATAATGAAAAGTGAAGTGAGCAGAACCAAGTGACTTTTACATATAGTAACAGCAATATTATTCAAAGAATAATATTCAATATTATTCAAATAATGACAGTGAACAACCAAGTTATTCTGAATACTGTAAATTCTCAATTCGACTATAAAGGACCTATGAAGGAAGGTCATATCTACCTCCAGAGAAAGAACTGATAAATATTTGTATGCATAGGGTGGTTTTACATATATTTAAAAATCTTTGACAGATGATAGCATTCTCTAATGTGGGGTGGAGACAGGGAGGGAGACTGTTTAGAATTTAAAATGTAACAAAAATTAATTTAATTTAAAGGAAAATATTTTTTCAGGGGGATGTTGGGAGAGTTCAGCTTAGTTGCCACTGGTATGATGCCAACTTGGTTCCTCATCTTGTTTGTAAAATTCTTAAAGCTAAGTAAATATAGTCATTGATGACAGAAAGTTATAGGAGCAAGATCTTCTCCCTTCTGTGCCATAAGCCATCTATCATTGACTGGCCATGCCTTATTCCAGTTCCCTGGTAGTTCAGGTCCAAAATTTGAACAAAATGAGACTTGTAGTCCACCTAATAGTTAACAAAAAAGCACAGCAGGGAAAAGATATTCAGATCAGAGAAGAAAATCCAGAAAATAGTGTTGATTCAGCCATGGGCCAGCTTTCCTATACTAGTGTAATGCCAATGCAATTCTTATAGCAGTTGCTATGAATATGCATATGTATTTCCAGGATAGATTCTCAAAATATAATAAACTCCCTTCCTCAAAGACAAAACCAAAGTATTTATTTGGAATATCACCATTAGGTAAGATTTAACAAGGTACTCTTCACCAGTCCAGGGAGCTCCAACATCTCAAGCCTCCCCACAAACAAGTTCCCCTAGGCAAGTTCCTCCCTCCACTTTCTGTTCTGTGCCTCCCATTCTGTTTCAGTCTCACTCTCTGCTCCATTAAGCAAGCTCCTCCACACACTGGGCTCCATGTGACTCAACCTCCAAGGGACTGAGGGTGCCTCACAGCTGTGAGCTGGTCCAGAGCTCAAAGCAGGTCACATAGGCCTATTAATGGGCAGGGAAGATCTTCCTATTCCATTAACATTACAATCGGTCATCCTGCTACTTTGGGATCTGAGGCCTGGGGGAAGAACTCAAATACTCCCATTCAGTTACATAATACTACTTATTCATTGATAGATTTCTTGCCTGTGCTAATCAAACACTGAACCAAGAAACATCTCAGTAACTACTATGGGTCAGGCACTGGGGATATAAAAAAGTGAAAATCCTTGCCCTTACAGGATTCTATCAGGAGAGACAATATATACACACTATAGATAAATGCAAAATAAATATAAAATAAACCCAAGGCATTTAGGGAAGGAAGGCACTAATAAGGGGAGGATGTGAGAAAGATTTCCTTTTAGAAAGTGGTACTTGAACTGAATCTAGAAAGAAGTGATGTATTCTATCAGGTCAGAGATAGGAAGGAATTCCTTACAGGTGTGGTAGATGACCAGTGCAAATGCAGGGAGAAGAGAAATTGAGTGTCATGTGTGGGCTATAGAGACAAGTTAGACAGGACTCTGCAAGAAGGAGGAAAATGTAGAATGGTTTAATCAGGTGACCAGGAAATTGAATGGAAAAAAAAGGTCAAGACAGTTATTTGCAAAATATGACCTCTCACCCCTTCCAAATTTAAGACACTCATTTGACTGAAATTTTTTTTTTTCATTTTTCAGCAGTCCAATCAGGCCTTGCAATCTGACACACTCTGTGGTTATTTGGATGCAATTTTGCTTCAATGATTTTGAAAGGAATAAAAGAAAGAAAAGAACAAACACTCCTAAAAATAAGAGCTAATTTTTAACTTTCCAGTTTTGAGGGCACTATCAGAATGTCCTGTTCCATAAGCAAAGCTGAGAAAAAAAGGAACTTTTTTTTTTTTTTGTGATGACCTCTTGGCTGGAGGTGAGGCATTGCAAATTGTTTCTGGTACAAAACCATCTCAGCAGGCTAGAGTGAGAATTCTTTGCAGAGTGGGTGGAGGATGTTGTTGATGTCTGAAATTCCTGCCTCCCAAAGGGAGGGGACAGATTATGGAAATACATTATATTCATTCAAAGGGATGAAAAGAAATGGAAGACAGAAACAACCAGACAAATATGATAAAGAAATGGTTTAGTAAAGAGATTTTCAAGTTCAAATGATCATTATTTGCTTCTTGGATGATTCAGAAGAAGAACCAAATTCTTTTTTACTTTTGGAAGGTAGTGGTTCAGAGATGTATTTTACCTATAAATACTTTAAAGCAGATTATGTTCATTATCATGTTGCTTCATGCTATGAGAGCTGAGCACCAGGGTGATTTTGGAGTCAGGCTGTCCCCAACTTCATTCCACCTATTCTCATTAATCTAGGGCTAAACAACTAAGAGTTCCCCAGTAGGACCAAGCATTGTACTTGGGAACAATTGACAAGTCTGAAAGAGACAGTATGATATTATTAATGCTTCATTAAGAATATGGGAGTAGTATTAAATGAATGAAAGAGTCAACAGATATTGGCAGCAGTTTCTGAAGCAATGCCCAAGGATTTGGTTTCCTGATATCTGATTTTGGACAATTTAATTTTGGCTCACAAAGGCTACTCCATGGGGTTGAACTTTGTGGTATATGTACCATAAAAGAACAAATTATGCCTATGATTATTTGGCACATCCAAATGTTTTCCCTTTTCTAAATATGAAAGGCAAAATCAAATAGACCATGTTCTCTTTGAGATTGCATACAATTATAAGAAGGCTAGAAACCTTTGTCAGAGACAAAATAAGCTTTAATGTGACATTCAGAGACTTCTTTACAAAAAAGAGTCTAATATTAAGTTATTTAATTGAAGATAACCACCTCCTTTTATCCAATAAATTAACAAGTTGTTTTTATAATTTAGCCCCCCCGCCAACACTACTCATACACGTCTGCATAGTATTAGAGGAAGCTAGATAGTATAATGTCTAGAGTGTTGGACATGGAGCCAGAATAGCTCTATATTCAAATCCTGTCTTAGACACTTACTAGCTGTGTGTCCATGGAAAAGTCACTTACAGCTATCTTAAAGGGTTGTTGTGAAGATAAAATAATACATATAAAGTGTTTGCGATTATTATCATTCCCTTCTCTTGAATCATGATTATAACCATAGTTTAGCCCACCATCACCTTTTATCTGCAATATTATTGCAGTTTTCTTTTAGCTGAACTCTGCTCTCTAGGCTCCATCCAACTGCTGAATTACTATTCTCAAAGTGCAGGTCTGATCATTCTACTCACCTAAGGGAGAATCTTTAGTGGCTTCCTTTAGTCCATAGGAGAATATACAAAGTCTGCTGCTTGGCACTTAAAGTTCTTCACAATCTGGTTCTAGTTTATCTTTCCAAATTGATTTAACATCACTTTACCACCACCAAAAATAGACTATGTCCCAGCCAAACTAGACCATTTTCTGCTCTGCATAAAAAACATTGCATCTTGAACATTCATTTGGTTCATTAGTTTTTCCCCTGTTTGGGATGCCCTTTCACCTCAGCTTCCCCTCTTGAAATCCCTAGTTTTCTTTGAAGTCTAGCTCAGATGTCGTCTCAAGAAATCTTCTCTGATCATTGTAGTTGTTACCCCTGGTCTCTCTCTGCTCCTCTCAACATGTTCTGTTTTCAGTCACCAAATGACTCACTTGGGTGGGCAATCTATGCTCACCTATGCAGATGGTCTGATGGTTGAAGCACCAAATAAAGGCCGCGCTTCTGTATTTTTCTCAAAGAATCAAAGGCTTTATATTTCTCAGCTTTGGCTATCTCTATGCCAAGGGCTATGTAGATTTGTGCATCATCTCAACTAGAACTTAGCTAAGAGTACCCCGCTACTGGTGAAAACCCTTCTTTTTTCAACTTACTATATTGCATGGATGTGAATTAATGGAGTCTTCTACATAAAGTTTACAAACATACTTAAATGACATATGCAGGGTGTTTTTTTTCCTCTGAAGATAGACTCAATAAGCGAATATTTAATAATTAATAAAACGCTAAAAAATAATAATAATCTAAAAATCTACCACGAGGGGCCCTAAACCTGCTACTATCTTAATCCCTATAAGCTACACAGTTATAAAATCAAATTGACCCCAGAAGTTCTAGGAAATGCAATTTGAGTTTGTTTAGTTTCCCATGATTATGCCAACTGTGAGTAACCAAAAGAACATAACAAACAGTTGCCCCAAGATTCCCAATTCATACTTCTGGTAGCACTGGTTATCAAAAACAGAAATTTTGGAGCATGAGTTCGTAACCCCACCCCACTCCTGTGCATGCTTTTTTGTTTATGTGTTTATTTTGCTTTTGGATTTTTTGTCATGGATTCTTTTGGCAGTCTGGTGAAATTTATGAAAGATTTTAAGAATAGTATTTTTAAATGCATGACATAAAATACATAGCATTAAAAGGAAACAAAATATAATGAAATAATTCTAAAAGATAAATTCATAGACTCCAGCTTATTAGCCTGTATTCTAAAGGAACTAGGATTTGTGACATAGATAATGGACTTAGGAGATAAACAGACTTAACATCTCATCTTGGCCTGGAACGTGGAATTTTGCCCTGTCTATCTTGACACTGGTAAAGACCGCCAAACTCCAAATACAGATAACCTATCACAGAGGATGGTGAGTGCATTCAGCAGACACCCTTGACAAGAGGAGATGCTAATACTGCTGTAGCTAGTCCCTTTGTCTTCCTCCCACCTTTACCTGTTGACTCTGAGCAAAGCACTCTTGGATTACAAGCAAGTCATATCTTTTCTCCCATCCTACTCTTCCAAATCAAAGTCCCTGCTGGTGGGAGTGGGAATGAGGAGAAAATCTGCAGTTACAGAGATATATTACATATTTACTTTGCATGTATCTTGTATTTTTTTAATCTCTGGATATGTTGTCATCTTACAGCAAAAGATGAGTTCCTTGAAGATTTTTTTTTTATATTCAGCATCTAGGTAGCACAGGGCATAAAACTAGCATTTCCTACTAATTTCAGACTTGGATTTATTGGTGAACTCATTTCTAAAAACAAGTATTTTATTCATTATTTCTAAATTAACTTAGTAGGTGGATTATTTTTAAATATTAAAATGCCAAAACATTCTTATAAGGTTTAAAGGTTGCCCCTTAACTATAGGAAGCTGTCAGTCTCATTTAAGCTGACAGATGTGCTTTTACAGCTGGAGCCATACTGAAGATCTTTAAGTGCGGACTCTTGGGAGGAAAATGATGCATTAACACAGCAGTCACCTTCATCAAGTTACTTTCTTGGATAGACAGAAGTGAAATGGTTGTTTTCATAACAAACCTCCAAGAATTTACTTAAGCCATTAAAACAATTCTTATTTTATTAATGACAAAGACAAAGCAAGACAAACTTCTTTAGTAACTTGTCTGATAGTATTTAGAATTGTTAAGTTGCTTATTTGATAGTGTTTTGAAATTTATAGCATAGGGTGGTTTAACACATAAACTACCAAACTAAAGATAAAATTATTAATCAAACCTGAGTGGAATAATTTGTTCCTATTTGTTTGTTTAATTTTTGCATTATTGTCTATATTGAAAGTGTCTAAAAGAAAATGTGAAGTTAACAAAATTTGAGGATATTGCATTGCATACATTTGGGTGAAATATATACATGATCTGGAATGTGTCTTATAATACTGTAGAATATTGCTTGCAATTTTTCAGACTATGTAGAATGGGGGATTTGTAGTATCAATTTGCTCCAGTAAACACTGTCATTATTATAATATGCATACATGTATGTGTATATACAAGTAGGTATAGCCACATATATGTACATGTGCATAGACATGTGTGTATATTCCTATAGACATGTGCATATATACACATATGAATATTAGAATATTAATGTGTATGTGTGTATACATGTATGTATATGTATATTCATTCCAGGGTCACTTTTCTAAAAATTTGGAGACTTTTTTTTTAAAGGTACAGGAGTGCTACTGTTATTCTCCAAGAGTTAGCACTGCTTTCTTCTGAGACAATGCATAGATAACATCTGAAAGTTTGTTTGGAGTAGAACTGAACGGAGGTCACTTTCCAAGACAACAAACTGTCTGCTGCCTTCTTTGACCCTGAAAGGTTAGAGTTGAGGAATTTCCTGAAGAGTTTCTGTTTGGTCTGACTTTTTTTTTAACTAAAGCATCAAGGGAATAGAGTGTGCCAGAGAAAAAGAATTACTTTCACTGAAATTATTTAAATAAAATAGATATTGGCTTACCAAACTCATTAGAATAGGAGGTGAAGGGAAGGGATGGTTACTGTCAGTTATCAGTGATTATTAATAAATGAAAAAAAAAATATATATATATATATAAATTTATAACAACCCAGATGTAGATTGTACTTTTAATTCATTAATTAGATGTTTTATATTAGTAATTGTAAGTATTGATTATTTTTTTAAAAAATCATAATGATCTTGGGCAAAGTAGTAAAGATCTGAGCACACTGGGCTTTAAGAAGGAATGTCTATCTTTCCCCTGTCAGCAACCTCATTGTTGTCAAGACTTAAGCAGAATTCAAAGATGCATAAAATAAACAAACAATTTTAATGACAAATTCTTTCTAAATAATGTCACAGATAAGAGGGGAGTCAGGCAATATAAAATTCTAAATTATGTCAATTATGAGAGTATATTATATTAATGAAACTCCATATCTTTAGATTAAAAAAAATATTTACAAATTAACCTTGAAGGATAAGAGTAAATTAGATGACCATTTGAGATTATAGCATCAAGAAGTTCTGGAGTTGTAATGGTCTTTAGAGTTCATATAGTCAAAGCACTTTATTCTACAGAGGAGGAAACTTTAGCTCAACCTGCCCATTATGACATACTAGTTACACGGCTAAAATTCAGACATATGTCTACTGAATTCAAGGCTAAATTTTTTTTTCCTGTGAAACAGTTCTCTAACCCTTTTGAACAATAAACAATTTTTGCATATGCACTTTCAACATATTCATACTTATTTATGAATCAAATTTATGTACTACTGTGCTAGTATATATATGCTTTACAAATCTTATACAAAAATAGATGTTTAAAATTACCAGATTAAGATAAAAAATTCACCTTAGAGTTAATAGGAAATCACTAGAAATTATTGAGTAAGAAAGAGCTATGCTCATACCTGTGCTTTAGGAAAAATCTATGAGGAAGATGAATTGGAATGGAGAAAATCTTGAAATCACAAAACCAATTAGTAACTACTATTGTAAGAGTCCAGGTGAGAAGTGATGTGGGCTTGAACTAAGGTGGTACATACCTAGGTGACTGAAGAGCAGGGGAATGATGTAAGAAATGTGGTAGAGAGTTGAATGACATAATGTGGCATGACTGGCTCTGTGAGAAAGAAAGCATGTAGTCAAAGATGATAACAAGGTTAAAAACCTGGTGGCTAGAAGGAGGTTGATGCCTTTAACAAAAGTAGGGATATATGGAAGAGGGGTGGATTTTCTGTGCTATGTGGGGGGAATAATGAGTTCCATTTGGGATATATTGATTTTGAAGGGCAGTTTGAAATGTCTAATAGGAAACTTGTGATGTGGAACTATAGCTCAAAAAAGAGATCAGGACTGAATATAAGGGAGTTATCAGTAGAGATGATGAGGAAGTACATGAAAGCTGATGAAGTCACCAATTAGGGGGGAGAGAGATCAGCACTCTCATTCTGGGAGAGATATCCACATTTGGGAGAGTGATATTGATGATAATCAGCAACAGAGACTAAGAAGGAATTGGATCTGTAGAAAAAGAATCAAAAGATAACAACATCACAACAATTCCAAAAGTCAGGGTGCTTGACACTTTAAATGCCCCAGGGAGATAAAGGAAGATGAAGGGTGAGATAAGACTATCAAATCTGGCAGAGAGAGAGAGAGAGAGAGAGAGAGAGAGAGAGAGAGAGAGAGAGAGAGAGAGAGAGAGAGAGAGAGAGATCATTGGCAACCTTGAAGAGAGTAAGTAGAGTTCATTGAAGAGGGCCAAGATCACCCACTGCATTCTAGGCCATCACCAGTTATCTTGACTTTTGTCTTGCCACTGGATTTTGATAACTTTGGAGTAGTTAACTTGCCAGGAGGGTCCTGACAACTTTGCGCAGGTCTGCCTCATTAAATCCAATTCAGGTACAAGTCAAGACCTCACTCTTGCTATTTCATTGATCTTTTCCAAGAGCAAAGGAATAATAACAACAGCACCCCATGTAGTCAGTCTATACAATGCTCACTTCAGAGATCATTATACTAGAGTCTTCTGCCTTAGGATCATATATTTAGAACTGGAGTCTTCTAGTTCAAACATTTCATTATTATGATGAAAACACTGCAACCAAGAGAGATTATATGACTTCCCAAAGAAAAGATCACACATGTAATCAGTGGTGGGTCTGGTATTTGGACTCAGATCCTCTGATTTCAAATCAAGATCTCTGTTCACTTCATCAATATGATACTTTAAATAACAAAGCAGGTGCAGGAAGGGGCAACTATTACTTTTTCTTGGTAACTTCATTTGTCCAAGCACACCATGCAAGCTATAGATTTAACTATAGGGCTAAACTCAGCTCATACTTCACACAAAAGTATTTTTATCAGATGAACTAATCTAATTGTTGTTTTATTCTACCATTGTTGGAGACAATTTATTCACTGAAGTGAACTATTTAAACAGATATTTCTTAGTCTCACATTAACATTAGACTGAAGTTACCAGACTGTGGCATTTATGAGGCCATGTATATCCTCATATCTTCCTGAATGACATGCACAATTTGACTAGTGAGACCATATGCTGCACTCAGCCATTGAATGGTACTGTGAGGTTCAGAAGGTCTGATGTACTTAGAACAAACAGGTAATAGTTATCTTAATCACTAAAGTCAAGAAAGGTTGAGAGGGTTAAAATTAGTATCACTGTGATTTTGGAGAAAAAGTTGTCTAAATTTTTAAAGCAATGCATGCTCAAAAATGCATTTTCCCCATATGTTAACAATTTCTCACTGTACTAGAATTAGTTTTAAGCTAAACACATATATACATGTTCTGAACCTGCCTTTTAAATAACACAAGAATTGTTTTTTTGAGTAGAAGTGTTTGCAGTAGTTGAGGTACAGAAGCAGGATGAAACTATATTCAGAAAATAGTCTTCTGACCTTTGTGCCTAAGGAAGCTTAGTTTTCGAGAAGTTTATTAGTTTATTTCTTAAAAAAAAAAACTTCCCATTTTCAGGATCCTATTGTTTGTGTGGAAAAAAGTAAAAGGAGACATAAAGGAAAATATTGTCTGGATCTACCTGAAGCAACAGTTATCAACTTATTTGCGCCCTTCAAAGTTAGTTGCTGGCTGATAAAGTAAAGCAGAAGGTGTGAAACATATTGCAGTGGGAAAATAATTTATTACACTAAATCAGGAATTAGAGGTTTAGAAAACTATTTCAGTGTGGCAGGAACTACATTTGAAAGAAATGTGGAAGCAATTTTCCTCTGTTCTGAAAAAATAAGCCTGAGGATTACCCAAAGGGCAATGAAGAAGAACATGGCAGTTGTGAGCAGATAGAAATATGTTGTACAGGGGTGGCCAGGTAGCACAGCGAGTAAGAGCACCGGCTCCAGTGTTGAGAAGACCTGGAGATCGAATCCCGGGCTCAGACACTTAGCACCCACCCAGAAACACCTGGCCATGTAATCTTGAGCAAGTTACTTAACCCCAATTGCTTTTAATATATATATGTATATATATATGTGTGTGTGTGTGTGTGTGTATGTATATATATATATATTGTACAACCAAGAAATTGAGAAGTTATGTTTATATTTTAATAAAGTAAATGTATGAGAAGAAAAAATATGGACTGGTCACATAGTAAGAATAAGGTCTAGCAACTTGTGTGCTCCATTGTTAGTCTTACAATGTCAGGAATACATAAGCATTTTGGTGGACTCCTCCAGTAAACTTATGGTAATACATTAAGAAGAAATGCATAAGAATAGGAATACATGGATGAATTTTATTCTGCTTAATGGAGGGAGGATTCAGATTCATGAAATAACAGCTACATCTGTGTCAAGTTTAGTGCCTCATTATAACAAAAGGTGATACCAGGGCCTTACTTTTGTATATTCCATCAAGCTAGAATTCCATACGAGTTCATGTATGAACTGTGTGATGCAATGTATTTCTTTCTCTTGTGGATGAGTTTAGCTGAATTCAAAGAGGTTTATAACCAGGTTATCTAGAACAAATTTCAAAAGCCATCCTCTAAGCTGTGTAAGGGTTGTTCTTGGTGTTGGTGAATAAAATTCCCACATAAATCAGCACATTGAAGTACTGAAGAAAGTAGAAACAATGCAATTCAATTAAATGAAAAGGCATATACCATAATATTAGACAATAATTGTCTCAGTTTTGATCTACTTATCCTAGGAAATTGCTTAACTACCTAGAGGTCATTTAAAATGTTTAGTAGGAGTAAGGAGGGAAAGGGGGAGCAAAGGAAATGTTTAGAGGAAAGTTGAAGAAACAAGTTGGGTAGAAAATATTACTCAGCATAGAGAATGAAACTAAAATGAGTGGAGGTGAGGTATGTTTCAGAGTTAAGATAGCTTTCTATGTAAAAAAAGATCCAACAGAATTATAGATAGATAAAATAGATATATATTGACATATAGATATAGATACACACACACAAACACACACCGCTTCCACATTTTTTAATTGGTACTTACAATTATTGAAAATGCCTTAATTTGGTATGATATAAATGTTGTGCTTCCAGATTGGGGAAATATTTGATGATATTTGCATAGCAAAGATTCTAGGAAAACCACATGATTAAGAAAACTTGGAGTTCTAAGTTTTGTGTGCTTTTTTAAATAAAACAGTGAACATTGTTATATGCTATCCTATATCTCTGTTCTGTCAGTCATTGTGTTATATTGCTATCTTTCATCATCAACTTTAAGCAGTAGTAATGATAGTGAAAAGCACATCTGAAAAAGATTTCATTTTTCCAAGTCACATATAGATCATAAACATCTCTTTGAAACAGCTCTACATATTAAAACATTTATCATATTTTAAAATTATATGAAACACTAAAAATGAGCTCTCAACCTAGAATGTTTCAAAAATCTTAGGTTGTGTCTACAGGAGTCTGTAAATTACTTGAAACAAGCAAAAATTGTAATTTTTTCTCTCTTTTTTTTTTGGTTACCAATGAACAGGTTCCAATCTCACTAGACTGAGTCAGAGTATTTGATATCAGCTAGATGAAACTAAATTGAGCGAGTGTCCCTATATTTAGTTCACTGTCAGTTAAATGTTTTATTTCAAGTTATACGTGTGTTTAATTGCTTTCTTTTGTTGAGATTTTAATTTTGTAGTTTTAGTGAATGAGTATTTTTCTAAGAAATAGACAAAAGCTTAAGTTCTTAAAAATACCCTTCAAGGACTGTTAGGAATAGTGTAGAGGCTGTTGGTGTGGGGAGATCAAGCTTGCCAAGCCTTATTCAAACCCATAATCAGAAGTGTGCAGCTCAAATCACCTTAAGAGAGACAACTTTTAAATTTTGAGTGTGTGCATTTCTACCTTGAAAACTGGCTAATGTGACAAAGTAGGGTTTCATTTATCCTTTGTTGATTGTCTAGACTTAATAAATGATAGAGAAAATGTTAATAATGCATATTGATGTTAAAATTGTATTAGTATGTGTTTTTTGGGGGGGGAAAGATAGCTGTTAAACATTTACCAGTGTAACACTACCTATAATGAAACAAGATCAGTCATATATACATTACTCCTGTTCTTTTTTACTTGTCCTGTTTATTTTCAATGAGGCATACCCATTCAGAGTTTTTAAGAAAAGATAATATTCTAAGAATGGGATAAAATTTTTAAATCTTTGAAAGTACCCTTCAATTATTGTTAGTGATAGGTTGCTACTGTTTAAAACTGATAATGATCCATTATCCAGTCACCAGTTTCATCCCATCTAGTTTTGAGTGCTATCTTTGGAGTCTAATATACCTCTTTGCATTAATTTCTGTTTTTTGTTTCCTAACTTGGGGCATTTGTATATAAATATAATTTGATGCCATGAAATTTACAATTGACTTTTTCCTTAAATTTTGTCTTATGTGAATTTATGAGCATCTGAGTCTATTCTTCTCCCTTCTCCCTATTGTACCTAAAAGGATATAAATAGGTAGTTTTTTCTCCCTCTCCTTCCTTTCCCTCCATTTATTTTTAGTTTAAAGTGAGTTTGATTAGATTGGATAGACATCTAGCAAATACATCCTTGTCATCTCTTGCTAGCAATCTCTCATCTCTCTATTGTACATCATGGTACAAAAAGCAAATCTCACTCTCAGATACAACCTTTTAAACCAACTGTCCATTTTTCAAATCAATTTTTATTTTCTTCATCTCTTCCCTCAAATGGGCAGCAATGAAGAAAACAATCTATGCCCTTATCATAGGGTCTTTAGTTCCTTGCTCAAGATTTTGGCAATGCATTGACAATACTTTTTGTATTCCTTCTGGCAGTATCATTTGTTCTCATGTGAACCATCAGAAGTGGACAGCTGTTATTTGTTTTGAAGTCTTGGGAAGTTCATTGCTATCTCATGGTTACATGCCCAACAATAGGCAGCAGATCTTCCTACTGTTATCAGGAAAAATATCTGGTTCAGCACCTCCTGAGCAAGCTATCACCAAATACTACTAATCTTAATCATTTTATCCTCAAAACAACAGCCCAATGATGGAGATATAATGGATTTTGTTATTATCATTATTTTCACTTCACAGTTAAAGAAATGGAAGTATGAACAGGGGAAATAACTTTTCTAAGGATCATATGAAAGGAAGTAAGACAAGGGAGGAAAAAGCATTTTTAAGTGCTTCTAGTGTGCTATGCACTGTACTAAGTACTTTACAAATAGTATCTCATGTGATCCTCACAATAACCCTGGAAGATAGTTTATTTCTATCCCTATTTTATAGTTGGGGAAGCTAAAGCAGACAGCAGTTAAATAACTTGCCTGGATCACAAAGCCACAAAGTAAGAGGTCATATTTAAATTCAAATTTTCCTGACTCAAAACCCAGTACTCAACTTGCTGTGCCACTTACCTGCCTCCAATAATTACTGATAATTACTAATGCCAAAATGGGATCCTAGTTCTTGTGGCTCCCAGTCTGGTGTCGTTTCTACTGTCACATTGCTGCTGATTATACCACACAGGGTATTAGCTTTCTATCATTTTTTCATATGCCTTGTACCTAGGTAGAGCTCAATAAATGTTGAACTGAATCCTACTTATCGGACCAAAACTTAAAAAATGAAAGGCATCTCAGAGTCATTTGTTCCAACCACTTAGTTTCATTACAAATGAAGAAAATGAGGCTGAGAGGGCTTAGTGACCACCCATAGTCACACATAATAAACACCAGAAGTGGGATTGGATTTCTCTGTCTTCTAACCCTTTTCCCACTATAGGAGGCAGCAAAGTAAACTGAGAAGAATATTGGCTCTGAAGTCACTCAGTTTCCCTTGGTTCAACTCCCATTTAGGTGAGTGTAATCTTGAGCAAATCATTTAACCTTTCTCATCTCCAGTTTCCTCATTTGTAAAATAAGGGAATTGTATCAGATGGCCTCCAAGTGCCTCTTTGATTCTCAATATAGGATTCTATAGATTAAAGAAGTTGAAGCTAAAGGCTTGAAACATTGGAAATTAAAACCTACTTGGGGACAATGACAAGGATATTTTAGCTTATTGTAATTTATATGTATATCAGTTATAACCAAAAACACAATTATGAACATGATAGAGAGACAGAAGGAGCCTCTTTTCCTCAATAGAGAAAGCAGTTTTGTTCTTTTTCCAAAGGGAGAGAGTTTAAATCTTCACCTCTTTATAATCTGGGATATATAAGGTCACTTCCAGTTCTAAAGTTGCAATATGATTGAGTATATTCCAATAGAGCATATGCATCAAATTTACATTATGTTCCCCTAATAATGTCAGAGGCATTTTGTTTTGTTTTGCTTTGTTTTAAGAAAATGACCCTCTGGTTAGTATATGCCATAGTGAAAGTGATAAAAATATGAATGAAGAAATAAAATTAATTGGCAAAGATGAGAAAATAAAAGAATAGTCAAGAGTGAGGGGTTGTGAAAACCTGGGAAAGCATTCTGGAAATTAATTTGAAGGAAATAACACAAATATTATGTCCTTTGACCCAGAATTCCATTTCTATGTACATACTTCACAGATGTCAGTGACAAACAAAAATCATCCTTCTTCCTTTTCCTGCCCCCCCATAATATCCACCAAAATATTGATGGAAATACTTTTTTGTAATAGTAAAGACCTAGAAATAAAGTATAATAGCCATCAATTGAGGTATATATATTATGTGAAGGTAATGATATATATGAAGTAATGAAAGTAAGGGAATATTATTGTGCTGTAAGAAATGATGAAATGTGAGGAATTCAGAGAAGTACAAAAAGAGTTATTGGAAAAGGTACAATGCGAAGCAAGTATAACTATACACAAAGAGCAGAAACAGTTAACAATAAAATAAAATCTCTCCAAATTGTGACGCCAAAGAAGAGATATGGAAAGCAACACCTCTCCCTCAGGTCTTTACAAAGATGGGGGTCTATTAATGTGTAATACAGCATATAAGATTAGATTTTTTCAATATGTTAAATGTTGCTGATTTTTCCTACTCCTTTTTCTTTATTATTAGGGCTTACTTGTAGGGAAAGGGGAAAAGAATAGCTTGAGAAATAGCGATATTTTAAAAATATTAATTAAATAAATTTTTAAAATAAATATATGCAACTGATTATTCAGAATTGCCCTTGCAGGTACTGAATACAGGGAAATCAAAAGCATCTCTCTACTCTTAAAAGTACCTCTCTTACCTGCTTTATGATGCTTGAAAATCATCTTGAAAGGTTTTATTTTGTAATTAAGCATAAAGCTTAAATGCAAATAGCAGAGAGATCACCTCCCTATTTAATCCAATTCACACTGAGATACATATAAATATATGATATAGTACCCTTTCCTAAGAACCAATTTTGATGGAGGAGAGAAGAGAGAATGAAGGCTGTGAGCACTCTAAGTGAAATGGAACTAAAGATATGTGAGGGGTACAGAATGATGAGGCTGGGAATAGGCATGTTAAATCTGATCATCTTCAGAATTTTTACAATAACCAGATCTATATATTCTATGGAAAGAGTTATGGATCTGAATTCAGATAATCTGGATTTGAAGGTTATATGTGCCATTTATTATCTGGGTGACCATAGGCAAGTCAGTTAACTTCCCGTGACTTTAGCTTCTTCATCTGTAAGTAGAGGGAGTTGAACTAGATGGCCTCACTTTGCTTTTTCAACTTTAAACTTATAATCCTATATTATTTAAAATATAATTAGTTAAAGATGTAAACTCCTTTCTCTGAGTACTAAATTTTAATCCCATTTAACCTTATGATGGAAAAGTAAAATCATGGTTTGTGTTCCACCACACAGCTCAAGTATGCTTTGATCTGCATTGAGACTTCATAGTTCTTTCTCTGGATGTGAATAGCACTTACCATCATGACTCTTTTGGAATGGTCTTATATCATTGTATTGCTGAGAAGAGCTAAGTCTATCATAGTTGATCACTGCACAGTGTTGTTGTTATTATGTACAATGTTCTCCTGGCTCTGTTCACTTCATTCAGCATTAGTTCATCTACTTCTTTCTCAGCTTTTCTGAAATCATTTCTTATAGCAAAATAGTATTCCATTAAGTTCATATACCACAACTTTTTCAGCTATTACACAAATGATGGGCATCCCCTGGATACTACAAATATTTTTTTGCACATGTGGGTCTTTTTCCCACAAAAAAGTCATGATGGAAAATGCTGTCCACATCCAGCATACAATTTTCACTTTTTTTGGCTTTTTGGTGCTTTTTTCTTTCTTATGGTTTTTTCCCTTTTGTTCTGCTTCTTTCACAAAATGACTAATGTGGAAATATATTTCATATGATTGCACATTATGTGATTGTAGCCTACATCAGATTGCTTGCTCTCTTGGGGAAGGGGGTGAGAAGGGAGGGAGGGAAAAATTTGGAAATAAAAATCATATAAAAGTGAAGTTGAAAACTATCTTTACATGTAATTAGAAAAAATAATATTAAGTTAGTAAAAAACAAAGAAAATGTGATACATGTTCCTAGAAATGTTACAGCAATATTTTAATATAAAATTTATGGATGCTGCCTTTTCTTCAATAGATTTTTAAAAATCCAATTTAAAAAGATATTCTATGACCTGTTTGTCTGACATTATTTTTAAATACCCGGAGACACTGAGAGTCATTCACCACATCCTGTCCAGCAAAAGAATCTGCATCCTGAGCAGTCCCACACTCACCCTTTCACTAGTTTGTGTATGACTTACTGTCCATAGAGTAGAATAAAATGAAAATTTCTCCTTGGCTTTCCGAGTCAAAAACTTTCTTTCCTTCAGTTCTATCTCTTTCTTTCATGGAACAATGAATCTTTGTCAAGAGTTGTATGAATTTGTGGATTTGCCAATAAAAATTAACTTATGATCCACTACTCACTGGTTACATCACTTACTTCCTAGACATGCTCTATTCCAGTGAGTCTTAGTCATAAAAACATTTTCATAATGGAGTTGGCTCTCCATAAAAGAAAAAAAAACATGCTTGTTTCCTGCATACAATTGTTTTACTTGATAAATGATGATAATCAAAAAGTACTTAGTAACAAGAAAAAAATACATAATTTTTTAAAATGATGGCTACCAATCAGAGGCTAGCCTGCTTCTCTCTTAAACATGGAAGCCACCTTAGATAGTTGCTTTATCTGAATCAAGAATTTTTAGGAAATATGTAGAGTCATTCTTTAATTGAGTATATGTATTTTAAAATGTTTGTATAAATATATACAAATATAATGCATATACATATATAAGCATATCTGTATGTATTGATTATATATTAATAAATGATTCTTTTGTACCTGCTATTTAAGAAAAATATAATTTGCTAACAATTTTAGTTTTATTTCTTTATATGGATATCAAAACTTTCTAAACACATTGTTGTGGGAGAAAACTTAGAAATAACATAATCAAAAATCTTCATTTTAGAGTTGAGGAAAGTAAAGGCCAAAGAAGTTCCATGACCTTCTAATGTCCCACAGGTAGAATAAGGCAGATCTGGGGTTTGAGCTCAGGTGCTTTGACTCCAAGTTTAATATTCTTTCCACTGCACCATGCTGTCTTAGAAGGTTTTTATAGAATGTATAGCAGCAATAATATGCCTTAAGCAATGAGATTTAAACAAGCATATAACAGTTGGTCACCCACCTTTCTTACCTTTCCTTTTTGCCTTAAGTGACTGCTAGTTCTGGTATTAATATCAGACTTGAGCCAAACATTGTATTCTCTCCATGGTCTATGCATTTTCAGAGTGACTTTCTGTTATTGCCTTTTCCTCTCCCATGAGTAAAAGCATGATATGCCTTGATATGATATGATCCAGTGCTATGCAAGATTATAACCAAACATGAGTGCTCTGTGTAGCAGGGATATACTAGTAACCAAGAAGGAGACAGGATTTTATTGGGCTATTAAGAATTGCATCAAGCTGAGGACTAGTGATTTCCTAAGGGAGATGTTTTCTTCCTTGGCTAATTTAGCATCACTTAGCAGAAGCAGAGTTTTCAAGGGTCATTGGAAGGCAATTGGGGCCTTTTCCTGTCTGACAGCTCTGAGTCACTGCAACCCAAATGTATCTGCAATTTAGCTCTACTCTGTATCTGTTAGCCAAAGAAAATACAGAAGATGGGGTTTCTGTTTGTTTTGTATAGAAAAAGAGCAAGTTGAGGGGAGGAGTAAGTCCCAATCCATTCCCCATTGATCAAATTAGGGGTCCCTCCACATACCACAAGGAACATGAGTAATCAGTGAGAAACTAATCTCTTTCACAGGTTGCCTGCCGCTCTCCTTGGTCCTAACCCCAGGCTCCATAAAATTGTTATTCCAAAGCAGGATTGGATTAAATAAATTGTTTTTTCATTATCAAGCACCTTTCTTCAAGGGATTACAATTTGCTTTAAAAACATAAATAAATTCAAATGCCCAGTCAAAGAACAATAAGGTGAGGCAGATGAGGTTAAAAAGTTTGTCCAAAGTCATGAATCAGATACCATTGTCAGAAAAAGAGTAAAGATCAGGGGACTGGGAAACAGGAAACCTAATCACTACAGCGATGTGGCCTTTGAAAGATGTAGCCAGGGACAAGTTCCCTGAGGATTCAGGAAAGCTTATTGAGATGGGAAATTCATTCCTGTTAATACTCCATTTCTTAAGCAGTTCCCAAACTCTAAGAACCTATTAAGTAAGAGATTTTACTAGTGAGTGTGAGGATACCATTAGGTCAACTGCCATATATTTTTCTAGACAATCAAGGGATAAAAGTATCTGTCTCTCTCTCTGTCTGCCTATCTATCTATATTTCATGAGACTCAAACATCAAAACCTGTGTTTATAGACATAATTTTTGTGTCCAGGAAAGTACTACTAATACAGTTCAGGGGGAAAGAAACTCTTGAATATGAGTAAGGATGGAGTAGGTGGAATGGTTACCATAGCTAGACCTCTGGTTGTTCCCTATGTTAACTAGCTATTTTCTCTTTTTGGAGGGCAATTGTGGTTAAGTAACTTGGCCAAGGTCACATGACTAGGTTTGTGTGTGTGTGTGTGTGTGTGTGTGTGTGTGTGTGTGTGTGTGTGCACTAAGTGTCTGAGGCCAGATCTGAACTCAGGTCCTCCTGATTCCAGGGCTGGTGCTCTATTCAATGTGCCACCTAGTCACCCCTAATTAGCTATTTTCTTAACTAGATGCCAAGTTCTGTTGTGTCTATGATATTAAAGGATTCTCAGGTGCTCCCAGGATCTTCTCAATTCTGTGCCCTGGAAAGATCGAATAGTGTAAAGAGGGAAGCATTTGTACTCTTTGTGCACATTAGAACTCTGGTTTCTAATTCTGTCTCAGATGCTCACCTGCTGTGTAACCCAGGATAATTCACTTAACCTCTCAGCCTTACTTCTCTCACTGAAAATAGATAATAATAATAATAATATCAACGTCATATTGTGAGGATTAAAGGATACAAAATAAGTAAGGCACTTTACAAATCTTAAAGCACAGATAAGTGCTAATTATCATCACCATCATCATCATTATACACTGGTTAGAGTGTACTGATATAAATATTAATTACTACTTTGGAAACTTCTGTGTGCGCATGCATGCGCCCGTGTGTGTGTGCATGTGTGTGTTCATTGAAAATTCTAGCTTTGACACCAATTATGGGTCATACTCAGATTTGATTCAAGCTAGATTTGGAGGGTAGGGAGGAACATGTAGCCACTATTTAGATAAATGTGTCATTTAAGATGAAAGAAAAAAATAAATTTAGAACACTTACTAAAATTCCATTAAACTTCATATTAAGTGTGATACAGAGAGCTAGTTGGTTACTTTAACATTGGGTATAAACAGTCCTTGACATTTGGCATGGTATAATAGGAAGAAAACTAGTCCTTCAGTCAGAAACCTTGAATTAAACTTTGGTTCAAGTGCTTCCTGCTTATGTGACCTTTGGGTCGTCATTCCATTTACTAAAGATTTAAGTACCCACTATGTATAACTTACTGTATTAGGCTCTTTCAAGGCAAAGATATGTACATATGCATGTATGCATATGTATGCATACACAATGCATGTTTGTAAGTGTATATGCATATATATATGTACATATATGTGTATAATAACCTTTTCTTGAAAGGAAATGGACTAATGGAATCCTTTCCTCAAATGACCCCAGTCAAGGTCTGTCACCCAGATTCTGACAAAATTTCCTCTTCTAAATGAACTCGAGCCTCACTTGTTCCAGAATCCTGGTTGCTCTACAAATATAGCTGTTCAATCTTTTTCAGTGAGGGAGCCACTGACCATAATTATTTCAAGTTAGAGTAATACCTTCAGGCCTTAATATTAACCTGGTATAGGATCCAAAAGACCATTGGTTCATATCATCTACACTGTATCTGAACTCTCCAGAATTCAGCTACTACAGCCTTATGACTCCTGGCCTTGCCATCTTCCTTGCTACAACACTATAAAAATCACTGGGCCTTTCCATATTCCCTGAAACCAAACTCTCCTTTATTATATGTCTCTCCAAATTAAAATGTGAGTATTTTTTTTATATTTGAGTCTTGGCATGTAGTGATTAATAACTATTTTCCTTTGTATTCCAGTCTAACACAATATTAAAGGGAATAGTGCAATAGGGAATAAAAGTACATACATACATATGTATTTGTGTACAAATAATTAGAAGACAAAATAAAGTGAGAGAAATGCAAAACATAGTCCTAAGCAAAATAATGGGAAAATTTTCACTATCACCTAGTAGGTGGGACAGGAAGGTCAGGAAAGGGTTCAAGAGAAAAGGATCATCTGAGGTAGACTTTAAAAGAAAAGAGGAACTTGGGTTCATAGACTTACATGTGGAAGGAGCCATGGTCCTTGCTTTTCCTTCAGTAGATGAGAAAAGTAAAGCCTGAAAAGATGAAACAGTATATTGGAGGCTTCTTCTAATAGACTGTTCTTTTCTTGGCCATGGGCCCTTTTCCTATCTTGTGTCTCTCCTCTGTGCTTGTAATGTTAGTGTTTTGAAGGAAACAACTGTCTTCACTTTTATATTTGTATTCCAAGCATTTAATTCTAAGTATGGTGCTTACTACGTATTACGTGCATAATAAATGATGTTTCATTAATTAATTTATATGCAGAAAATTCTAGGGACAGCCTCTCACAAGATCATTGTGAACTTCCTCTCCTGGCCACGGCCATGGCCAGAGGACTTTATGTCCTGTTGCCACAGTCTCACAAATAAAGAGCTATTCCTTGTATGACATAAAACGTGACAAGTTAACACTTCTTACTTTCAACCCTGATTGGCGCATCACATTCTTCCTTCAGAGTCTCTTTAAGTCTCAGCATGGAGCCAGCAGATAACATAAGTGAGAGGAATGGAATTTGAACCCAGTTTTCTCTGGATTACAGAGTGAACACCCTTTCTATTTTCCTACATTACTCCCAGCGTTAACACAAAAAGGATAGGAGTAAGAAGTCCATTCCAGGGATGGAGAATGGCACGAATAAAGGCACAGAGAAGGGAAATGAGGAAGCAAGTAAAAAACAGGTGATGGAGAAACTCTAGTTTTTTCTAGAATATAAAGTATGCAAATGAATATAATAAATCAATCACCAAGTATCAAGCACCTACTTTGCCCAGTGTTCTATATCAAGTAATGCCATGAGTGACTGAAAAGTTAGGATAATGATGGATAGTCTCTTGTTTACACAAGGAACCAAACCTGAATATACACATAACAGGTTGGAACAGATGATCTCATAATTCCCTAGAGGGTTTCAGATGAGGAAGATTGTGGTGAACCACCAGGTAGGAGATGTACAGGCTACACTATCTCCCATCCAGAAGCCATATTTCTATGAAGCACAACACCTTAGAGTTATCCCTAGAATCCTGAAGGGAGGGCTAATCATTAGCTTTTTGGGGAACACTCCTGTCAGTGAGGGTGGGGATTGGACCCAGCTTGCCAAGGAGTTCCAAAAGGAGATGCTATATGATATAACATAGATATGGAACCTAAGATGGACATAAGCAGTCAGTAACCTATTACTGATAATTCCATAGGCAAAGTGGCATTAAAATAACATCAGAGAGTTGTGAGACAAGGAAAGGATGACTTAGTCATTTAGGGGGAACAAGGAAAGTATACACTCTATGCAACATCGAGAGATCCAAAAGCTACCCAAAATGTTGGGTGAACCCCTGGTAGAGGATTTGTGGGATAAAAAAGAGTCACATGGCTTGAAAAAGGCATGGACAGGCTCTGTACCTTTAGAAGGAGTACTTACTTTGCTGACTTTACAGATCTATTAAAATGTGGAAGAAATATCTATTTTAGTAAGATAATTGTTTCAGATTCCAGTTACAGATTTGTATAAGGGAAAAAAGAAAGAAAAGAAAAGAAAGGAGAAAAAAAGAAAGAAAAAGTCAATAGCAAGATTATTTTCCTAAGTTAAATAGCATGGAACCCAAACTGTTAGCATTATCCAATTTATCAGTATAATAAATATATAAGGACTAAACAAGCACATTAGATGAGAATTCCTTTGACTTATAAACTATATTCTCTACTCTAAGAGAATATCTTACTCTTGCTGAAGAAGAAAATGCATAACTTGTATTTTTTAACATTCTGACATGAAAGATAACTAAGAGATGTCAATTAATCCAACACCCTCATTTTATAGACTAGGGAACTAATATTCAGACACATTAAAGTCAAGTTACCTTCCCAAAATGACATAGGTAGATCATGGAAAAGCTGTCATTTGAATTCAGGTGTTACCATCATTGAGTTAGAGCTGGGAGGAACCTCAGGGAAAATCTTATACAACCTGTTCCTTTTATGGATGAGGAAAGTCTCAGAAAGGTTGTAATTTTTCTCTAGGTCACACAGCTTAATAAGTAAGTGGTAGAGGAAGAATATGAATCCAAATCCTCTGACTCCAAATCCAACACTTCACCAGCAAAACAGCTGGAAATCTTGATGAAACCGCCCACCCCCACCAGCTTCCCTCCGTCCATGAATCGTGTTAATATATTTTGTCAAAGGCCTGTCATGCATCTCAGGAATCTCATGTCTTTGTAGTGGTAACAGATTGAGACTGCTGACTTCTTTCTGATTTAATTTAATGAGGATCTCTAATGGAACCCATAAGGGCAGTTAGGTGGCACAATGCATGGAGTGTTAGGCATGGAGTTAGGAAGACTCATGATCCTATGTTTAAATCTTGTCTCAGATACTTCTTATCTGTGTGACCCTGAGTAAGTCACTTAATGCTGTTTGTCTCAGTTTCCTCAGCTATAAAATTATCTGGAGAAGGAAATAGCAAACAACTTCAGTGTCTTTAAGCAAGAAAACCCCAATGGGATAAATAAGAGTCTGACATAACTAAAGCAACTGAACAACAAAAGGGAGCCCATATGCTTTACCTTCTAAGATAATAGCATAATATTTAAAATTTAGAATCTGAATCATAGAATTTCAACATTACAGAATATTAAGAAAAATGATATAGATTCCAGTAATATTATCATGGGATCTTGATTATCTGGGGATTCACACTTACCAGCAAACTCAGTTTTTAGACTGAAAGAACTGTTAAAATCTTGAAATTACTTATGCCAGCATGGACAAAAAAGAGAAGTGAGGAGTGAGTGAATTAAAGACATAATACTCAGTAGTATCAAAATAAAATCACAAAGTCTCCCAAAAAATCTGGTAAAACACTGTCATAGCTAAGATCTTAGAAAAGAAGCATGAAAGAGAGCTGAAAGTGCTCAAAGAAGCCCTGGAGCTCATCTAATCCAACATCCTCATTTGATTGATGAGGAAACCCAGGTGTAAAGTAGAGAAGTGACTTGCACATGATGACAGAGCTAATAAGTACAGCAAGTGAGAAACTGAAGCTGTGAGAATGTTATGGAGGGATCAGTGAGCTGGGACTCAGGAATCCTGAATTCTAATCCATGCTTTAATATTAAACTTAGTGTTCCTGTGTGATCTCCAGGCTTCAGTGTCTTCCTTTATAAAATGATGAGCTTGGACCCAAGTACTAAGATCACTTTAAATACAGCATCATCTATGTCAGGGCTTACCTATGACCAAACAAGTACTAAGTGTTAGAGCTAGAATTCAAACTTTCATTCCTGTTCTCCAGTTCTAACATGTTCTCCTCCATACCCTGCTACAAGCCTAGATAGAACCTGGCAGTTCAATTTATAGAAGTGAGATCCTATTACACAAGGGTGAACAGCCTTTCTTAGATTATAGGATAAGTTGTTTGATGCTTATTTTAAAATCTAATTTATATGATACTAGAGCAAACAAGTAATTTCTAACCCATTTGCCAGCAACCACTTAGAGAGCACTTATTGCAGTGTCCCATTATGGTTCAGGCATTGGGTAGTGTGCCAATCTTAATTTAATAAGAGTATACTTAAAAGAATAAATGTGGAAATCATTTGAATGAGGGTATATGGATGATTTACTGCTGTTCTCTCTCAAAACTGCCATTTTAATGGCAAAGCTACTTGAAGCCTAGGGTAGGGAGTGGAAATTTGGCTTGAAGATGTTTGAACCTTGTTACCTATCTTTAAGAATTAATACAGGGGCGGCCAGGTAGCACGGCGAGTAAGAGCACCAGCTCCAGTGTCAGGATGACCTGGAGATCGAATCCCGGGCTCAGACACTCAGCACCACACCCAGAAATAGCTGGCCGTGTAACCTTGAGCAAGTTACTTAACCCCAATTGCTTAAAAAAAATTTAATACAAATTCAAGAAAAACAACCATATATTATTTAGCCTTATCATGTGTTGTAGCTAATTCCAGAATGGGACTTATTATGGCTTGTTTTCATGTTGATTTTGGCTCAAGACATAAGGCAGATGAATCATGTTGATAGGATGAATATTAGGGATACATATTGGCTTTAGACTGAGGAAAGCAAAAGAGAAGGAAAGAAGGAAGGAAGGAAGGAAGGAAGGAAGGAAGGAAGGAAGGAAGGAAGGAAGGGAGGAAGGGAGG
>NW_027185655.1:64625361-64689567 GCF_028583685.1 Petaurus breviceps papuanus
CTCAGTTTTGATCTACTTATCCTAGGAAATTGCTTAACTACCTAGAGTACAAAAATAAGGAGGAAGGGAGGGAGGGAGGGAGGGAGGGAGAAAGAGAAGAGAAGAAAATAAAGAAAAAGGGAATGGGATTATTTTGCTGAAGTAGAGTTATTAAACATGAATGACAATCTAAAATTGGTTGTTATGGATAACTTGAGCTGTAAAAGATCTCTAAGACCACCACAATAAAGTGGTAGGGGATCACCAAAAGGAAGGAACAAGACAGTGACATAAAAAGAGGAAAAAAATGTCTCTTGCCACGAGTTAGGCAAGTAATGGACATGACAAAAATGACAAATTGATGACAAGATGATGCTGCTTTAGGTTCTTTATCAATAGTTAGCAAAATATATGTGACAAGAAACATAGGTATCACTGTATAATCCAGAATACAGAAGAGTAAAGAGGCTTTGGTTTGGGTTCTTTGACTTAAGAAAAAGATAAAATCTCAGTTTGACCAAGGACAAAGGTATTGCACTCAACAAGTCTCCTCTTACCAGTCCCTTGGTGTGTGCTTGCTGAGAACCAAGGAATTTATTGAGAGGGGAACAGTTTTCCCCACATACCTGTGACTCTGGGGGTTTCCACGAACCATTTAAAGATTCATGCTTCTCTTTCGGATGTCTCTCTTGAACTCCAGTTTGTCTCTCCTTCCATTCTCAAAGTCTCTTTGCCAATCCAAAGTCATGTCACCTTCATATATATAGTATGAAGCATAATGCTTTAGAGCTATCTCAGCTAATCAGGAGTCACATCTCCCCTCTGCATGTGTAATACACAAGGCTATTCTTCAAGGAACTGTCCAAATTTCTAGAAAGAGTTTGATTATATTTACAGTTATTAAGGTCTTGCTGTAATTACACCACATTTTCTACTTTATTGATGTTGTGTGGATTCATCTGCTACTTGACCTTATAATGCTAAAGTCTGGCCCATCTAACTCTCACTAGAAGGTTGTACTCAGCATTCTGAACTTATATAAAGTGACTAATACTGCTAGTAAAGATAAGGAAAATAAAAGAGCAGGATTAAGACTGTTCTCCCTCAAGTGCAAGTGATTTTCAATAACTATTAAATGAAAGAAGGGATTTAAAAAGTAAGATTATTTTTCTGGTTCATCAAATCCAATGACACCACCTCCTTCCCTCAACACATACAAGCAATCTATTATGGGATTTGCTATTAGTGAAGAGAGAGCATGGCTCATATCTTTTTAAATCCTGTGGTGTTTAAAATGTACCCACCACCTGTGTTTGCTTCCTAAGAGCCAGGAAGCCTCAAGCATCTTTTGTTAAGAAATATACCATCTTGTTTCCTTTTGCCATATGATATTTAATTTTCTTTAAACTATCATATTAACCTGGCTGAGTCTCTGACAGTAATCAGTGCAAAATGCAAACAATAAGAAAATGAGTTATTGCTATAAACACACATATATGTATGTATGTGTGCATGTGTGTGTGTACAGTTGTACTGATAGCCTAGCAGATGATCAACACTGAGAATGAGTCAGCAGCCACTTGAGTATGACTTCATGGGGAAAGGCAACAGTATTTCCCCTTTGCTCAACATAATCCCAAATAAAAGAAAGAGGCCAAGGAGAGGGAAGAAATGTGGTTTGTCTCTCATATCATTTATGAAATTTCTGGGCAAAGAAAGTCAAAATTGAGTCAATTTTGTTAAATTCTTAAAGATAAGGGAAAGGAAAATCCTGAGTTTAGTGTCCAGGAATGATCCTTTTAACTTAATCAGATAAGACGGACCATATAGGTGAAAATCAGAACAAAGACCAATAGATCCAAATGAAGGTGAGGTAAACAAATTGTCCCTGTTTTTGAGTCTCAGGAAGCCTCCTACCTTCTATCCCTCCAACTCTCCAACTCAGCCTCTCAAACTCTGAACCCATTGACCTAACAAGATATAAACTGAATAAACCAAGAATTTTTTAAGTGTCCTCCAGATAAAGCACATGCTCAAGAGGGAAACTGTAAAGTGCAAGACTGGGGAAATAAAATTAAATGTTTTTTCTCCTTCACATTTTTTTTTGAAATTCAGAAGAAATCATGGCAAAAGAGGATACTTTAGGGGAAATAAAAGCACATCGAGGGCAATGGGCATCCTGAAAATTTACATGAAAGGACAGAAAAAGCCTCAGCTGCTTTTACCATGGTAAGGATGGAGAATAAAATGATCAACAATATAAAATGATAATATATAAGCAGTATTATTTTTTAGTGGGTAGAAGGTCAACCCTAATATCAAGAAGACCTGGTTTTGAGTTCCTCCCCTGGCCCATGCTGATTGGGTGATCCTGGGCAACTCACTCAAATTCTTGATGTCCTCAGACAACTCTTTTTTTTGCTTTTTGGAGGGCAATTGGGGTTCAGTGACTTGCCCAAGGTCACATGGCTAGTTTTTGTGATAAGTGTCTGAGGCGGAATTTGAACTCAGATCCGCCTTACTCCAGGGCCAATGCTCTACTCACTGTGCCACCTAGCTGCCCACTTGGACAATGTTCTAAGAGTAAAAATTATAAAATAGTTGTTCATTTGAAATTGGTAGAAGGAGTTTCTTCCACAGGAGATCCATTTTTAAAAAATAGAATGAACCATGATTCCAACTTTTTCATTCCTTTGCCCAAAGATATAGTTTTTTTAAACAGGTATTCCACAAGCCTAGAACTAGCTAAGTCATAAATGTAGAGAAAATTTGGACTTTAAAGGTCACCTAATCTTACCTCTTCATTTTACAGATAACAAAACTGAGGACTCAAAAGGATGTTATTAACCAAAATTCACACATGAAACAGAGTAGGGATTTGAACAGAGTTCCTCTGATTCTAAGCATAGATGTCTATCAGCTATAACACATGAAAGGTATGTGGCAAGATTAGTGGCGGGAAAGTATAGATCTTAGAGTTAGAAAGCCTAGGTTCCGGAGTCACATCATACTAAGCTTTTGGACCCTGGTCAAAATGTTTAATCCCATTAAGAAACTCTTCATCCATAAAACAATAATTATCATCATTATACTATCTACTTCATAGATAAGAACCTAAGAGGAAAGTATATATCTCTAAACACACATACACATATATGCATGCTATTTTTAGTAATGATAGGCTTTATTGTATACGACTTATGTCCAGGCTGTGAAGAAATACAGTATTAGCTAAGAGGATTTTTTAAATCACATTATACTTACTGATTGATTGGGTTAATGATGTGTTTATTATAGTAAAGCAATCAAACCACATTTCTGTGAGACATGTCACACTGTTATTCACAAAGCTTTTTGAGGCATGATTATAGACCTCCTCTAACCCATTCAATAGAATTGAAATAAAACCATACTGTATTGTGAATTATTTATTCTTAAACACATGTGAGCTATTATTACTCAGTTATTATCTCATAAATCTGAAATCAAAAGGTCATGATGAAAATGTTCCTTGAGTTTTTACAATAGTGATTGTTGTTATTTTTCTCCAGAAACACTGTTTTATTGGTACAGGAAACTCCCTTTGAGGAAATCCCCTCTGTGAAAGCAGATGGGCGCCTGAGCTGTAATTTAGAGTCTTAGAATTTCTTGGCTCAGTGAGAGGTTAAATGACATTCCTAAGGTCAAAAAGGACGTGTGTCACTTTGGTCAAGCTGAAGGGTAGCTCTCTCTCTCCCAGGCAGGCAGACTCTCTATCCATTAACTATGTTTTCTTTTCCCTTAATCATTAAGACTATTAAAAAAAAAAAAACCCTCAAGACTCCTACATATTGAATAGACTCCTCCTGTGGAGATTTAATGAGAAGACATGGACAAGAGTTGCAGGGGTGTGGGCAGACATGAATAGGTTGCAATCTGCTTAGTTGGAAGAAATACCCACATCTATAAGATAACAGACCCATTAGAATATTGGAGTACAAAAGGTTGGGAATAATGTCATATTTACACAGGGAGGAGCTTCCAAATAATGTTTCTTCAATGAAGAATCCTACTGTATCCCAGAAGAATTACAAGAAGGAAGGAAGACAAAGGTTAATCAATGTTATTTTTGTTAAAAAAAAACTCCTTGAAATCATTTGGAAGTAGTTTGTTTTCCTTTCATTTTAATGTCTTTTGTTTAATGTTTAAGATTTTAGAAAATAATTATGCCTAGGAAAATTATATTTGGCCCACAAAATGCGTTGTTGTACAGCAAGTTGACTAGTATAGACCAGTGGATGTGTGGAAGGCAGTAAAAATGTAAGAAAGCTCTCTTTGGAAAGGAAGAAATTGAAAATTGTGGTCATGCCCACAATTGGGGAATGACTGAACAAGTTGTGGTATATGATCATTATGGAACACTATTGTGCTATAAGAAATTATGAGCTCAATGATCTTAGAAAGATATGGATAGGCTTGTATGAAATAATGAAAAGCAAAATGAGTAGAACCAAGAGAATGTTGTATATAATAACAGCAATATTGTTTTCAGAACAACTTTGAGTCAATAAGTCATTTTAACTATTATAAATACCCAAATTAACTACAAAGGACATATGAAGAAACTCCCTGAATCCAGAGATAAATCAGAAGTATGTATAGAATGAATTTTAGGGACGGCCAGGTAGCACAGTGAGTAAGAGCACCCCAGTGTCAGGATGACCTGGATCAAATCTGGGCTCAGATACTCAGCACCACACCCAGAAATAACTGGCCGTGTAACCTTGAGCAAGTTACTTAAACCCGATTGCATTAAAAAAAAAAGAATGAATTTTACATATTTATGTACATGCATACAAATGTATGTCTAATGGTAGCCATCTCTGGGGTAAGGGAAAAATTAAAAAAAGAGAAAAAAAGAACTTTACATGTTAACTTTACTATATATATATATATAAGGAATAGCGACTTATACATAATGAATTTGTAGTTTTATGTGCAATCATCTGTTTTTATTAGGCTACGTTATGGAAATACTTATTTTATTCCATAAATTAAAAATTAAATAAATGCCTTTAAAAAAAACTGTAAAGGGAGAAAAGGAGAAGATTGTGAAGAAGTTTAAATGCCAAAAATAGGATTTTGCTTTTGATTCTGGATGTAATAATGAACCACTGGATCTGGCTCATTGAGTGGATGAGAGGAGGAGAAAAATTAGCAGCCCTACATTTTAGGGAAATTATTGGCAGATGAGTGACATATAAATTTAAGGGAGGAGATACTAAGGACAAGAGTATTACCAGAGTCGAGTGAAGAGATAATGAGAGCCTGAAGCAAATTTATGGCTGTGTGAGTGGAGAGAGCATGTATATGAGAGATGTTATAGAGGTGTACATAAAAGCAAATATATACATACTACTAGGTGGTGTGGTAGAAGAGTGTTGAGTCTGGTATCAGGAAGACCTCAATTCAAATCTGGCCTAAGATACTCTCTGTGTGACCCTGGGCAAATCTCTTAACCTTGCATGCTTCAGTTTCCTCATCAGTAAAATGACCTGGAGAAGGAAATGGCAAACCACTCCAGTATCTTTGCCAAGAAAGCACCAAATAGGGTTACAAAGAGTCAGACACTAGTCAACCACAATAACAACAATAAAAATTAGGTGCGTGTGCACAAATATGTATGTATACAAATGTTTGCATTCTTACCAAAGCAGAAATCATTCTTCTATCATTCCTCAAATAAATACACATTTGTATATATGAAGGAATATATACATATTTATTTACATTTGCACACACATATATGTACACACATATAATTGGGAATGATGGATGATTGGGCAAGAATGAAAATAATGAAATAAATTATGAAATGTTGTGTTGTCTCCTTTGCATCCATCTAGCAGATTATTTTTTAGTATGGCAAGTTGTTTTTAATCACAATATGGATATGATTATTGATTCTAAATATAGAGGAAGAGTTGAAAATACTAAATTAAAAAAAACTTTCTAGATTGAATATTAAAAAGCACAGAAGAGTGCAGTGAGCACCAGAGTGCATTCTCAATTCCAGTACTATTTCTTCCCATACTTAGTTACATGACAGACCTAGTCATTTTCACCTTAGGCCTCAGGTGCCTCATTTGTAAAATGGGGATAATAACACTCTATCTCAGAGGGTTGTTGTGAAGATCACATGAAACAACATATGGGGAAAAGGGCTTTGAAAAATGTGAAGTGTTGATGTGAGGAATGGGTATATCAATTTACTTCTAACATGAGAAGAGGCATTCTTCAAATCCCCGGGGAGCTAGATATTTCAAGCTTTGTGAAACATTCTTGGTTTTGTTTTACAGAGAGATACCTTAGTGACATTTGGAAAAAAAGAAAAATGCATAAAAGAACCCCTCTTTCTCAAGGGTGTTGTTCAGAATGTGAGTTTGTAAGTTGCCAAATCCACTACCAAACCTGACAGATGAAAAAATTAGGCAAAATTCTAGTTTTATGTATCCATTGCTTCTTGGAGAATTTTTTTAAACCAGATTTGTCAGCTTTGCATTCAATCTTCCTGTAAATAAATGATATGAGCAGAAACCTCTAACCTTATGAAGAGTAGAGAAGTAATAAGAAATTGATCATTCTATTATGCTCTTTCATTGACTGATAGACCTTGAGCTGGAAAGAATCCTAGAAATTATCTAATCCAAAACTTTGACTTCACAGATAATGAAACTAAGGCCTAAGGAGATGAAGGGTCCCAAGGAGGTGAAGAGGCCTCTGCTTAGTCACACAGCTAGCCAGGATTGGAGCTTAGAACTTCTGATTCAAAATCTAGGCATCTTTCTGCTATTCCAAGCTGCTTGCTATTTCCCACACTTCATTTATAATGATGATTTCTCTGAGGATGAAGCTCATTCTTCAGTGATTTCTTTAATGTTTTATTGGGAAAAAAAGTAACAGAACATAGGTTAGGAGTACATTTCTAATTAGAATAAGTATTAGAATAGAATTAGTCTATTATATAAATAAGAATAGAATTAGTATTACTAGAATAAAAGAATAAGTTCTAATTAGATTTCTTGGTGGAAACATCAAATCATTAACTCATTGAGTTTTCATTACACTAAAACCTTACTTCTTTTTTTGTCAGAATATCATATTCTGCTTTCTAGTCATGTTTTTCCCATCTATTGTGTAGTTTATTTTTTTACATGAAATACAGGATTTTACATTTATCCCCATTGAATTTCATCTTATTAATTGTGGTCTATTTTCCAGGTAATGGAGGTATTTTAACTTTGTGATTCTGTCATCTAATGCATCAGCTCTCTTTCCCAGCTTCCTTTTATCTGCAAATGTGATAGACACATCATCTATAATTTTATGCAAGTAATTGGTAAAAAATGTTGAAGTAGAAGACCACAGCTGAATTCATCTTATGTTGACTATTAAACACTTAGTTTGAGGTATACAGTAATTTTCAAGTATGTTTCTCTCTACCTTGTACATGAGGATTGGAAGACTTAGTAAAAAACCTCATTATTTCCAAAGCATTCTCCTTATCCATAATTTATTAACCCTATTGAAAAAAGAAATGAGGTTATTCCCACATGAGTTGGTTTTAAAGGAGTCACATTGTCTCTTAGTGATCATTTCTCTAAATATTGGATGTATAACTCTTTAACAATACAGTGTACAATTTTATTAGACAAATTTAAATTCACTAACATATACTTTCTTCCCCCTTTTGAAAATGTTAACATTTGTCCATGTCCATTCCAACTGCAGCTCTTCTGTTCACACATTTTTTTACCCAGAGATCACTGATAGAGGTCCAGCAATAACATCCACAAGCCTATTCACTGTCTTGGGATGTAATTTTTCTCATCTAGAAGATTTGAACTTATTGATAATGACAAGATCCTTTCTTACTATCTCTTCAGTTACCCTAATTTTCAATTTCCTTTGAACCATTGTGATTTCATACCCAATTCAAAATTGAAAGTAAAGCTAGAAATAAAATGGAAAATTTACTGTGCTTTTTCTGTCATTCATTATTATTTTTCTACTTAACCTAGACAATACTCCCACCCATCCCTACCTTGATCTTCTATTGCCCCAATGTATTGGGGGGATTTAAAACCTTTTTATTGCATTTAACATTTAACAGCAGGAAACAACTCATACTGGACTTTACCTTCCTGTTGTGAGTCTTACAGGACCATGTGACCATATTGTATTCATCTTCAGTTCACTTCTTTCACTTAAATTTCTGTTATATTTCCTTTCTAAAGTAACAAGGGCTCCCCATATAGCCATTTCCGTCTCTTTAAACAATACTGCTTTTTCTTCCTCCTAAGAAACATTTGGGTTATATTAAAAGAATTTTCTTTCTGAAAGCTTCCTATTCTCTCTTTGAGTCATTTTTAGGCCATGACTTTTAACCCTCATATCTCTAAACTCATTGAATTTGGATTTTCTAAAATCTAGCACATGGAAGATCTGAGATCTAAAGCTGGAAAGTATTTCAGAAGACCTCTAATCTACACTCTGCAATTTACAGATGAGGAAACTAAGACCCAGCAACATTAAGTTACTTACCCAAGATCATACAGGTAACAAGTGTTAGATGTGGGACTTGAACCCAGATTTTCCAACTTCAGAGGCAACTGACATTTCAACTGTGTCACACTTTCCTGTGCTAAATTATGCTCCAGGTTCCTCTTCCTATCAATGACAAAGTCTAACATAGTGTCTTCATTGCTTACCAAAATTTTCATCTTTTATTCTTCATCAAATAATTCCTCCTTATTTTATTGGTTAGACCCAGATCTAGAATACTAAGATCTCTCATCTGTTATTATTTCTGTGATATGTATATTGTTTCATCTAATAAGCTAAGTAATTAATCATTTAATTCTGTAATTCATTAACCATATAATTCATTAGACATTTTAAGTAGCCAACTTGTTTAGCTGGAAGGAAAGTTTTGAGTGGACAGATAGATGTTAATAAGAACAGAGAGAAATCCAAATAATGCCTCTATGAAGAAGCCTCTTCCTTGAGATATCTGAATTAGACAGGAGGAAGAACAAGGAGAAAAGTGGGAACTCCTTCCCAGGGTTATTTTGGTTATTTTCCCCTGAAGGAAAATAAAAATCAACAAATAATAAAACTCCTATTTGAAAAATATCTGTAGCCTTTCCTAACCGGCTCATCCTAAGAGTTAAAAGGAGAAGTATGCCTATGATGGAACCATAATGCCCTCCCCCCCCCAGTCTCCATTCAGATTACAAGGGTTCATAAGTGTTGATCCAAAGACAGATTTTACCATTGCAAATGGATAACTCCCCAGAGTGGAAGGGAAGAAGAGGTCCTTCCCTGACAGTGCATGAATGGGGAGCCTGGATTCAATGGAATGCTTTGCTTCAGTTTTTAGAATTGTACACCAGAGTGGCAGGTGATAGTCAGTAAAGTCTAAAGCTGCCCTCACAAGCAGTAGTCATAACAGGGCGAGGTGTGCAGGTCCCCCCGCCCCCTCCCCACGAAAGTCCAAGAATAATCTGAAAATTGTGCATTCATCCTTCTCATTTGGAGTTAAGATTCCTGTATTCAAATCATAGCTCTGCCTCTTACTTCTTGGATGACTTCTAACAAGTCATTTTTTAAAACAAAGTAAAAAAAGTACACAGCAGAGAACAAAAGAAACTCACAAGGAAGCAAAGAAAATATGGACAATTCTCAACACAGCTAGTATTATTTATCATATAGGCTTCCCTGAAATAAAAATTTATTGTTACATACTCTGAATCCTCTCATGTTCTGCTATGCACATGACACGCATTTTTTCTTTCTAATTTTGTATTTAAGTTCATGATATGTTTTGTTTCTTTTTTTCTGTTCTGTATTTGTGTTCTGGTGTTTAAGTCTAAAACAAAATTTTGAGGTAAAAAAGTCATTTTTTTAATCTTTGTATCTCAGTTTCCTCATCTGTAAAATGAAGGGACCTAAATAAATGATTACTAAGTTTCTTTGTGGACAGCTAGGCAGTGAAGTGCATAGAATGCTGGGCCTGGAGTCAGGAAGACTCTTTGTGAGTTCAAATCTGGCCTCGGACATGAGACAGTACTACCTATGTGATCCTGGGCAAATCTGCCTGCTTGTCTCAGTTTCCTCATCTATAAAATGAGCTGGAGAAGGAAATGACAAAGCACTTCAGTATCTTTGCCAAGAAAACCCCAAATAGGGTCATGAAAAGTCAATCAGGACTGAAAAATGAATGAACAAAAGATTTTCCAGCTTAAAAAAATCCTAAATTTTTCTAACTCCTCACTCTCTCCAGTGCATTCATTTTGTCTAACTACTTTTTTTAAGGCTCCCACATGATCAACTGCAAAAACGTGTTTATTAAATTCAAGAATCAATAATTTCTCAGAATTATTGGGAATTTGATGTTCTCATAAAAATTTTTTAAAAACATTTTGATGGAGTATTTTCTTAAAAATGCATTATATATTTTCCTTCCTCATTAATTAGAGATTAGTAAAAACAATTTAACTTTTTTTTCAATAATATGAGATGATTTTCATGAACATCAATTATCCACAAATTGGTACAATTCAGAGCATATTAGTGCTGCCTTTGTTGGCCTTATATTAAGTGGATCCAGATTATTACTTTTTTTACTTTTAGTGTCTTTTTCAAAAATTATTTCTGTGTTCTTCCTCACTGCCTATCTATGGCCCTCCATTTTTTATTGTTGTTGATATTTTTGCTTCTAGCAGCCCTGTCTATCCACACCCCTAATTTCCAGACCCCAATCTACCATAGTTTTGTAGCCAAGGTTATTAAATTTATTAATATTGTGTGTAAAATGAGTGAAGGATTGTGTTCTCTTTATAGTAAGATGTATGGGCTTTCTGCAATCTATTTTGACTGTTTGGGGTTTCTTTGCTTTCACTCCCTACTGTTTATTTGCTCTGCTCTCTATACATTAGATTTCCAGATAAGTGAACTCCAGAAAAGTGAGTTGTCACTATGTAATTCTTTATAGTATTATTGTAAATCAAGAGTAAGTTTCATGAATTCAATCTATTGATAATTATCACTCATCTCTTATAATAAGCACAAGAAAGAGGCACAGTGGATAAAGGAGACCTAGAGTCAGGAATACTTGAGTTCAATATGAGCCCAGACACTTAACTAGCTCTATGAACTTGGGCAAGTTTCTAACCTCTGGCTGCCTCAGAGTTCTCATCTGTAAAGTGGGGATAATAGCATCTACCTCCCAAAGTTATTCTGAGGACCAAATGACGTACTGTTTTTAAAGCTTTTTGCAAATCTTAAAGCACTATATAAATGCTAGTGATTATTATTATAAAAATAAACCCTAGTAATATTACTTTTATTATTAGTAGACCTCCTACCAAGAAACAAAAACAATTACTTTTAAAAGAATTATTGTCCATTAGAGAATATCCAGAAAGAACACTGGCCTCTAAGACATCACCATCATAGTGTTTAGGAAATTACAAAAATCCTCTTGGGTTTCCATAGGTGAAAGAGGAAAAGCTTTTATTAACATCTTTTTCCAATGCTGCCTCATAGGCTAAGGTGACCCTGAGTTTTCAAAGGTTATGTCAACAAAGCAAAAGCTCTTTTTGGGTCTACTAAGCAGGAAAAGTTCTGACCATGAGCCCAGCAACAGAGTGTGTGCCTAGAAGAGTCAGTCCAAGTTCTGAATCATTTATACAATTAGGTGTTATAGAATGCCTAGAGATGAATTTGTAGGCCATACAAAGTCATGAAGAACATTTAGTGAGAAATGAACAGCTAGCTACCTTCATTAGTAGTTGGATCCAGTATGTAATCTCAAATCTTTGGAAATAAAAAAAAAATTGAAGAAAGAATTGCTGTTCATCTAATTTTTCATGGAGGGAATATAATTGACTTGTCCCCCTATGTGCATGCTTCGCTGAAAACATGGCCTAATAGAATATGCCTTTATTTTTTTCATGTTTAATCCAGTGGTTGCAGTCCAGATCACATTTTAATTTTTGGCTTGGTTTGTATGTCAAACTTGAAGGTGTTCATAATGGGCCAGAATGTCTGTCTGCTATGGTAGTTAAGTAAACGCTAATGTTTTCCATAGATAATCTTATTTTTGGTGTTTCAAGTTCTGAAACATTAAGTCAGATTCCAAATGACTTTGAAAGTACAATCCTCAGCTTGTAAAGGCCACTTTAATATAAAAACAATGATATAAATACATTAAATCATTTCTTCAGATAGAAAACTGCCAAAAATGGACTTGAATTTATTGTTTGAAAAAGCTTGGATTATAAAAGTGCTTAATTTTATAAAGGAAGAATACTCAGGCAGTTGGTCCCCAAAGAGAGTGAGGTTTAAATAATATCAGCTGAAGCAGCTGGGATGCTATTATGAAATATGGTTAATGAGCATGATTAGGAACTGCTGTGTTTCACATTGTTTTGACAAATTGTTGTTTTGGTACTCAGGACAAAGGGTCAGTGTAGTATAATGGGGATTCACATAGCTAGCTAGAGGTATTATTTTAAAGTGATGGGTATTCCCAACTAGTTAAGAACAATTACCAAAAGAGCAAATTTTTGAGGATGTGATTAACAACTGTTTTTTTTTTCTTTCTGGGATTTCAGGCCAAATGAAAATATCAAGGACATTTGAAATGAAGCCCCAAGGAACCTTGTTACTGAGGTTATAAAACAATTACAAAATCATATTGTTGGAAGGGATTATCTAGTCCAACCTGTTTCTGATATGGGAAGATCCCTGAGAAGACTCACTTGAAGAACTTCAGAGATGATGGGAGAAGTCTCAACCTCATGAGACAGTTCATTCTTTTTAGGATGTTTGGACAGAATTATGAGAAATTTCTCAAATCAAACCAGAATCTGGCTCTGAAAATTTTCACCCATTGCTCCAAGTTATGACCTCTGGAGATAAGAAACCTAGTCTAATCCCTTTTCCATGTGATGAGTCTTAAAATATCTGAAGACATTTAACACATCTCCATGAAGGCTTTTCTTCTCCAAGCTGACATGTCCTTGCTAAATTACATTCCAGATTTCACTATGTCTCCAAATCCTCTTCATCCTGGAAGGTCACTTCAGCCCTGGAATTTTCATATTGAAAGTACCCTCTTCCCTTGGACTGGACACTCCTCCCATTTAAGGAGAGCCCTCAGGTCAGCCATCTCTTCATTTCTCACCAGTCTGCAATCCAGAATTCTCTAGCAAGTACCCATGGAAGGATGGAAGGTTCTTCCTTCCCTTTAGTTCCCTTTTATGTATTGTCTTCCACCCTTGGAATATAAACTCTTTGGGAAAAGGAAGTCTTTTTTTGTTATTGTTATTATTTTTCATTTCTAGCATTTAGCATTGTGTTTGGCACATATTAAGTGCTTAATAAATATTTGCTATTAAAAATTATCCTTATGTGGGATATCCCAGTCATGCTTCCATTTCTCATTGTTTGTTATCAATATAGTGCTCAGAACTAAACCCATTATTCTGGGTGCTGTCTAAACATCTTCAGTCTGGACATTCAGTTTCTATAAATGTACCCTCCATCCACCTTAGCTTTTGCTGGTTGCATCACCCTGTTGACTGATATTAAGCATGTGGTCCATTAAAATTCCTAGGTCTTTTTTTTTTTTAACAGAAATGTTGTCTAATGATGTCCGTAGCATTTCGTACTTGTGTAGCTGTTTTTTTTAAGGCTTCCAGAACTTTATATTTATTGTATTAAATTTCAATATTTGTTAAATATCACTATATTTAGCCCATTTCCCCCCTAATTTATAAAGTTCTTTTTGGACACAAATTTTGCTATGTAGCACATTATCTTTCCCTGTTTGGTTTCATCTAAGGAAATTTTGTCCATCTATATGTTCATCTGAATCATTAACTTAAAAAATGAAACAGAACAAAACCAAGGTATAGCTTTGTGTCCCTCCATTAGGTCCAAGATTTTATCCAAGAGACAGCTAGGTGGCATAATGGACAGAATTCTGGGCCTGGAGTCAGGACGACCTAAGTTCAAATCTGCTCATAGACCCTTACTAGCTGTGTGACAGTGGGTAAACTATTTAACCTCTGTTTGTCTATAAAATGGGGATAATATTAGCACCTACTCCCCAGGTTGTGGAGATCAAAAGAGGTAAAAATTGTAAAGTGTTTAGCACAAAGTCTGGTAGAGAGTAAACTCTGTAATATAAGTTGCATTTATTATTATTTTGTCATTATTGTTCTTATTGTTGAAAATCTGAGTGTTTCTTTCATCATCAACACAGTTCATACCCTATCTCTGATACAGTATAATAGTGTTCAAAAATTGAAATAACAGTTTACAAACAAGATTAATCCATTCTAGTGCAATAATGAATACTGACAACTAGGAAAAAATTATATCATTATCATATATGTGTGTATCAATCTACCTATTTATCTAACTCCCTAACATATATCTTTCTTTCTTTCTATGTAAGACCAAAAGCCATTCCCTAGTTGATGAGTGGCCTAAGGATGTGACTAAACAATTCTCAGAAGAATAATTGCAAACTATTAGCAACCGCATGAAAACACAGTCCAAAATCACAAATAATGAGAGAAATGCACATTAAAAACCATTTTGAGGCACAATTTCATACCCCAACAAATTGTTGATGAGGACAAAGCTGGCAATAGTTAATTCTGTGTGTTGGAAAGATAGACATACTAATTAATTGCTAGCGGAACTGTGAAATAGTACAACCATTCTGAAAAGTAATGTGGAAAACTGCAAATAAAGAAGCTAAATTGTCAACTCCCTTTGACTCATCCCATGACTAAACATATACTCTAAGACGGCCACTAACAAAAAGAAAGGCTTCATATATACCAAAATGTATATATAATATAATAGCTCTTTTTGGCAGTAAAGAACTGGACACAAAGTAGACACCTGTTGATTGAGGAATGGCTAGACAAATTTTGGTACATGAATGTAATAAAATAATATTGTGCTGTAAGAAATGATGAATATAATGAATAAAGATAAGGACAGAAAAACTTGGCTGAACTGATGCAAAGTGAAGTAAGCTGTCAGAAAAACAAAGTTCAAAATGACTACCACAATGTAAATAGAAAGAACAGCAATACAAAAATTTAAAAAGACAAATTTTGCAAAAGTATAAAGAACAAATTTTGCTTAAAAGTATCCAAAAAGATACCTATTCTCACTCATTTATAGAAGTAGGAGGTCCGTGAGCATGGCATATTGCAAATAACCTCAAAATTTTTTGATGCATTGCCTTGTTTTATTAACTTAAACTAATAAATAAAACTGAGCTGTTTTTAAAAAACAACAACAACAAAATAAATAAGATTTTAGTTAATTTGATTTGAACAGAAAGTAGAAAACCAAATTACCAATATCAAAAATTAAAAGGGTGACTTCACCACCAATGGAGAGGAAATTAAAGTAATAATTAGGTTCTATTTTCCCCAGATGTATGCCAATAAATTTGCCAACCTAAGTGAAATGGATGAATATTTACAAAAATATAAAATGCCCAGATTAATAGAAAAGGAAATAAAATACTTAAATAACCACATTTTAGAAAAAGAAAGTAAACAAACCATCAATGAACTCCCTAGGAAAAAAGCCTCCAGGGATTTACAAGCTAATTCTACCAAACATTTAAAGAACAATTCATTCCAATACTATATAAACTATTTGTAAAAATAACTGGTCCTACCAAAATCCTTTTATGACACAAATATGATACAGATAATGACTAATATGACTAAACCAGAAAGACCAAAAACAGAGAAAGAAAATTACAGATGAATTTCTATAATGAGCATATATGCAAAAATTTTAATTAAGATATTAGCAAAGAGATCACAGCAATTTTTCACCAGGATAACACAATAGCCGGGTGGGATTTATACCAAGAATGTAGAGTTTGCTCAATATTAGGAAAACTATCAGCATAATGACCACATCATAATAAAACAAACAGAAATTACATGAATATAACAATAATGCAGAAAAAGTTTATGAGAAAATATAGCGCCTGTTCCTATCAAAACACTGGAGAACTTAGGAATAAATGTTTTCCTTAAAATGGTAAGTAGTACCTATCTAAAACCATCAGAAGATTATATGTAATGGGGATAAGCTAAAAGTTTCCCAGTTAGATAAGAGGTGAAACAAGGATTCCCAGTATCACCACTATTATTCAATATTGTACAAGAAATGTTAACTTTAGCAATAAGAGAAGGAAAAGAAATGTAAAGAATCAGAATAGAAATGAAGAAACAAAACCATCGCTCCTTGCAGATGATATAATGATACTTAGAGAACCCTATAGAATTAGGAATTAAATATAGAAATAAATATAGAATTTAAAAAATATATATTGAAATAAATATAGAAAAAAAGCAAATAAATTTTTGAAAAAATTAAGAATCTTAGCAGTTGCAGTATATAAAATAAACCTACAGAAATCATTGGCATTTCTATATATTACCAGTAAAGCCCATCAGCAAGAGATAGAAAGAGAAATTCCATTTAAAATAGCTGTAGATAATATAAAATATTTGGGAGCCTACCTGCCAAGACAAATCCAGGAACTCTATGAACACAATTACAAAGCACTTTATACACAAATAAAGTCATATCTAAACAATTGTAAAAATGTCAGTTGCTCATGGGTGATATAATAAAAATGATCATTCTATCTAAAGTAATTTACTTAGTGCCATACCAATCAAGCTACCAAAAATTATCTTAAAGGGCTAGAAAAATATAATAAAATTCATCTGAAAGAACATACGATTAAGAATATCAAGGAAATTAATTTTAAAAATACAAAGGAAGGTGGCCTAGCCACATCAGATCTAAAACTATATTATAAAGCAGCAAACATCAAGTCTATTTGATACTAAGAAATAGAGTAGTGGGTCAGTGGATTCTTTTAGGTACACAAGATGCAGTAGTAAATTACTATAGTAATGTAGTATTTGATAAACCCAAAGACTTCAGTTTCTGGGTTGAGAACTCACTATTTGACAAAAACTGCTAGGAAAACTGGAAAATAGTATGACAGAAACTAGGCAGACCAAAATCTCACATTCTGTACAAAGATAAAGTTGAAACAGGTACATGTCAGATATGTGATAAAGGAAGAATTCATGACCAAACAAGATATAGAGAACATTATAAAATGCAAAATGGACAATTCTGATTGCATTAAATTAAAAAGGTTTTGCCCAAACAAAAACAATGCACCAGGAAAGCAGAAAGATGGAAAACAATTTTTGCACCATGTGTTTCTGATAGAGCCCTCTTTTCAAAAATATATACAGAACTGAATACAGTTTATAAGAACACAAGTCATTCCCCAATTGATAAAGAGTCAAAAGATAGGAACAGGCAATTTTCATATGAAGAAACTAAAGTGATCCATAGGCATGTGTAAAAATGTTCTAAATCACTATGATTAGAGAAATGTAAATTAAAACAAGTCTAGGGAGCACCTCTCACCTATCAGATTGGCTAATATAGCAGAAAAGGAAAATGATAAATGTTGGAGAAGATGTGTGAAAATTGGAGGACTAATACTTTGTTGGTAAAGTTGTGAACTAATCCAACCATTCTAGAGAGCAATTTGGACCTATGCCCAAAGGGATATAAAAGTGTGCATACATACCATTTGATCCCACAATACCACTAGAGATCATACAAAAGGGAAAAGGAACCACATGTATAAAAATATTTATAGCAGCTCTTTTTTTGTCTTTAGATAATTTTTATTAATTTGTTTGTTTACTTTTAGTTTACAAGATTCAAGTCTACAATTCCTTGAGTTTCACATTTGGTCCCCCACCAGCCCCCCCCCCCCATGGTGGCATACAGCCAAGTGTAGGATCTGTAAATACTAGCACATTAGACATTAGTCAGGTTATAAAAACGGATTGTATCAGATGGAATGAAAAATGGTTAAGAGGACATGAAACCAAACAAGAAAAGGAAAAAGATCAGGTAGTTTGCTTCAATCTGGATATAAACTCTCAGTTCTTTCTAGTTCTTTCTCTGGGTGTACACATTTCTCTCCATTATGAGTCTTTTGGTATTGACTTATATCACTGCATTGCTGAGAAGAGTCCAGTCTATCAAAGTTGGTCATCACACATACTTTGTGTCTGTAATTGTGTACAAATTTCTCCTGCTTCTACTCTTCTCAATCAGCATCAGTTTTTATAAGCCTCTCCAGGTAAATATGAAGTCCATGTGCTCCTTGTTTCTTATAGCACAATAGTATTCCATAACATGCATATACCACAACTTGTTCAGCCATTCCCCAATTGATGGGCACCCCCTTAATTTCCAATTCTTTGCTACCACAAAAAGAGCTGCTATAAATATTTTTGTACATATAGGTCTATCTCCCACTTCTATGATTTCTTTGGGATATAATCCTAGGAGTGGTATTGCTGGGTCAAAGGGTTTGAAATTGTTTATAGCCCTTTGGGCATAATTCCATATTGCTCCCCAGAAAGGTTGGATAAGTTTACAACTCCACCAACAATGTATTAGTATTCCAATTGCCCATGTCCTCTCCAGCATTTGTCATTTTACTGTTTTGTCATCTTAGCCAATCTGACTGGTGAGATGTGGTACTTCAGAGTTGTTTTGATTTGCATTTCTCTAATCAGTAGTGATTTATAACATTTCTTCATGTGCTTATAAATACCTTTTATTTCTTTCTCTGAAAACTGCCTGTTCATATCCTTTGACCATTTATCAATTAGGGATATAGCAACTCTTTTTGTGGTAGCAAAGAATTGGAAATTAAGGGGATGCCCATCAATTGGGGAATGGCTGAAGAAGTTGTGGTATTATGAATGTAATGAAATGCACATTATTCATCCCGATGTATTGTGCTATAAGAAACTATAATCAGGTAGATTTCAGAAAAAAAAAACCTGGAAAGACTTGCATGAACTGATGCTTGGTGAAGTGAGCAGAACTGGGAGAAAATTGTTACCAGCAATAGCAACATTGTACAATTATTAACTATGATAGACTTAGCTCTTCTCAACAATACAATACAATGATTCAAGACAATTCCAAGGGTCGTGATGAAAAATGCTATCCACACCCAAAGAAAGAATTATGGAATCTGAATGCAGATCAAAGCATACTGTTTTCACTTTTTTTTTGGCTTTTTCTTTCTCTTGGTTTTTCTCTTTTGTTCTGATTCTTCTTTCACCACATGACTGATGTGGAAATATGTTTAACATGATTTACATGAATAACCTATATCAGATTGCTTATAGTCTTTGGGAGGTGTAAGAAGGAAAGTCAGAGAAAAATTTGGAACTCAAGATTTTACAAAATTGAATATTTAAATGTAATTGGAAAAAATACTATTAAGGAAAAGAAAAAGGAAAGAAAACAGTCCCTGCTCTCAAGGAGCTTACATTCTACTGGGGGAAGATACATTAAAAAGGAAACTGTCTCATAAGGATATGTCTTGGGCCTCTTATTTCCTCTTTCTTTTTATCTCATTAGATGACTCCAATATTTACATATTCATAATCATTTTCCTGAGTTATAGTCAGTTATTACCAGCTACCTGTTGGTTGGTCTTCTCCAATTAGATATTCCACATGCACCTCAACTTCAAAATTACCAAAATATCTTAAAAATAAATCATCATTCTCTTCCCTCCTCTTCCATTCCTCAAATTCAACCCTTTTCTTAAATCCCCTATGTCTGTTCCACCCTTTCAGTTACTTAAGTTTTCAACCTCAGAGTCATCCTTGACTGTTTTCTCTCCCTTCTTCATCCAATTAATTGCCAATCCATCTTCCTTCTATATGTACAACATTTACCCTCATTAATTCCCTCATCACTTCCTTCCAAGATTACTGAAAAAACCTCCTAACATATCTACCAGTATCTAGTTTCTCCACTTTCAAATCCATCCTCCATATAATATTGTCTATATCACTCCTTCACTCAAGAATCTTCATAGATTTTTTATTGCCTCAAAGATAAGATATAAACTTCTGTGGCATTTTAAATTGTTTATAACTTGTCTACAACCTATATTTTCACACTCATTGCACATTACTCACTCCATTGTATTTTATATTCCAGTTAAACCAATCTACTTAACATTCCCCTTATACAACATCACATATCACATTTCCATGCATTTTTATATATAAACTGCCTCTATTCTCTCAAATATGCTACCTCATTATCTCCACCCCTCAGAATACCCTGACACCTTCAAGCTTGGTTCAGATGCTAACTTCTACATGAGGTCAATCTTTGTCCCTCCAGTAGTTAACAACCTGTCTTCTGAAATTACTTTGTATTCATTTTGTATATATGTACACATATATATGCCCATACAAACATATATGTATACATACAACACACCTAATACACATACATGTGTGTATATATGTTATTTCTCCCCAATAGAATGTCTTTGTATCTAAAAATATTGCTCAATAAATGAATCAATAAACATTTGTCAAATGTATACTATGCGCTAGTCATTGTGCTAAGTGCTGGGAATAAAAAGTAAAGTAAAAAATAGTCCCTGCTCTCAAGAAGCTTACAGTCTAACCAAGGAGACAACATACTAACAGCTATATACAAACAAGCTATAATCATGATTCTAAGAGTACATGGTGGCAGGGAGGGTATAAGGTTTCAGAATACTGGAAGTGTAGAAAGAGCAGTTTATAAAAGGATTTCAATGCCAAATGGAGGATTTGCTATTTGATACCAGAGGAGATAGGTAGTCACTAGAGTTGTCTGACTAGCAGGGGTGATAGGGAGACATGATCAAACCTGTGTTCTAGGAATATCACTTTGATAGGTGAGTGGAGGAAGAGAATTGTATCAGGGAGCCCAACTAATAGGTTATTGTTATAAATCAGGTGTGAGGTGAAGAGATGCTGTAACACACAGTGTCAGAGAAGAGAAGGACATGTATGAGAGATATTAAGAAGATAAAAGCAACAGGCCTTGGCAAAAGATTGAATATGCGAGCTGAAAGAGAGTAGAGTTAAGAATAGCACCTGTTGCTGACCTGGGTGACTGGGAGTATGGTTGTGCCCACAATGGTAAGAGGGAAGTTAGCAAGAGAGAAGAATTAGGACTTTTTGAGTTTAAATATCTAGAAGATATCCAGTTTGAGATGTCAAGTTGCCAGTTGGAGATGTGAGACTAGAGGTCAGTGGAGATTTTATAGCTAGATAAATAGATTTAAGAGTCATCATTATAGAAATGATAAGCTGATGAGATTGCCAAGATAGCGATGAGCAGTAGATGGTTTTTTCAAGGATCTAACTTTGCTTGATGTTGGGGAGAAATCTTCAATAATTAGAACTACCTAAAGAAAATGAAGAGTAGGCAGTCATTGGAGTTCTTGCAAGTAGACACTGCATGAGCACTTGTCGGGTATATTATAGTGGGGATTATTTTTCACATATGGGTTGGACTGCAGTATAACTGGTCACTGAGGTGTCCCTTCCAACTCTAAAATCCCATGTGTCTATAATTCAGTGAATTGTTGCCTTTTCATTATACTTAATTTTAAATTATACTTTGTAAAATTTAAAATATACTTTTATCATATTCACTATTATATTCTTTCATATATAAATATTGTGTTATATAAAATATATTTATATTCCTTTTTATAGTTTCCTTTTAATATTTCTTTATATCACTTTTCCTCAGTGATATAAGGTAAATTTTAAAATTGAGTTTTCATTTAAAGCAAAGTCTATAAATAATTGCAAAGTATTATGTGTCAATAAAGTTCAATTTCTTAATTTTTTTCTGTGATAAAATACTTCTAGCTTGTCATTCATTTTCATAGAGTTTTTTCATAGAGTTTCTGTTTTATTTCCCTTTTGTTCACAGCTCAGATTTCTTTAAAGACAGGAAAATGTTAAGCAGGGTCAAGAAGGGCTTGGAGCCACCTAGCCCAAGAGGTCATTGAGTTCTTCCTACAAATAGATAAAGGAAGCATAATAGATCCAAAAGAAAAATGGGAGGCAATAAAAGAAAGGTGAGAAGGTTGGAGAAACTTTTTTAGAAACAAAGCAATTCAATGAGTATTTATTGACTATTTCCTATGTGTTCATAGTTACAATATGCACTTAAGTTAAGCACATGATCTCTGCCCTCAAGAAGTTTACAAACTGGGTCAGCTTGGTGGCACAGTGAACAGAACACTGGCCCTGGAATCAGGAGGATCTGAGTTCGAATCCAACCTCATACACTTAACACTTACTAGCCATGTGACCTTGGGCAAGTCACTTAACCCTGACTGCCATGCCTTCCCCCCTCCAAAAAGCAAAAAAAACAACAACAAAGTTTACAAACTAAACAGGGAAATAAGGCACAAAAGTTAAATAAGAAAAATCAAATTTAAGTAAGGTATAAATCAGCTGGAGATGATGACAGAAGGGACATCATAAGGCAGTATAGTAGGAAAGGAACTAGAATGGAGTCTAATACCTATTTTGGCAATCATCACATGATCTTTGGCAAGCCACTTCACTTTTCTGTTCTGTCTATAAAATGAAGGGAATGGATACAATTATTCCATGCTGTGTCCCTCTTCTGTCCTTAAACTATAACAAACTTCTTCATCTAATTGTTAGAATAATTGCACATATGATGATCTCTGTGGGAATTAAGACATAGAAGAAATTACTTCCAGATGAAGACAGAAAAGCTTTCATGGAGTCGGTAAAGGTGAGCTATGTCTTAAATAGTATTGGGAAAGACCAAGAAGAAGTTACAGACCATTCCAGGTGAGTGTAATTGATATAAACAAAATTGGCAGTGAAAAAACACAGAGCATATTTGGGCAGAAGTAAGAAAATTATTCTGGCTGAAGTGCAAGTTGGATATAGGACTTCAGCTCTCACATAATTATGCAGGACCCTGAGATCTCAGTCCCCTGCCCTGACTTCTCTACTGAGAAGACCTGGGGGAGCGATGTTTCAGGAACAGGGAAGAGAACACATTTTTATGAAGTACTATGTGCCAGGCACTGGGCAGGCCACTTTGCAAATATTAGTTCATTTGATCTTCACAAACACCATGGAAAATAGGTGTTGTTATTATCCCCATTTGCAGTTACTGAGGAAGGCAAAAATTCTGGTTGCCCAAGGGACATTTGCACCTGTTCCTGCTACATGTGTCTCAAGATCAATGTACATGAAATTAACATCCTCTTATTCCTTTCCAACTCCCCCAAATTAGTTTTTTTTTAATCCTGACTTCTCATTGATTGGTAATGATAGTGTCATTTTCCCACTTACCTAGGTTTAAAATTTTAGAGCAGTTTTTGATTCCTTACTCTCCTTTGTCCACTATAACCACTCAATCATTTTCTTACTTCTTCTTTTCCAGGCTTTTTCACCTTCTCCCCTCCTTTGCTTTCCTGTTGTCACCACTTTAATCTAGTCAGGCCCTTATCTCATGATCATTACCCTTGAAGAAAAAGAATTGTGGGTGATCCAAAAGTCAATGAAGAGACACATGATGGCATAAGTAGGCTGCAACATACTATCAACAATGACTTTCATTGGTAAAGTGGCATAAAATATGCATCTAGAAAACATCTGATAAGAAAAGATGGGCCAGTTAAAATAAGAAACAAGGAATAACAGACAGAAAGCACAAATGCTACAATGATACACATATAATATCAAAAGACATAGCATAGACTAGAATATTGTAGCTGCCTCTTAATTGGTGCCACTACTTCCTCTAGACTAGACTATCCTGTAGAGCCGAAATAACTTTTTTTTCCCCAAAACATTGCCTTAGTCATTGATATTCCCCCTGTACATCCTTCAGTGACTTCCTATTGCTTGAACAATAAAGTCCAAACTCCTTGGCTTAACAGTTTTGAAATCTTCTATCATCTAGTGACTTCCTACTTAAGCAGCTTTATCACTCTTCACTATAGGGATATTATGCTAGAGCTAAACTGGAGTACTCATGGTCCCCAGACACACTTTTCCCTTTCCTACTTCCATACCACTGTTCAGATTGTACATTTTCTCTGGTATTGTACTACCCTCACATTTTGATTTATTGAAGTCCTTCCCATCCTTCAAGGTGCCATTAAGAAGTAATCTGGTCCACAAAACTTTCCCTCTTCACCCCAGTGAATATGCTTACCCCCTCTCCTGAACTGTTATAGCATTCTCTCTCTCCCATGTGGCACTTAACATGGACTACCTTGTAGTATAGCTATTTTTGTGTGCCCATTATCTCTTTTATTACAATGTAAGATCCTTGAATATAGTGACTATATCATATACAACTTTGTATTTTCTTTCCAATTAGAATATGATAACATAGTACATGCATCATGCAAAAGAGGCACTCAAATATTGAATGAATGTTTTTATATATAAGTTTGGAAACTTTATTTTGTTTCCTTCTTTGGAAATTTGGAAAATGAGTGAAACAGGAATGGATCCTGCCTTTTATGGAGAAGAAGAAAATGAAAAACAAGTGAGAATGCATTTCAACAATAAAAATTTATTAAACCCAAACTATCTTGTAGTATGCAAAGAAAATACAAAGAGTTAAGCAGTTAGAAAAGACACAACCAGCAAACGAGCATTCAAAGAACCAAACAAAGAAAGGATAAGATCTGGAGTGGACCAAATAAATGTTTATATTATATCAGTGTAAACAAGACACCCAAACAAATGATTAAAGCTGAAAAATCTTCAGTAAGGCAACAAGTCTACATGTTTTGCATTCACATGACACATAACAGCCATTTTAAATGGTTTTGTGAGTTGTTTCCACTTATTTGATCAATTAGCCTGCCATTAGATAGACATATCTTTGTTTTTCCAGGAAAAAATGGATAATCTAGTGGAAAATAAAAATCACTCAAATGTTTGTTTGGTGGAGGTCAGAGATATTAAGATATCCTTTGATTGCTGGTACCATGAAAGCAGATCACTGGTTTAATTATTCACTTCTCAATCTTTTGTTATTTAATGTCATGGAGATAAAACAAGTGCATACTTTTGATATTCTGAAACATTTGATTTATTCCTCTGGTCATTAAAAGGGAAACACATCCTCTTATGTTTAGTCAAGCAAAACTTCATGACAGAGAGTGGATTTCATTTCTTTATGAAATGGAAAGATATTTAGGATGCTGAAGTACTAACTAAATGAACCTGCCCACATAGCTGTATATAGCTGAAATAGGAGGCATTCTAGCCTCCTGGTTTTTCTTTTCTTTTCTATGAGAGCATTATTAGGCCAATCTATTTTTTTATAGTCATGGTAGAATTAGTTTGCTTGCTTAAGTACGCTGATCTTAGGACAACAGACTCAGAATGTTACCAGTTTCATACTCAAAGCCTTTCCAGCTTGATAGAATCTACTTAAGTGTGTGTCCCATGGGCACAATCTTTTAGTATGTAGAATTCCCTTTATGTCCACAATGAGGCATTAAAGCAAGCCAATCCAGAAAGGAAAACCCAAATGGATGGATAATGCCTGTGAAATATATTGAGCTGCCATCCCTGCATGTATTGTGAACAAATGGTACAGATGAACAAGGAACATGACTTGATTTGACTTGAAAGAAGGAAAAATAAGCCATAGTAAGGAAAAGTTGTTTCCTGCCACTTCCCTACATCTTAAAAGTAATATTATTCTGGTAATGCTATGCAGCAACAAGTCATAGAAACCATTATCCTTGAAGAAATAGAATTGTAGGTGATCCAAAAGTCAATGAAGAGACACATGATGGCATAAATAGGCTGCAACAAATTATCAACAATGACTTGCATTGGATAAGTGGCACAAATTACAAATCTAGAAAACATCTGATAAGAAAAGATGGGTAAGTTGAAAATAAGGAACACGGAATAACACAGACACCACAAATACTACATGGATATGAATATAATGTCAAAAGACATAGCAAGTCTCTAGCATGTGGGAGAGATGCTCTAGCAGAAACCTATAAGGGTAGAAGAAGAATCACAAAAGGATGAAATGGGTTGAAAGAGGATCCCTTGAAGCTTTGAAGCATTACTTAGCATATAAGAAAGAGGATTAACAAGGTATATGAAGAGATTTGTGAATTTATCTAGAGATGGTAAAATGAATATTATATAAAAGGGCCATCCTTTTTTAAAAATTTCTTTTTAAAAAAATAAATTTTACTTTATGTGGGAATTCAGGAAAATAGAAAAAAAGAATCAAGGACAATCTGTTTTAGGAAGGAAGTTAGTGTTGAAGAATCTGGTCTTCTCTCTCTTCTGTCCACTTCTCTGTATCTTCCTCAGGAACCTCACCTCCCAAACAGAAAAATATTCCATGGAGGGACTTCTTGGGGGCAGAATGGATTTCTTCCTCTCTATATTACCCCCACATCTTGCTCTCCAGGTCTGCAAACACTATCCACTGTGCCATTACCCCTACATGGGGTGTATTAATCTATTTCCCTTTAAAATCAAAGTGCCTGTCCCAGGTCATTACTCCCTAATGTATATTTTGTTTCTAATTAGAAAATAAATTCTTTGAGGACAGGAAGTGTCTTTTGTTCTTGTATTTGTATCCCCAGAGCTTGATATAGAGCTTTACCCCAATTAAGTACTTAATGCATTTTTTTTTCATTTTTATTCTTTCTCATTGTGTAAAGTGGGGGAAAATTACAGCAAGAATTAGAGAGAGACCTCAGTACTATGATAGGACCCCCTCCACAGCTACTTTCCCAACTGCCACTCACCTTAGTAGCTAATAAGGCAAGAGGGCTGTTGACTACTAAAACTCAGCATTCTAGTTGGGTAAACAAGGAGGGCTGGGCTTTTCAAATAGTGTCACAGCTTCCATCAGTATGATTTGCATCAAATATAAGCCATACTTAACTTTTAGAAAAGTATTTACTGAACTGATAATGCAAGGACAATTTCTATAATGCAATCCCCCTAAACTGTGGTCTCACTCTCCCCTCGCCCACACAAAGTACCTGGGGAGTTGGGTTTAAACTTAAAGCACGTATGCAGAGAACTCAAGTAACAAAGGGACAAGTAACAGGTTTTGGTGACTTTAAGCCCTTTTCTCCCTTTATAATGTCCTTAAGCAGCTCTCAGTTATGGCTTTCTTCTGGGCTCCAGCAATACCAATACCATGCCTTAGTAGAGTCTATAGTGTATGCTTCTCTTACCCCACAGGGTCATGTTCCCTGACTTTCATTCCTCGATACATCTATTTGGTCTTCAAGTGCAGTGGATAGAGTGGTGGGCCTGGAGTCAAGAATACCTTATTTCAAATCTGGCCTCAGACACTTACTAGCTGTGATCCTGGGCAAGTCACTCAACTCATTTTGTCTCAATTTCCTCATCTGCAAAATGAGCTGGAGAAGGAAAGCTACTCTAGTAGCTTTGTCAAGGAAACTCCAAATGGAGCCACAAAGAGTCAGACAGGATTGAAATGGCTGAGCATTAATAGTGAGTGCTCCAAATGCAGAAACTACCAATGACCCTTGCTTTTCTGGGAACACTTCTATGGATACTGATGGGACTTCCAGATCTTTTCACCTTTTGAAGTTGATAAGGTTGACAAGGTTCTTACCCAGTCAAGAAGGGAAGACAGGGAGGAAGAGAGGGTCACTCTCTCCTTTCCCATACAATTTTTCTTCATTGCTCAATTAACAAACTGAAAAAGCTTACTGTTTTCACTGATAGCTCTAACCTGGATCTGATTCTATCAGCCAATCACAAGATTCCATATGTGGCTTCATCTGTCTTTAACCAATAAGTAAAGCATTTATTCATCTCAAATTGATTAAGGAATTTTTTTCTCATCCAGTTTACACTTTTGGTTGATTCATTCTAGCTGTCTAGGACTTTGAATACTTAAGTCAACACTCATTCACAATTGCATGCTCTTAAAGGTTTAAAAAGCACTTTCTTAACAACCCAGTGAATTAAGTAGTAAAGGGCAGTAGAATGGGTATCAGCTGTGAAATTAATGTACTTAATTTTGAATACTAATGTTTCCATTTTCTTCCTGTATAGCCTTGGGAAAAAATCACTTTACCTTTCAAAGTCTCTTCTTTTTCTATAAAATGAGGTATTGGTGCAGATGACCTCTAATATATCTTCTATCTCTAAATCAGTATCCTATGAGCTGTCTTGTGTACATTAAGAAACTAGAACTCAGAAAGATTAAACAACTTACATTGGTCACATGACTAGTAAGAGAGGAAGTTAGGTTAGAAACTCAGATCTCCTCACTCCTGCTCCAACACTCTTCATATTGGATCAGAGTGTCAACAAACTACTCCTGAAGTATCAATCTAGCCAACAGCTTGTTTTTGTAGGACCATGAGCTAAGAATTTCTTTTTTAGATTTTAAAATAAAGTTTTATTGCATTTAAAATTGTTAAAAAAAACATTCTTAGCTCTCAGGCCATACAAAAATATGTGGATTTCACCCTAGAGTCCATTGCTGCCTGCATTAATCTATACTATCAAACCAGTCAACAGCCATGTAATCTCCTAAGCATCTATGATGAAATAAACATTTTTTTTTGGTATGATGAGGCCAAATAAAGTTTTAGGAATTTATATATCTCTTTATGGTTTCAAAAGCACTTTACATCTCTGATTTGATTCTTACCACATCCCTGTGAGTTAAGCACTATTATCATTCCCATTTTACACATGAGGAAAGTAAGGCTGGGAGAAATTATATGATTTGTACATGGTCACACAACCAGTATAAGTGCCTGAGGCTAGTAAGATTCAAACTCAAGATTCTTGACCCTGAGCCCAGTGCTTTATCCTCCAAATTACCTCACTACCAGCAAAATAAATAGTGCTCTCCCACAATTAGCTTTGTTTTTCTTTTACTATGGTGTTGCGCAGACAGTTTTACAAGAGGAATTTTGCCGAAACTGTGTTCCACTATGGTATCAGAAACAATTATTTAAAGAAGTAGAATAGTACAAATCCCAGAAATAGACTGAGGAGATGGAGTGGGGACTGGCAGTGAGGAGAGAAAACAAAGCCATCCACAGAAAACTTGAATTGACAATCAGTAACTGGAGAAATATTCATGAAGAGAGCCCCAAAAGGAGAGATTAAAAAAATTAGATCTTCCTGTGAAACCTGCATCCCTCTTCACAAGTTGAAATTGTTCCATAGTTTCCAGGGTGTTGATCAGCTTGCCTCCACATCACTCTCCTTTCAGTCATTATCTTTGCAAAATTGGTGGTGAGTGAAAGCCACAGAAATGGTTTTTCACTTTTCTTGGACTGAAGTCAGATGATGAACTAACAGCCCTAGCCCCTGAAAACTGAGTTGCTACTTCTGTTCAAGTCATTGTATTCACATGCAGAGCAACCTGTGGTTGAGGCTGATTTTCTTAAAACAACGTGTTTCATATACAGCTCAGGGAAAATGGAAAATATGGATTTCTTCTCTTGATCAACCCAAAGAGTTCAATCCAAATTTTGTTCCCAATTTTTTAACTTAGATAAGATTTTGTTTTTGTTCTTCTTGCCCATTTTTTATAATTAAAATCATTTAGGGAGCCATTCCCAGTTGTCTTGATCTATATCTTACCAAAGGATGCAGAAGGCTTTGGAAAATAATGTGAGGCTGTTGACTTTGCACAGCCCTCCCTCACCTAAATGCATTTCAGTTACAAGTCATGGCATCACTTTCCTGACATCATGGTCCTCTTCAAATGAAGGATAAACAACAGTAAGATCATTTAAGAGGAAACGAATGCATCATAAAGAGGAATCAATGAATTTCTAAAATAAAAATTCAAACTATAATGTTGAGTGAAACAAGGTATGTGTCATAAAATGTCATCTTTTGTAAAGAAGATGAAAAGGAAATGAAGTTAAGCTATTCTCATTTTCTCACTCTTTCCTACTCCTCCTCCCCATCCCCACATATATGTCTACTAAGGGCACATATTTGCTATCTGATCTCAGTGCAATATGTTAGGTCTATAGACTAACCTGTAAGAAGACCCACAAATACAAGTTTTAAATGACATTTCACATACTCTGTCGCTGACATGAATCTTTCCCCTCCAGTCCAGTACTTGCACCACAGCCAAACAAATCTTAAAATAATACCTTCACATTGTTCCTTTTTCATTCAGGAGTTTCCAAAAGTTTTCTCTCACCTATAAAATAAAAGTGAACTTCTCCTTCCCTTGTTTTTATTATGTTATAGTTCTATGATTTCTTTCAAGCATGTGTCCTCTGATGTGCAGTAAGGTGCAGACAGTATTTGAAGGCTTTCCCAAATTCATTACATCCATAAGATTTCTCTCCATCCTCTCATGCCTCTTCTTCCACACCTTTTCAAACTTTATTTCTTAATGTTGTGCAATATCCACTATAGTTAAAACAACTTAATGTTGTGCAAAATCATCCACTATAGTCCTCTAGGTCATTCTTAATTCTACAAAGTTAAATACTCACTACATTTTGAAATACTTAGATTAGAAGTAGAAAAATACAAAAATAAAATATCTATAAATCATACAACATGCTATGTATTTATAATTCAAAAGTATATAATAATCATGCTAAGATAAAGGAAACCCAAAAATATAGTCATTTATCAATTGAAAATTCCACACAATATAATACGATGAAAGAGTACTGGATTTTGGAGTTGCAGAGCAAAGATTCCAATTTAAGCTCTGAAGTGTTAAATTTATATGACCCTGGGCAATTCATTTCCCCATGATAATAACTTTCCTTCCTTTAGAGAACTAGGCAAAAAATTAATAAGATACATTTAGAGGGGAAAAAAAGTCAAGAATCTCAAGGAAAATAAAGAAAAAAGTAGGGAAACCAACCATGATACCAGAATATTTTCCCACAAATGACTCAACAAAAATCTAGAAAACATATCAGACTGAGTATTGATTGGAAAGTCTAAGTAAAAGCTGCACTAAACTTGGGCTTTTCAAACCCAGGTCAGCCTAGGGAGATAGAAGGGAATATGAACACTTGATTGGTTTTAGCCAAAAGAATGTCATTACACTAGAGTTTTAGTTCAGCACCAATGAACTTGGTTCTATGCATGGAGAAAGAACAGATGCTAGCTGATTCCCTGGGGCTGTCATAGCTTTAGTGCAGAAGAAGGAGGGGACCTGAACCTATAGGTGGCAGATAAGGATAAGAAGTGGTTGGTGGAGTGAGGCTGTGTCCCAGAAAAAGAATAGGAGCATGAGAATAAGTGAGAAGTAGTTACATGACTATGACCCTGGATCAGGGTTGCAAATCCAGCCTCCAGTTCAATATGAAACTTGCATCCAAACAACCAGGGCAGAGAGGCCAAACCAAGAGAATGCTTGTCGACTCATCAACAGCTGTCTCTAGTGAAGTTCAAAATAAGGGCAAGGACAAAAGTTGTGCTGCCCATACACAAAATTGACTTGGGAACTTGTAAAACTCAAACCAAGAGAGCAGCAATAAAATTTCACCCTGAATCAAACTACTTTGGGGACACTAAAGGTATTCAGGTCCCCATCCACATCTATCCTTGAAATCCTTGAAGAGTACTGCACTCTACATCTAAAATTACCAGAAGGAGGACCCAAAAGAATACAAATTGTGAAGAAAAAAGGCACAGACATTTCATTCAGAAGTACACAGAGATTGGCCCTGACATAATGTCTGAATTCAGGAAATAAGTCTAGAAGAATGAGCAGAGAAAAAATTATCATTATTGAGGCAAAGGTCAGATAAAACACAAACCCAAAAGAAACGATGATAGCAAAATATCTATGAACAAAGCATCTAAGAACACAACTTAGTTAGAAGTACAATTGGAATTCCTAGAAGAAACTAGACAAAAAGATATGAAATTATTTTCTAAATTTAATGAGAGAATTTAATTAGAGAAAGATTTGGAAAAGAAATGAGAGCAATAGAGGTAAAACTTAGTACTTAGTACAAAAGATACAAAACCTTACCCAAGTAGCAGTCTCCATGAAAATTAGCACAGACCCAATAAAAATTATTGACTCCATGAAACAACAAAATATATTAAAATAGAGCCAAATGTATAAAAATTTTGGATAAAAAGAGAAAATATTTCAAAACAACCAATAAATTTGCCTAGAATAAAATCATGGAGAAAGTATTAAAGAATCATTGGAATACCTGAAATCTATGTCCAAAATAGAGGGAAAGAGAAAAAGAAGAGAGACACTAAACATTATATTTCAAGAAATCATGAAAGAAAACTGCCCATGTCTCTTAGATCCAGCAAGGAAAGTGAAAATGAAATATAATCAGTTCCTGAAAGAAATCTCAAAATTAAGACTTCTGGAGCTTAAGAGTCAAAATTCAGAACTCCTAGGTCAAATAAAAATATTGCATAGCACACAAAAAGAAAGAATCTCCGTACTAAAAATCCACAGCCAGGATCATGCAAGATTTGGGAACCCCAACTATTCAGGAATAGAGAACGTGGGGAATGATATTGCTAAATGCAAAAGATATAGTCTTACAATTAAGAATAATTTACCTAGCAAAACTGAGTATAAACCAAAATAGGCCTTAATGAAATAGTGGATTTCTAAGTATTCTTGCTGAAAAGTCCAGAGCTGAGTAGAAACCTCTAAACACAGTAGTCAAGAAAAGCATAAAGATATATATGGATGAGTAATCATAAGGGAATAAACATAGATGAAATGTTTACATTCTAATGGGGGAGAAGATTTAAATGTTACCTCATATTCATAATATCATCAGAAGTTATTGAGGAAGTTAAATCAGAGATCCTAACAATGGTTTTGTTATATGGAAGGAAGGGGTTGGGGTAATGTAAATCACTTGACCTGGTCAAAGAATGAAAGAACACAGATAGAGAGACACAATTTGGTGTGGAAATATATTTTGCACATTTCCAGCAACAAGGAAACAGGAAGGAAAGGAGATAATAAAGATAGGAGAATGGAAGGGAAGATTTAGGGAAGGATTAGCCACAAGTAAAACAAACATTAACTATGGAGGGTAGATCATGAGGACAAGTTTAAAAAGAAAGAAAAAAGATTAGAAATTGTGATTATGAGTAAAAGAGAAGAGGGGCAGAGGAGCAGGAGTAGATTGCGTCAAGCATAAAGCATAATAGTGCTGAACATGCTCCTTGTTTACTCTTTTTCTTTGTAAAAGGGGAATGTTAAAAAAAAAGGACAGGGAAAAAAGAATAAGAGAATAGGATGAAGGGAAATATGCAATTAATGATCATAACTGTGAAATTAAATGGGATTAATTTACCCATAAAATGAAGAGGACAGTATAATGAAAGAAAAAGCATAATCCAATAATATCCTTATAGGAAACACACTTGAAATATTTTTTTTATCATACTTAAAATAAAAAGCTGAAGCAAAATCCATGACATTTCAACTGCCCTCAGTTATGATTTCAGACAAGGAAAAAAGCAAAATAGAGTTGATTAACATAAAAACAGGGATAATAAATTATGCTTAAAGGAACCACAGAAAATTGATTAATATAAATATTTCCCATGCATGGACCAAATGGCATAGCATAAAAATAAATAAAAGCTAAATGAGATGTTGAAAGAAACCTAAAGTTACTATACTAGTGAACCTGGATGTAGTTCTTTTAAACCTATACAGCTTTAAGGAAAAAATTAAACAAGGAAGAATTTAAGGACCCACCTCAATAGACTTTAAAATGTTAAATATGATAGACTTTTTATCATTATTGAATGGAAATAATAGTTAAAATCCATGTAGCACTTTAAGACTGGCAAATCACTTTACATGTTTGATCTCATTTGATTCTCACAACAACCCTGTGAGGTAGGTCTTATTATTATTCCCATTTAATGTGAATAAACTGAACCATACAAAGGTTAAGTGAATTTCAGAGTCACACAACTAGTAAAAGTCTGAGGCTAAATTTAAACCCAGATCTTCCTCCCACTATGCCACTTAAATCATCAGGCAGTCATCAAGCATTTACTAAGCAGTTGCTATGTGCCAGACAATACACTAAGTACTGGAGTTACAAAGAAGCCAAAAACAAAACAAAACAAAATAAAGACCACTTGCTACTCTCAAGGAGCCTTTAGTCTAGTGGGGGAGACAGCATGCAAACAACCACATATAAACAGGATAGATACAATCTAAGTTGGAAGGAAAGTTCAAAGGGAAGAAAACCATGATTAAGGGGGAAAAAGGCTTGTTGCAGAAGGTGGGACATTGGTTTATAATTCAGGGGAACAGAGAAGCTAGGGAAGGAAGGTATGAGGAAGGAAAATGTTCCAGGCATAGGATACAGGCAGTGAAAATGCATGGACTTTATCAATGAAATGTTTGGGGGGGGGGTGTGGAATAGCAAGGAGTCTACTGGCACTAGATTGCAGAGTACAGGAGGCTGCACATGCAAGAATCCTGCAAAGGTAGGAAGGGGTTAGCTTATGGTGAACTTTGAAAAACAAGCATAGAAATATTATTTTTGACTCTGAAGGTAAAGATAGGGAGTCACTGAAGTCTATGGAACAGGGTTGTGACATATTCAGGTTTATGCTTTAGGAAGATTATTTTGACAGTGAGATGGAGAATGGACTGGAGTAGGAGGAGACTTGAGACAAAGAAATGAACCAGCAGACTACAGTAATTTTACAGGTATGAGGTGATAAGGACTTGCACTAGGGTAATGTCAATTACTAGAAGAGAGAAAGGGGTTTAAATAAGAGTTGTTGTAAAGGAAGAAGTAAGAGAACTTGGGAACTAATTGGATATGGAGGTGAGATAAAAGACAGGGAGGAGTCAAGAATGACACCTAAGTAGTAAGCCTTGTTGTTGAGAGAATGGTGGAACCTTTGCCAGTAATTAGAAAGCTAGTAAGAGGAAAGACTTGTGGGTGGGGGAGATAAGGAGTTAAATTTTGGACAGGTTGAGTTTGAGATGTCTATGAAACATCCAATTCTATATTCCAATAGGGAATTGGAGATGCAAGATTGGAGACTAGGAAAGAAATTAGAACTGGAAAATACACCTGCGCATCATATGAATAAAGGTGATAGTTGAGGGCAGAGCCAAGATGGCAGCATAGAAGCAGGAAAACTCTGGGTGCTCCCCCCATAACCACCTCAAATACCTATAAAAATTACTCTAAAAAATTTAGGGCTACAGAACCCACAAAGTGACAGAAAGAAACAAATCTCCTGCTAAAGGCAGCCTGGCAGGAAGGGTCCATCACAGCGCACTGGGAGCAGCACCCAACCCTGTGTGAGCCCACACTTTTAGCCCCAGGGCACCCCAACCAGCCATGGCTGGAGGGACTTCAGGAGAGTGGATCACCAGCAGCTGTGGTGGTTGCCAGAATTATCCACCCATAAATGCCAAAGACAAAGTGAGAGGTCAGTGGGGACTTTGTGGTAAGAGGGGTCTGGGTAAGAAGCTGCTGAGACACAGTGGCCTCCACCCCATGGCTGCTTCAGAGCTCCTGGCCTGCAGATTGTAGGGGGACCAAGAGACCATCCCGAGGGGTAATCACTCTTGCTTTAACCTGCTTGGATCTGGATTGCTGTCTAGGGTGGAGGTCCTGGGTGCGTGACCAGGTGCCAGAGCTGGCAGAGGCTGCAGAGAGGGCAGCCAACTAATAGGTATGGAAGCAGTGAAAACCCCAGAGATTTGGGACAAAGCTCTCTTCTCTGGAAGCAAAGTTCTACTGTGGCAAAAAGCTCAAAAGTCAAGTAATTGACTGGCAACATGAGCAAGCAAAGGAAGCAAAGCAAGGACAGCAACCCGGCTATAGAGTCCTTTTTGGGGGACAAAAAGGATCAAAGCATGGAACAGGAGGAAGACAATGAAGTCAGAACTCCTGTACCAAAAACTTCCAAGAAAAATATGAATGGGTTACAGGCCATAGAGGAGCTTAAGAAGGATTTTGAAAACCAAATAACAGAAATGGAGGAAAAATTGGGAAGAGAAATGAGAATGATGCAAGAAAATCATGAAAAGAGAGTCAACAACCTGACTGAAGAAAATAATACCTTAAAAAAATAGACTAACTCAAATGGCAAAAGAGGCTCAAAAAGGCAATGAGGATAAGAATGCCTTAAAAAGCCCAATTTGCCAGATGGAAAAACAATCTCAAAAGCTCACTGAAGATAATGATTCCTTCAGAATTAGATTGGAGCAAATGGAAGCTAATGACTTTATGAGAAATCAAGATACTATTAAACAGATACAAACAAATGAAAAAAAAGGTGATGTAAAATATCTTATTGGAAAAACCACAGACCTGTGATAATTAAAGAGATAATTAAAAAATTATTGGACTACCTGATAGCCATGATCAAAAAAAAAGAACCTAGAAATCATCCTTCAAGAAATTCTCAAGGAAAATTGCCCTGATGTTTTAGAACCAGAGGGCAAAAGAGAGGTTGAAAGAATCCACTGATCCCTTCTTGAAAAAGATCCCACAAAGAAAACTCCTAGGAATATTATAGACAGGTTCCAGAGTTCCCAGATCAAGAATATATTACAAGCAGTGAAAAAGAAACAATTTGAACATTGTGGAAATACAATCAGGATAACACAGGATCTGGCAGCTTCTACACTGGGGCATCAAAGGGCCTGGAATATGATATTTCAGAGGTCAAAGGAGCTGGGATTAAAACCAAGAATCACCTACCCAGCAAAACTGAGTATCATATTTCAGGGGAAAATATGGTCATTCAACGAAGTGGATGAATTTCAAGCATTCTTGATGAAAAAACCAGAGCTGAATAGAAAATTTGACATTTAGATACAAAAAAGCAAGAGAGGCATGAGAAGGTAAATAGGGAAAAGAAATCATAAGGAACTTATCAAAGTTTATTTACATTCCTACATGGAAAAAAATGATTATTGTAACTCATGAAACCTTTCTCGGTATGAGAATAGTTGAAGGGAATATATATGCATACCCTATATATACATACATATATTTGTCTATATAAGAGGGTTATATGGGCGTATGAATACATATGTGAGTATATATGTGTACAGGTATACATAGATAGAGGGCACAGGACCAATTTAACAGGAAGGGATGATACTTAAAAGGTGAAATTGAGAGGTGAGAGAGGAATATAACGGGAGGAGATGGGAAGAGACAGAATGGGGTAAATTATCTCATATAGAAGAGGCAAGGGAAAACTGTTACAGTAGAGGGGAAGAACAGGAAGGGAAAAGGGAATGGGTCAACCTTACTCTCATTGAATTTGGCTTAGGGAGGGAATGACATACACACTAAATAGGTTCTCTTGCCCTACAGGAGAGTAGGGGGTAAGGGGATGAGAGGCGGGATGATGGAGGGAAAGGCAAGATTGGGGCGGGGGTAAGGGCAGTTAGAAGGATACACTTTTGAAAATGGGCAGGGTCAAAACCCATAGAACTCTCTCATTTTCATTGCCATGGAGTATCCTCCGTAATCTCCTTTACAAATGGGCTCTGTGGCCTAGTGCCCCCTTCCCCCAAGCCAGGTCACTGGTGATTGTCTGCCGCAGCCTGACAGGGGCTGCTTGGGAGCCACTACTAAAGTTTACATCATCATAAGAAGAACAAGTAATATGGCAGCATTCCTGTCCAGGGATTCACTTGTAGCAACACATGACTACTACCGAAGGCATCTGGGTTCCACCTCCAGCAACAGCTCCTATGGAAGTACTGAGTACTCTGGGAAAGTGATCCCCCACCATCCTGGTCTTCCCAAATCAGACCCAGTCCACTGGTGGGCAAACTTCTTCTTCTGCAAGTAGAGTCATCCGTTCATGACAACTGAATTGGAATTCCCAAAGCAGTCAGGAACTTGCTAGGTTGCTCATGGCACGATCACCTGTGACCTGGCTCAGGAGGCCATGAAGAAGCAGCATGTCAGTGAGCCCAGCAAGACCAGCACTGGGCCTTCTGCATGAGCAGCAGCACCTTCCTTGCTTCTCCCCCCTGCCCCCGAAGTGTGCAAGGCATCAGAGCCCATTTCCCCCTCCCGTCCTCTCCCTTCCCTCTCCCACCTATTCCTTTAGAATAGATAGGCTGTATAAGTGTAGAAGTAGTTGTGGGGTGTGTGAGTGTGTGTGTGTGTGTGTGTGTGTGTTTAAGGAAAACAAAAGCAAAACACCAAAAACAAGTAAAAGAAACCACACTGCTATTGTCTTTTTTTTTTATTATTATCTGAATCACCTATGTGCTTTTCAGCAGCCTCAGTAACCTGTTCACTTTGTACTCAGCTGAAACTAATAAACTTTGAGCAGCCTTTAAAAAAAATAAAAGGGACAGGGTCAAAGTACAGAGTAGAACAAATGAGGGGCAGGATCGGATGGAGAGAAATATAGTCAGTCTTTCACAATATATCCACTATGGAAATGTTTTGTGTAGCTACACATGTACAATCTATATTGAATTGCTTATCTTCCTAGTAAGGGTGGGTGATGAGGGAGGAAGGGAGGGAATCTGGAATTCAAAGTTTTGGAATCAAAAGTTTAAAAATATATTATTATTAATTTTGCATGCAACTGGGAAGTAAGATGTACAGGCACTGAGGATTGGGGATCCATCTTGCCCTTCTGGAAAGTCAGAAGGGGGATGTTGGAGGATATAGGAGAGAGCAGATTGGGGGAGGGGATTTACAGTGGGATCACTGGTTTGGGGTGGTGGGTAGGGGGCAGATGAAGAGAAAATTTGTAACCTAAAATATTGTGGAAATGAATGATGTAAACTAAAAATAAACAAAATTTAATTTAAAAAAAAGGTGATAGTTGAATTCATGGAAGTTGATGAAATCATAAAATAACATAGCATAGGAGGAGAATAGAAGAGGGCCTTGGACAGAGCCATGGAGGAAACTCATGGTTTGTGAACATAACCTGGGTAAAGATCTAGGAAAGGAGAATGAGAAAGAGAGGTAAGGAAGGTAGGGAGAGAACCAGGATAGAGAAGTGGCATGGAAATTTAGAGAGAAAAGGGTGACACCACAAGGATGATTAACAATGTCAACCCTGTAGAGAAGTTAAGAATAAAGACTGAGAAAAGGTTATTGAACTGGGTGATTAGGTGATAATTAGTAACTTTGTAGAAAGTCATTTCATTTGCCTCATGTAAGAAGGCAGATTGCAGCATTTGAAAACAGGGAGATAAAAAAAAAGCATTGGCATCAATTTTAGACCACTTTCTCAAAACATTTAACTACACAAGGAAAAAGAGATAGAGTATGATAAGTAGCCAGAATGGATGGATAAAGTGGGGGGGGGAGTTGGAGAGTACTGAGAGACATGGGCATATTTGTAGGTAGTAGGAAAAGAGGAGATCAGTGAGAGAACAGAGACGAAAGTGATGGGGTGGGGGCAGGAGGAGGAGGGGGCAAGAATCTGTTCAAGATAATAGTGTGGAAGGGGACTACTTGTGCATGTGAAGTGAATTACTGTGACAGGGAGAAGGGCCATTTCTTGTCAGGAGACAGGAATGTAGGAGGATAAGGGGGAGCAAGGCAACTGAGTGATATGAGGACACAGAGAGGTAGATCTAGACAAATGGCCTCAACTTTTTCAGTGAAATTTGGGGCAAGTTTCTCAGCTGAAAGGAATGAAGGACAAAGAGTCACAGGAGTTTTGAGGAAGAATGAAAAAACTTTGAAAAAAATTATTGTGAGTGGGAGATTTAGTCAATTACATAGGTATAAAAGAATTGCCTTGCTGCAGGGAGGACCTAGTTGAGGTTATTTAGCAAAATTTGCAGTTGACACATTAGCAGAATTTCATTATTTTCCCTATCCTCATATAACCTTTAAAAAATAAGCATTTATATAGTACCTACTATGTGCCAGGCACTGTTCAATGAACTTTAAAAATATTTGTTTAATACTCATGCCAACTCTGAAATGTAGGTAGTGTTATTATTTTACAGTTGAGAAAACTGAGGTAAACAGAGGTTAAGTGACTTGCCCAGGGTGACACAGTAAGCATCTGAGACTGGATTGGAACTCAGATCTTCCTGAGTCCAGGCCCACTGCTCTATCTACTGTGCCACCTAGTTGCCTTGTCTGTTTTCAACAAAAGACATACGGAAAGAGAAGCTCCATGTAAAATAATAATAAAATGTATTGAATAGTTTTCAGTCTACCTCCGAAGACACATATAGGAACTATGTGAGTGAATACTACTATAAAACACTCAACATACATAAAGACAAATAATTGGAGAAGTCTAAGCCAATATGATAAAAATGAAAACACTATCCAAATTAATTTACTTATTCTGTGCCATAGCTATCATACTTTCAGAAGATTACAGAGTAAGAAAAATGACATCATCTGTCTAGATGGGGGTAGGGGGGAAGGTGAAGGAGCTCAAGAAGCATAATAAAAAAAAGGTGGAAGTGGAACTAGGAATATCATATCTCAATCTATACAACATAGAAGTAGCTATCAAAGTGGTTAGGAGAGTGTTTGTAGCAATCCCCCTAGCTCACTCAGGATGAATGCTAGCACAGGTTCTTTGATCTGCTTTTCTAAAGGATAGTAATTCAAAAAGGTTTAACAATCTTACTTGAATCAAACATATATCATTTACCTAGTTCAGGGGTGAAAGCAGCACCCTGAACTTCAGAGAAAATACAAACAGAAGTTACAAGCAGACAAAAAGTACAGACAGAGAAACAGACCAGTAGACAGGGCTTCCAGCTGTCTGACCATTACATCCATACCTAGTTAGTTACCAGAGAGAGAAGCATGAACATCTGGGTTTTCAAAGCCAGGGGGCTCAACAGCTTCCCAGAGTCTCATCTGGTCAAATCACACAGCTCTTCCTATAAGTGAGCCCCAAAGCAAAACCTCACATCAGGGTATATATAGCCTTCTCCAGGGTCAGAGAATGTCACAACCCTTGTGACCCACTGCCCAACCACAAGGTAACAAGGTGTGGGCATTCCTGAAAAACAAGCCTCCTACCACAGGCTCCATGTTGCCATATGCAGCCTATCAGGGGGCAGAGTATATTTTCAAATCAGGGAAGGTCCTCAAATTTACTTAAGCCTATCAAGGGGCCAAGAGGCAGGGAAGATCTTCAAATTCCCATTACTATTATAGAGAGAAAGGAGGAAAGAATTCAGGTAAGGTAATTCATTCATTGTCTTGTGTAATGAAAAGCAAGGCAAATGTCATTGGATAACAGAGTACCTGGAAAGGGTGTAATGTGTAAAAAGACTGGAAATGTGTGTGGGGGGGAGGGGAATTATAAAGGACTTTAAATGCAGGAGAATTTTAATATTTGATTCTAGAAGTGATAGGGAAGAGAAAAGGAAAGAGGGCAACAGACATTTATTAAACATTTACTAAGTGTCAGGCATTCCCTCACATGATCTACTAGAGTTTATTGAGTAGGGAGGGTGATATGAAGGGAAGGGAAACAACAGGAAAGTCTTTGTAGGTGGTTTCTCTGATAAAGGTCTCATTTCATATGTGTGTGTGTATGCATGTGTATAGACAGACAGAGATATGAAATGAGACCTTTATAGATATAGACATATACATATTTGCATGCATGTGTGTGTATATATACAACATATACACACATACATATATAGATATATGAAACTGACTCAAATTTGTGAGAATAACAAATATTTAATAGTTGATAACTGGCCAAAGGATATAAACAGCTAATTCTCAGGAGAAATCCAAGCTATTTATAACTATGTGGGAGGAAATTCCCTAAATCACTAATAATTAGAAAAATTACAAATTAAAATAACTTTGAGATTCCACCTCACAGTAATTGGATTTGAAAAGGTGACAAAAAAGAAAAATGACAAATATTACAAGCATTGTGGGAAAAGAAGTATATTTATGCAATGTTCACACAGCTGTCCATTGACCTAGTCATTCTGGAAAACAATATTAAACCGTGCCCATAACATTTCTAAACTGAAAATATTGCACAGTTACTAAATATGAGAGGTGAGATTTGAACATTGATACCTTTCCAGACTCTAGGATCAACCTTTTTGACTATGTCAGACTGAGGTTCTTACAGTCAGTTTCTTCATCTGTAAAAACCTGAAAGTCAGAATAGATGATGTAAAAAGGTCCTTTCCATCTCTAAATCTTCAATTTTTATAACCAAACCAGGAAACAGATTAAGACTTTTTTGACATGAGCATAAACTGCCTCCCAAAATAGATTTTTGGCCTCCTAATCACCTAAAGATAATGATATCTACATAATTGGTTGTACACACAAAAACAAAGATACAAGAAGGTCCTAGAATTTAAATGAGAAATATCCAATCCTGAGAGGTTCAGGGGGAAGTTTCTTTTAGGAAAAAATATTCTTTATATATTGTCCTATCACACAAATCTTGGGGAATAACTAGGAGAATTTATAGTAGTCCCTCTTTCCATTTACTTATCAGCTAGGTTGGGGAAAGGACACACTTCAAAGTGAAATGAATCAATCCCTTCTCCTAAGAACACACATGCTCACATGGAATTGAAGAATTTCAAAAGCAATATAGGATAAGAAAAATTGCAAAAAATGAAAAGTTACATGTTACAAACATTTGTGTTGATTTGAAAATAGACCATACTTTGTTTAAGAAAGGGTTTTATCAAATAAATAATTTTGTGATGTTTTCCTCAGTCCCAAGCACTATTTAATTTTTTATGAATTTTAAATATGCTTTCTTTGAAAAAATCTTATTTTAAGTCAAATATTGTTTTGATTTCCAGAGAAACTTATTGAATTATAATTCAAAAACACCATTGTTTAGACATAAGGTAACATGTAAAGAGACCAACATAAGAATGCCATCTCTTTTAAAACATTGGAAATTTATGTCAAGACAAAAGAAAATCTATTACCCTTGATTTGTGTTCTCTTTCATGTTTAAATCATTAAAAGCAAGGTTCTGTGTATCAGCAAGCCTGGTCCTTTATCTCTTGTATTTTCATGTTTGAGACTAGAAGAAAGGAGAGCTAGAAACAGGAGATAAGAAGCAAATTAATCAAAAACACCAACCTCTGTCACCCTTGAGATGAGAAATTCCTAACTGAGCTGTAGCAGGGTAAGATGATAGTACATCATCGCCAATTTGAGGTCAGAACCATTTAAGGCTTATGCTTAATATATTCATCAGCCTTCTATTATCTCCCATTTGAGGCTTAGCTTTACAGTCTCCTCCACTTCACTATCCATTAAAATCCATCACTAAAACCTTGAAAGAGGGTACCATTGCCCATGGTGTAAATGAAAGCATTAAATATGCCCTACAACCCAAGGAAAGTTGTCAAGAATGCCTAGAATAGAATAATGTGGTTCTTGTACTTCCCCTGTTGCAAGAATTTTAAGGCACTTATATGTATTGATGAGTATCAAGTCAAATCAAGAAGTATTGATTGAACTACCAATGCTAAGAGCTGGAAAGGTTGCAAGGGAAGTATGAGATATGCTTCTAGTTATTGGGTAGTTTTTAGTCTGGTAAGAATGGATAGAGAGAATAGCCATTTAGCCTAGCTTCAAAACCTGCCTCTGACACATATTGACTGCATGACCGTGTACAAGGTACCTAGCCAATTATTCACTGTATTAAGCAACTCTCTAAAACTATTAGTTGCAAAGGAGGGGCTAATCTACTTTGGTAAGGGGACTTACTTCATTGGAAGTACCCTATACTAATGAAATTATAATCCCTATTTCTTAATAAGTAAAAAGATGAAAATTAATAACCAATAAGAGGGTTGGTCTTAAAATCAGGAATGCCCAAGTTCAGGTCTTGTCTCAGAAGAGGCAGTATGATGTAATAATAGAGCAATGAATTTGAGCTTGAAGCATGACTTTGACACTTAATTCCTGAGTGATCTTGATCAAATCAACAAAGGTTTCTGAGCCTAACTTTCTTTATCTCTAAAATAAAAAGTTTGAAATAGATAACCTCTAAGGGCTCACCTAGCACTAGATGTATGAACTTATGACCGTTACCCTATATGACTATGGACAAGTCATTTAACCTCTCAAATGACACCAGATGACACTCTATCAGTTTACATTACTGAAAGTAGTTTCCATATTAAGAATTACCCACACCTGACATGAGACAAGAAAAGAGTCTGCAATTAGGAAGATGGAAAGGAGGATAGTCAAAGACTCTAGGACATTGGCAGGAGGGACAAACTGAAGGAGTTCACACCTATGGATCATGTGGTAACTTCCAGTACAATCAAACAAGATGTTATAGACATTTATTAAGTGTATTATAGTAGATAGAGAGCTAACCTTGGTGCCATGATGCACTGGGTTCATTTCCTGCCTCTAATACATATTGGCCATATTACCTCAGACTTCACTTAACCTCTCACGGCTCAAGGCAAGTCCTAGACTACTGCAGAAAAGAGAATGACAAATTGTTAGGAGAAAGTTTTATAATCTAGGTACAATGGCATCAAATGCACATAGAAGTAGATCCCTGCAGGCTTAGAAAATTGCAATATAACATGATCTATATTGTATTTTTATTTATTTTGTAAAACATTTTCTAATTACATTTTAATAGAGTTTTGCAGTCCCTATCCCTCTTTCTCATTTAGCGTCTACTGTATTCAAGGCATTGTGTCAGACACAAAAGATGCAAAACTGAAACAAAACAATTGACTACCCGTAAGGAGCTTGTACTATACAGGAAGATATATTTAAACAGATAAATGTATTATCATTTGAGGAGGAAAAGAAAATTAATAAATAGGAGGATCAGGAAAAAGTTTCCTATAAAAATTAGCAGTTGAGTTTAACTTTAACATAGTGATATGTTCTGGAGGACTTCATGAAGCAGGACTTCCCCACTGCTCCTGCTTCCACCTTCCCCACTCCATGTAAAAAGGGGACTCTAAATAAACTTTGGAGCTGCAGAACCCACAAAATGACACAGAGAAGCTAACCTCCCCCTGAGGAGAACCTGGCAGGCCTCCAGGAATCAGCCAGCACAGTTCTCTGGGAGCTGAGCCCAGCCCCACCCCGAGGCTTTAGCCTCAGGGTGGGCCTGACCAGCTGCCCACAGGAGAGACTCCAGATCAGCAGCAACTGTGGTCAATTCCAGATTTATCAACACATAGAACCAAAGGACAAAGTGAGAGGTCAGTGCAGTCTGGACTTTGGGACCCAGTAAGTGGGAGTGAGTGGCTTTTGCCCCAGGGTGAGAAGCCTCTGAGACTCCTGCACAGCCACCCAGCGCCATGTGGCAGCTTCAGCTCCTGGCCTGCCAAGTGTAGGGGGACCAAGCGAGCAGTCTTAGGGTAATCGCTCTTACTTTAACCTGCTTGGATCTGGATTGTGGTCTAGGGTGGAAGTATGTGTCCAGCTTGCTAGAGTGTGTGAAGGCTTCAGCAAGGGCTCCAAACTAATACCTCCAGCAACTGAGAAAAACCCCTCATTTGGGATGGAAGCTACCATGGCTGGTAGCAGAGTCCTACTGTGGCAAAAAGCCCAAAAGTTAAGTGATTGAGTGGCAACATGCCCAGGCAAAGGAAACAAAGCAAACAGAAGAACCCAACATTAGACTGCTATTTTAGGGACAAAAATGATCAAAGCATGGAACATGAGGAAGACAGTAAAGTCAGAACTCCTGCACCATAAGCTTCAAAGGAAAATACGAACTGGTTACAGGCCATAGAGGACCTTAAGAAGCAAATAAGAGAAGTGGAGGAAAAATTGGGGAGAGAAATGAGAACAACTCAAGAAAATTACAAAATGAGAGTCAACAGCCTGACTGAGGAAAATCACACCCTAAAAAACAGACTAACTCAAATGACAAAAGAGGCTCAAAAAGGCAATGAGGAGAAGAATGCCTCAAAAAGCCGAATTTGCCAGATGGAAAAAGAATCTCAAAAGCTCAATGAGGAGATTCGTTGCTTCAGAATTAGATTGGAGCAAATGGAAGCTAATGACTTTATGAGATATCAAGATGCTGTTAAACAAATCCAAACAAATGAAAGAATAGAAGGCAATGTTAAATAGTTAAATATCTCATGGGAAAAACCACTGACCTGGAAAATACATCCAGGAGAGATAATTTAAAAATTATTGGACTACTTGAAAGCCATGATCAAAGTAAGAACCTAGAAATCATCCTCCAGGAAGTTCTCAAAGAAAACTGTCCTGGTGTTTTAGTACCAGAGGGCAAAATTGAGGTTGAAAGAATTCACTGATCAACTCCTGAAAAAGATCCCAAAAAGAAAACTCCTAGGAATATTGTAGCCAAGTTCCAGAATTCCCAGATCAAGGAGAGAATATTACAAGCAGCCAGGAAGAAACAATTTGAATATTGTGGAAACACAATCAGGATAACCCAGGATCTGGAAGCTTCTACACTGAGGGATAGAGGGGCTTGCAATATAATATTCCAGAGGTTAAAGGAGCTGGGATTAAAACCAAGAGTCACCTACCCAGCAAAATTGAGTATCATGTTTCAGGGGAAAATATGGTCATTTAGTGGAATAGAGGACTTTCAAGCATTTTTTATGAAAAAACCAGAGCTGAATAGAAAATTTGACATTCAGATACAAGAAGCAAGAGAAGCATAAGAAAGTAAACAGGGAAAAGAAATCATAAGGAACTTATCAAGGTTGAACTATTAACATTCCTACATGGAAAAACAATAATTGTAACTTATGAAACTTTTCTCAGTAGTTGAAGGAAATAGAAACATATATAGATATATATATAATGTCTACATATATATGTCTATATATGAGTGTATATGGGCATATGAATACATATGTGAATGTGTGTATATATGTTTACCGGTATACATAGATAGAGGGCACAGGACCAATTTAACTGGAAGGGATGATACTTAAAAGGTGAAATTAAGAGGTGAGAGAGGAATATAATGAGAGGAGATGGGGAGAGACAAAATGGGGCAAACTATCTCATATAGAAGAGGCAAGGGAAAATGGTTACAATGGAGGGGAAGAATAGGAAGGCAAAAGGGAATGGGTCAACAGTATTCCCATTGAATTTGGCTTGAGGAGGGAATGAAATACACGCTAAATAGGGTATCTCACCCTCCAGGAGAGAAGGGGGAAGGGGATGAGAGAGGGGATGATGGAAGGGAGGTCATGCTGTGGGGGAGGGAAGTTGGAAGCACCCCCTTTTGAAAAGGGACGGGATCAAATAGATAATAGAACAAGTGGGAGGTGGGATAGGAGGTAAGGAAATATAGTCAGTCTTTTACAATATATCTACTATGTTATTGTTTTGCATTAGCCACACATGCCCAATCTGTACTGAACTGCTTATATTCCCAGTAAGGGTGGGTGACAAGGGAGGGAGCAAATGAATCTGGAATTCAAAGTTTTACAATCAAATACTCAAATAAATATACTATTATTAATACTATTTTACATGTAATTGGGATATAAGATATACAGGCACTGGGGCATAGCGATCTACTAGAAAATTAGAAAGGGTTATGGGAGAAAATATGGGAGAGAGCAGATTGTAAGAGGGGATATCCTGTGGGACTGCTATTTTGGGGTGGTGGGTAGGGGAAAAACAGGGGGAAAATGTAACTCAAAATATGGTGAAAATGAATGATGTAAATTAGAAGTTAATAAAGCATTTGAAAAAAATTAAAAAAAAAACAAAATGAATGTGAGGGGCGGCTAGGTGACGTAGTGTGTAGAGTGCCAGACTCGGAGTCAGGAGGACTAGGGATCAGTTCTGGCCTCAGACACTTAACACCCACACAAAAAAACTGGCCGTGTAACCTTGGGCAAGTTACTTAACACCAACTGCTTTAAAAAAAAAAAAGAAAATTAATGTAAAACAAAATTTCAAAAATAAGATCATTACAGACAGTAATGAGGAACTGCTTATCAAAGACCTAATGGCACGAAATGTTATACTGAGTATAATGAATTGCTGGCCAGTTGTTAAATGTGACTGGAAGATAGAGTGAATGAAGGGAAGTAATATAAAATAAAATGTTCTAGGTAAACTACAACCAGAATGTGAAGGACTTTAAAGGTCAATCTGTGCAGTTTCTTTTTTGTCCTAGAAGCAATAGTGAGTCACTGAAGTTTCTCAAGTAGCAAGATGACATAGTGAGAAAAATAGTGATGTGGTCAGTGATCCTGAGAATGTCACTGATGGTTTTGCATTTTAGGAAAATTATTTTGGTAGCTATGTGGAGAATAGTTTGGATATTGTAGATATTGGAAACTGTGAAAACACTTAGGAGGCTATTATAATAGTCTAGATGATAGGTGATGAGGGTGAACAACATTTGTGACAGTATTTGTGGAGAGAATGGTATGGATTTGAAGAGGTATTATAGAGGAAGAATCTAAAAGAGTCTTTAGTGCTTACTCATCTTTCAAACCAAGTAGCCCTGTAGTATCCAGTTATACCTCAGATGTTGCTCTCATTTTGTTGCTAATACTCAAAATATTTTCTTGTGATTTCCATTATACATGTAGTTCAAGACTCTCATAAAAGCCATGAGTTTACTTCCTTGACATATAAATGAAAGTTAAATTTTGACTTCATTGACCACTTGCAGGTCAACCTAGAAGAAATTGTTGGGATGACTGAATAGTTGATGTTTAAGACAACTAAGATCACCAAACTATGAAATAATTCCATCATGTGCTGAAAAACATTTGATACCAGAAATGTTCAACTATAAAAATCAAGTATCGAGAAATTCATACCTGTCAAAGCAATTTAAATCAACAGATTGGAGGAGGGGATATCCTGTGGGACTGCTATTTTGGGGCGGTAGGTAGGGGAAAAACAGGGGAAAAAATTGTAACAGTTTTGTTTGCAGTTTACTAGTGTACAGTTTCTGACCTGTTCTCCCCTTAAAGGTTTTGTTAGATAAAACATTGATTTTGCAGTAAAATCTTCATATGATACTTAGACCTTGACAGACTAAAACATCAATGTTATGTTTATGGATTTATGTTTAAGAAATTAACTGTGATGCAATATACATTTTTACATTGGTGTAATGTAATGCCAAAGAAAGGCAACTTCCCAAGGTTCAGAATACCAGCATAGGTGCTCTCTATTTTATTCAGTGACCAACCAAGAACAGAGAAGATCAAAACATGACATCATTCAAAATACAACATTTACTAAGTGTGATTAAATAATCTCCAAGTACTACCCCACCCCAGGACCTTCCAATCATTCAATCAATTTCAAAGTCTCTGTTCTAAATACTACTCCACCCCTAGGCTGTACCTTCATTTAGTCCACCACAAAACCCCTCTTCTCAAATGGAGATTAGTTTCCAAACATAAGTAAAGTACATTCATTTGTTCAACCATAGAACACAAAAAGGTCAAAAGTTCCCCACCCCTGGATCACAATTGAATCTACCCCAGAGTTACATCAAGTTTAAGCACAGCACTTAATACCCAAATGGAGGTCTTTTCTTCATCTTGACACAAGGCAAGTTCTCAGCAATCTTAGTTCCTGGGGAGACGAGGCTTAGCAAGGCCACAAGATACATTGCCAGTCTCTTCATTAATTCATCCTCTGTCTGTAGAACAGTCCTAGAACCCCTGAAAACATTAGCAAAACCCTCTCCCAGGATTTCTGTAAACATGCAACAAGAAAATCCTTCTTCAGGGCTTCTGAACCAACAGAAAGGTTCCCAGACCCCTGCAACAACAGCACTGTCCTTCACCCATGGACAGTATTCATTCTGTCTGCAGGACAGTCTCCAGACCCCTGCAACAACAGCACTGTCCTTCACCAGTGGACAGGATTCACTCTCTGTCTGCAGGACAGTCTCAGGGCTTCTTAACCAAAAGCCAGGTTCCAGGACTTCTTCGACAACAGGACTGTCTTTCACCAGTGGACAAATCTGGCAAAACAACATCAAAACAGACAGACAAAGTACCAGCAAAACAGCCATGTCTCCTCAGTCTTTGGCAGCTCAGGGGGCAGGTCTCAAAAGTCCAGAGCAATTCAAAGTGGCCTCCAGCAATTCTCTCAGTCTCTCTCTGCCTCCACGAGGTGCTGCTTCCAAAAAGTTCTTCTGCCTCTCTCCTGTCTCTCCAAATCTACGTCACCAGCTCCTCCCAGTCCAGGACTTTCTTTTCACATCAACAAGTCCATCCCACAGGTGGGATTAACAAGCTCTGGGTTTTAACACAATCAGTTTGAAAACCAAGCCAATACGGGGGAATCTTTAAATGCCATTACTATCACAATTGGTTTTCACATCATATTTATTTCTGGTTGTATCTATTCCCTTCAGCAGAGAGCTTTTCTTTATAAATTAAATATTGTTTAAAAATATTCAAATTAGGGGTGGCTAGGTGGCGCAGTGAATAGAGCATTGGCCCTGAAGTCAGAAGGACCTGAGTTCAATTCTGGTCTCAGACACTTAACAAATACTAGCCATGTGACCTTGGGCAAGTTACTTAACCTCAGTTACCCTGCCTTCACCCCTCCAAAAAGGAAAAAAAATATATTGGAATTAGTAAAGATAGAAACTCACCTGAGTTCTCCCACAAATCCCTCCAAAGACCTTTAAAATGACTCTAAAAAAATTATAGAGCAGGAGAACCCACAAAATGAAGGAATGAAACAAATTTCCAACCCAAGACAACTTGGAAGGTCAGCAGGAAAGTACTGTTGCAACGAGGTGAGAGTGGAGCACAGTCGATCATAGGCCATACCAGCACAGACATAACAAACCAGGAGCAGGTCTTAGGAGTGACAGAAAAAGCAGAAACAGCAGCAGGGGCTGCTTCTGCATCTCTCAGTCCACAGACGGTAAGAGGGTCAAGCAACTGATCAGAAGGAGATTACAGGGATCTTTTTGCTAGCAGTGAAGCAGGACTGCTTTGCTCTGTTCATATGTAGATATAGGTGACAGTCCTGAGTGGCAGTCCCAGGAGAAGCATTAGCACAGCAGAACTAGCAGCTATAGTGAAGGGGGTACCATTCTCACAGTTCCAGGGCAGAAAAGAGTGCTTGTGGTCACTCACAGACCACAGCATGGTCCAGAAGAGTAGTAAATATATCTCCTTAGATCATACTACAATGGATAGCTAAAAACTTACAGGTCCCTAAAAGGATCTTGGAAAACAGCTGCACAAAACCTGTGAAGTTTGAGAAAGTAATGACCTCCACCCAGGAAGCAGAGCTCTACCTTAACAAAGTGCTTAAAGTCAAATAATAGGCTGGGGAAATGAACAAACAATGGGAAAAACACCTCTTGCTATAGAAAGTTACTATGGTGACAAGAAAGATCAAAACAAATGCTCAGAAGAAGGCAACAAAGTTAAAGCTCCTACATCCAAACCCTCTAAGTAAAATATGAATTGGTCTTAGTCAATGGAAGAGCTCAAAAAGGATTTTGAAAATCAAGTAAAAGATATAGGAAAATGGGAAAGGAAATGAGAGTGATACAAGAAAAACATAAGAAATAAGTCAACATCTTGGTAAAAGAGACACAAAAAGTACTGAAGAAAATATGTCTTAAAAAACAGACTAGGCCAAATGGTAAAATAGGTCCAAAAAGCCAGTGAGAAGAATGCCTTAAAAAGCAGAATTGGACAAATGGAAAAGGAGGCCCAAAAGCCTATTGAAGAAAAAGAATTACTTAAAAATTTGAAGGGGTAATAACAAAATTCATCTGGAAGAACAAAAGATCCAGAATATTAAGGGAATTAATGGAAAGAAATGCTAGGGAAGGTGGGCCAGTCATACCCAATTTAAAACTGTATTATAAAGCAGCAGTCATCAAAATTACCTGGCTGAGGTACTGGCTGAGGAATAGAGTAGTGGATCAGTGGAATATATTAGGTACACAAGACACAGTAGTCAATGACTATAGTAACCCTTAAAATTTGATAAAGCTGAAGACTCCAGATTCTGGGATAAGATTCACTTTTTGACAAAAACTGCTGAGAAAACTGGAAAATAGTATGGCAGAAACTGGGCATAAACCAGTGTTACACCGTACTTTTTACTTTTTTTACTTTGTACCAAAATAAAGTCAAAATGGCTTTATGATTTAGATATAAAGGCTGATACCATAAGCAATCTGGGAGAGCAAGGAATAGTTTACCTGTCAGATTTATGGAGAAGGGAAGAATTTATGATCAAACAAGAGATAGAGAGCATTACAAAACACAAAATGGATAATTTTGATTACATTAAATTAAAAAGGTTTTGTACAAACAAAGCCAATGCAAACAAAATTAAGAAGGAAACAGAAAATTGGGAAAGAATTTTTACCACCAGTGTCTCTGATAAAGGCCTAATTTCTAAAATATACAGAGAACTGAGTCAAATTTATAAAAATCCAAGTCATTTCCCAATTGATAAATGGTCAAAGTATATGAACAAGCAGTTTTCCAAGGAAGAAATTAAAGATATGTATAATCATAAGAAAAAATGATCTAAATCACAATTGATTAGAGGAATATAAATCAAAACAAGTCTTAGGTACCATCTCACCTATAAGATTGGCTGACATGACAAAATAGGAAAATTATAAATGCTGGAGAAGATGTGGGAAAATTGATAAACTAATACATTGCTTATGGAGTTGTGAACTGATACAACTATTCTGGGGAGCAATTTGGAACTATGCCCAAAGGACTATAAAAATGTTCACACCCTTTGACCCAGAAATGTCACTTCTAGGACTGTATCCCAAAGAGATCATACAAATGGGAAAAGGACACATATGTGTAAAAAATATTCATAGTAGCTCTTTTAGTGGTGTCAAAGAATTGGAAATCAAGGGGATGCCCATCAATTGGGGAATGACCAAACATATTGTGGTATATGAATGCAATGGAATGCTATTGTGCTATAAGAAATTAGGAGCAGATGGACTTTAGAATAATCTGGAAAGGCTTATATGAACTGATGCTGAGTGAGGGGAGCAGAACCAGGAGATCATTGTACAGTTACAGACCTATTCTATCTGTGATGAATAACTCTGATACACTTGGCTCCTCTCAGCAATACACAGTTGCAAGACAACTCCAAAAGACTCATGTTGGAAAAATCTGTCCACATCCAGAGAAAGAATTGCAGAGCCTGAATGCAGATTGAAACAAACTATTTGCTCTCTCTTTTCTTTTTTGCTTTCTTTCTTCTTTCTTGTGGTTCATTCCATTTGTTATAATTTTTCCTTAAAGATGACTAAAGTGAAAACATGTTTAATGTGAAGGTATATGTAGAACCTATATTGGATTGCATATCATCTGAGGAGAGGGAGAGGAGAAGGGAAGAAAATTTGGAATTCAAAAGCTTGTGGAACTGAATGTTGCAAACTGAAAATAAATAAATTTATTTATTTTAAAAATGTGAATGGACCAATTGGAAGCTAATGACTTTATGAGAAATCAAGAAACAATAAAATTTTTAGAAGACAATGTGAAATATCTTATTGGAAAAAAAACTGACCTGGAAAATTGATCCAGGGGAGATACTTTAAGGCTATGATAAAAAAAAACCTAGAAATCATCTTTCAAAAAATTATCAAGGAAAACTCTCCTTTTTATTCTAGAACCAGGGGGTAAAATAGAAATTGAAAGAATTCGCTGATCATCTCCTGAAAGAGATCCCAAAATAAAAACTGCCAGGAATATTATAGCCATATTCCAGGGTTCCTAGGTCAAGGAGAAAAATATCATAAGCAGTCAGAAAGAAACAATTGAAAGATGGTTGAGCCACAGTAAGGATAACACAAGGTTTAGCAGCTTTTACATTAAAACACAAGAGAGCTTGGAATATGATATTCCAGAGTAAAAGGAATTAGGATTTCAGCCAAGAATCACCTACCCAGCAAAATGGATATAATTCTTAAGGGGTAAAAATGGAAATTCCGTGAGATAGAGGACTTGCAAGCATCCTTGATGAAAAGACCAGAGCTAAATAGAAAGCTTGACTTTAAAATACAAGACTCAAGAAAAGCATAGAAAGGTAAACAGGAAAAGGAAATCATAAGGGACTTAATAAAGTTGAACTGTTTACATTCCTACATGGGAAGATAATATTTGTAACTCATAAGACTTTCTCATTATTAGGGTAGTTAGGAGGAAGATCGATAGATTAGATAGATAGATGATAGATAGATAGATAGATAGATAGATAGATAGATAGATAGATAGATAGATAGATAGATAGATAGATGGTACAAGTATGAGTTGAATATAAATGGATGATATCTAAAAATAAAATTAATGTGTGAGAGAGGGAAATACTGAGAGAAAGGGAAAGCCAAAGGTAAAATGGGTTAAATTATCTCACATAAAAAAGGCAAGAAAAAGCTTTTACAGTGGAGGGGAAGAGGAGGGAGATGAGGGAGAGTGAGTGAAGATTACTCATCAATATTGGCCCAAAGAGGGAATAACATACCCATTGAATTGGGTATAGAAATCCATCTTACCCTACAGGACATTAGGAGGGGAAGAGGATAAGAGAAAAGGGAAGGAAATAGAAGGAAGGGCAGATTGGGAGAGGGGATGGTCATAAAAAAAAACATTTTTGAGAAGGGACCTGGTGAAAGGGGAAAGAGAATAGAATAAATGGGGTAATAGCATGGAGGGAAATATGGTTAGTAATAGTAATGATGAAAAAAATTTGAAGCAAGTTTCTCTGAAAAGAAGACCTTGTTTCTTTTCCTTTTCCTTTTCCTTTTTTTGCTTTTCGGAAGGGGAAAGGTAGGGCAACTGGAGGTGAGTGACTTGCCCAAGGTCACATGGCTAGTAAGTGTTAAGTGTCTGAGGCCGAATTTGAACTCAGGTCCTCCTGACTCCAGTGCAGGTGCTCTATTCACTGTGCCACCTAGCTGCCCAAGGCCTCATTACTTAAACGTATAAAGAACAGAGTCAAATTTATAAAAATAAGAGCCATCCCCAACTGATAAATTATCAAAAGATATGATCAGTTTTCAGATGAAGTAATCAAAGCTATCTATAGCCATATGAATAAATACTGAGTGGAGAAATGCAAATTAAAACAATTCTGAGGTACTAACTCATATCTATTAGATTGCTTAATAGGTCAAAAAAGTTAAATGACAAATGTTGGATGGGATATGGGAAAAATGAGACATTAAGACATTGTTGGTGGAATTCTGAACTGATTCAACCTTTCTTGAGAGAGATTTGGCACTCTGCCCAAAGGGGATAAAACCATGCATATCATCTCTGACCTAGCAATACCACTGCTAGCTCTGTATCCCAAAAGAGATAAAAAAATAAAAAGGAAAATGATCTATATACACAAAAATATTTATAGCAGCACTTTTCTGGGGGTAAAGAATTGGAAATTGAGGGGATGCCCATCAATCTGTGAATAGCTGAACAAGTTGTGATATGTGATTATGATGATATACTATTGTGCTATAAGAAAAGATAAGCATGATGCTCTCAGAAAAATCTGGAAAGACTTGCATGGGCTGATGCAAAGTGAATTGTTGTGTGTACCAAGTAACAGCTATATTGTAAGATGATAAGCTGTGAATGACAGCTATTCTCAGCAATACAACAATTTAAAATGACTCTGAAAGACTTATGATGAAAAAATGCTATTTGTTCCCAGAGAAAGAACTGATGGTGCCTGAATACAGATGTAAGCATTCTTTTTAAAATTTCTCTTTTTTTTTGCTTTTTGGAGGGCACTTGGGGTTAAGTGACTTGCCCAAGGTCACATGGCTAGTTTTTGTGTTAGGTGTCTGAGGCCAGATCCGAGCCCAGGTCCTCCTGACTCCAGGGCTGGTGCTCTATTTACTGTGCCACCTAGTGTAATGTAATGCCAAGCAAAGGCAACTTCCCAAGTTTCAAAATACCAGCATAGGTGCTCTCCATTTTATTCAGCGAAAAATTAAGAATAGAGAAGATCAAAATATGGCATCATTCAAAATACAGCATTTACTAAGTGTGATTCAATAATCTCCAAGTAATACCTGATTTAATCAAGTACTTCCCCACCCCAGGACATTACATTCATTTAATCAATTACAAAGTCCCTCTTCTAAATACTACTCCACCCCTAGGCTGTACATTCATTTAGTCCATCACAAAGCCCCTCTTCTCAAATGGAGATTAGTTTCCAATCATAAGTAAAGTACATTCATTTGTTCAATCACAGAGCATAAAAAGGTCAAAAGTTCCCCACCTTTGGATCACAATTGAATCTACCCCAGTTACAACAAGCTTAAGCACATCATTTAATACCCAAATGGAGGTCTTTTCTTCATCTTGACAAGAGGCAAGTTCTCAGCAATCTTTGTTCCTGGGGAGACAAAGCTTAGCAAGTCCACAAGATACATTGCCAGTCTCTTCATTAATTCATTCTCTGTCTGCAGAACAGTCCTAGGACCCCTGAAAATATTAGCAAAACCCTCTTCTAGGATTTCTGTAAACATACAACCAGAAAATCCTTCTTCAGGGCTTCAGAACCAACAGCAAGGTTCCAAAACCTCTCCAACAACAGGACTGTCCTTCACCAGTGGACAAATCTGGCAAAACAACATCAAAACAGACAGAAAAAGTACCAGCATAACAGCCATGTCTCCTCAGTCCTTGGCAGCTCTGGGTGGCTCCTCTCAAAGTCCTGGGCAATTCAAAGTGGCCCTCAGCAATCCTCTCAGTCTCTCTCTGCCTCCATGATGCTGCTTCCAAAAAATTCTTCTGCCTCTCTCTAGTGTCTCTCCAAATTTACATCACCAGGCTCCTCCCAGTCCAGCCCTCTCTTTTCAAGTCAACAAGTCCATCCTACAAATGGGATTAACAAACTCTGGGTTTTAACACCAAAACCCTAGCCAATACAGAGGGATCTTTATATTCCATTACTATTACACCTAGCCTCCCAAAATTTATTTTTCTTGAGGTTTTTTTTTTGGTCTATGTTTTCTTTTACAACAGGACTATTATGGATATGTTTTACATGACTACACATATATAACCTATATCAAACTTTTTGCCTTCTCAATGAGGCAAGCTGGGGAGGAAGAAAGGGAGAGAATTTGGAGCTCAAAATTTCAAAAATGAAATTTAAAAATTGTTTTACATGGAGGAAAAATAAAAATAATAAAAAGTAATAAAAATAAATTTAAAAATAAAAACAAAACACTAAAAATATTGGAATTAAACTCCTCAATTGCATCTCAAAGAGCATGCAAATTTCTTCACATATAGACCTTCATATTTCCAATAAAAGTAGAGCTTTATTTTCATCTCTTCTCCTCGATCATCTTTGGTCATTATAATTATACAGCAATTTCTTTCTGCTATTCTTTCCACTTACACTTTTGTGGTAAATGTATATATTGTTTCCATAGTTCTGTTTACTCCACTCTGAATTTGTTCATGTCTTCCAATTTTTCTATGAATTCCTCCTAGCCATCATTAATTATCAGGCAATAATATTGCATTGTTTTCAGGTGCCATATTTTATTTAACCAATTCTCAGTCAATGGGTTCTTACTTTCCTATTCTTTGCCCACACACAATATTTTAAGTATTTCCTTTATTAATATGTGAGACCTTTGACATTATTAGGCTATATTCCTATTGATGAAATCTATGTTGTCAAGAGTTTAATAACTTCTTTTTATATGGTTTTGGAATATGACCTGCACGGATTCTTTAGATAGGAGCTGGCCTAAATTAGTTCTGAGATTATTTTTAGTTCTGAGTTCTAGGAGTCTATAAAAATTCCCCTTCAGATACACAGAACTGATTTTAACCTAATACTTTACAAATATAATATTTAATAATTTATTGAAGGATCCACACAAGTATGCACATTTGTATTTTGTCCTAAAGGAGAGGGTTCAGAATTTGGAACAAATATTGATGTGTTCAATATTAATAAGGATAGACTAATAATGGAAAAACTCATTCTCTTTCTTAAAAAGGAAGAAGGCAGATCATAAATAAGCTTCCTAAGAAAAAAGCATCAGCACCAGATGAATTTACTGCTGAATTCTATCAACAATTTAAAGATCAACTAATTCCAATATTAAATAAATTATTTGGAATAATAGACAAAGAGATCCTACCAAACACCTTTTTATGAAACTGACAAACAAGTCAGGAAGAGAAAAAAACAGAGAAATAAAATTATAGACCAATTTCATTAATGAATATGGATGCAAAAATCTTAAATGGAATACTAGCTAAAAGATTATAAAATATATTACAAGGATGATGTAATTATGATCAAGTGGGATTTATAACAGGAATTCAGGGATGGCTTAACATAAGGAAAACTATTAACCTAAGTATTATATCAATAATAAAAGATTTTTAAAATCATAGGACTATAGCAATAGATGCAGAAAAAAAAACTTTTAAAAGTACAACACTCATTTATTCATAAAAAAATAAAGAAATCAGGGCAGCTAGGTTGCACAGTGGATAGAGCGCTGGCCCTGGAGCCAGGAAGACCTGAGTTCAAATGTGACCTCATACACAACACAAAAACTAGCCATGTGATCTTGGGCAAGTCATTTAAACCCAATTGCCCCTCCAAAAATATTTTTAAAAAATAAAGAAATCTCTGCATAGGAGAGATTATTGAAATGAAATGATAGAAGTTGGTCCATAATTTAAATACAACTTGATTTTTTTTTATCAAATTGGAAGACTCTGAATGTCCTTTTTTTCTATTTTAAATGTTTCATTTTTTCCAATTATATATAAAGACAATTTCTAACATTCATTTTTACATGAAATTTTGAGTTCCAGATTTTCTCATTCTTTCTTCTCCCCTCCCCCCACCAAGATGGTAAGCAATTTGATAAAGGTTATAAATGCACAATCATGTAAAACATATTTCCATATTAGTCATGTAGTGAAAGAAGGCATAGTACAAAAGGAAAAAAAATATGAAAAAAATTTTAAGTGTATGCTTCAATATACATTCAGACACCATCAGTTCTTTCTCAGGATGTGGATAGCATTTTCTATCATAAATCTTTTGGACTTGTATTGTGGACTTGGATCATTGTATTGTGGAGAAGAGCTAAGTCAATTATAGTTGATCATTGCACAGTGTTGCTGTCACTACAAATGATATTCTCATCCATTTTGCATCAGTACATATAAGTCTTTCCAGGTTTTTCTGAAACCTGCCATGCTTTTCATTTCTTATAGCACAATAGTATTCCATTAAATTCAGATACCACAACTTGTTTAGTCATTTCCCAATTGGTAGGTATCCCCTCAATTTCCAAATCTTTGCATCAGAAAAAGAGCTTCTATAAATATTTAGGATCTTTTCCTTTTTTTGATCTCTTTGGGACATAGACCTAGTAGTGATATTACTGGATCAAAGGGTATGCGCAGCCATAATTCTTTGAGCATAATTCCAAATTGCTCTACAGAATGCTTGTTTTAGTTCAAACATCCACCAATACTGCATTAGTGTCCCAATTTTCCCACGTCCTCTCCAATATTCATTATTTTTCATTTTTGTCATATTAGTCAATCTGATAGTTATGACCTGGTACCTCAAAGTTGTCTTAATTTGTAATTCTTTGTAATTTCATCTGTAATTCATAATTTAGAGCATTATCTCATAGGTCTATAGATAGCTTTTTTTTCTATCTGAAAACTGCCTCTTTATATCCCTGTAACCATTTACCAATTGAAGAATGACTTGTGTTCTTGTACATTAAACTCAGGTCTCTATATATTTGAGAAATGAGGCCTTTATCAGAAACATTTGCTGTAAAAATTCTTTCCCAGCTTTCTTATGTCCTTCTAATCTTGGATGAATTGGTTTGTTTATTCATAACTTTTAAAATTAAATGTAATATATTTATTATATAACTATTATATATCATATAAATATATTATATCTATTATTTATTTTATATGTAATATATAAATAATATATTTTTGTTTGATATAGCAAATAGATAAGCAGAGAATTGAAGAAATAAATCATAGATGGCTTCTTCAGAATGTTCCCTTTTCATATATATTATATAATATATTGTATTATATATATGACAATGTAATATATTAATATATATCATATTGATATGTTATATAAATATATAAAATTTCATAATGCTCTTTGTCTTTTGTTTGATCATATCACCCTTTATGTCTAAATAAAATACCCAACAGATATGAAATGCTGTGTTGGCTATGATAATAACTTTCTCTAGCTTTTAAAAATCCATATTAAGTTGAACCACTGAATTCGTAAACAAAGCTAAACAAATTGGAATAGGAACATTCTATATCTCCATGTTTAATAACAAAAGTACAGCATTTTGAAGTAGTAGAAATCCTACAGAACTTTGTTGTGTTAGAAAATCTTTCTAGAAAATAATTGGGTCATTTTCTATAAGAGCAAGAAATTTTAGGAAGAAAAATTTGCACTCCACATCCATGTCCATTATTTAATCCTTGCTTTTTCTGTGAAGAAACATCTTTCCCCTCTAAAACATTCTTCATATAGAAGGTACTCTTCTACTATTTTCACCTTGAATTCCCAAGTTCTAATAGTTGTATACTCTGCCTATATCACAGGATCAAAGTGAAATTCCTACATATTGCTGTAGCATCAATCTATTTGTGGAAGGAACTTAAAAGATCATCTATTTAGTTCACCATCTCCCATTCCTGTCTATCCCCAAAAGAATAGGGCATAGTTAAAAAACAAAAGAAAACAAAAAACCTCCCAACCACACTGTCCTCAGTAATTTCTCCTATATTATCCTCTTATGTCTGTCTTTCTCTGTCTTTTCTGTCTCTGTCTCTCTCTGTCTCTGTCTCTGTTTCTCTCTCTCTGTGTGTCTCTCTCTGTCTCTCTCTCTCTGCCCCCGCCTTGCCCTCCCTGTCAGACATAACAATATAATGTTTGTCTAGGAAGAATCATTTTAAGATCTTCTTTTTAAAGATGTACTAGATTGTTAGTAAAATAAAAGTAAGGCTGGCTCAATATTGCCCCCAGGTGACTTTTATAAATCTCGAATTCCAGCAAAAGAAGAGGTCTAGCATTTGCACCCTAAGGAATCACACCTCACTAGATCTGTAGCACTATTTGCTCTGCACTTTTAAAATTGATACACAGCAAAATTCCCTTCTCTATGATCAACCACATATGTTATATAAAATGTCAATCAGGATTTTTTAAAAAGAGAAAAAATAAAATCAGAGAACAGATTGTAAAATTTTGTTTGACATAGCAAATAGATAAGCAGAGAATTGAAGAAATAAATCATAGAGGGCTTCTTCAGACTTCTAGCAAGCAGTTAGAGTTTCTTTTTCATACAATGGGACCCTGAGGCTAGCAAGGAATCCTCTACCCTTACTTAGTTCACAATTTCAAATGCAAGTGTCCTCTCAGCTTTTTGGCATGGTCTCCAGACCTGGATTCCACTTCCTCTTTCTTTCTGATTTCTCCTTTTCCCTTAAATTTACTGCCACACTAAGTTAGACTCCTCTGTCCAGTCTCAAGGTCTTTTCTAGTACATACCAGAGAGTTTAATTAAAGATTTCCTACTCTTTCTGGTCTAGAGATGGGGAAAGGAGGAAAGGGCAAAATAGACTCACCCAGAGGGAATGTGACAATGAGATTATAGATTTTGAATTGGTAGAGACCTTAAAGGTCATCAAATGTAATCCCTCATTTTGCAGTTGAGGAAAATGAAACCCAGAGAGTTTAGTACAATCCCTATTCTGTTAAAAAAAAAAAATCAGCTCCTATTCCGTCCCTCCTATGAGGGCACTCACTGGACATGTACCAAGAAGGAGGAGGATTCAGGTCCCTCAAGAGAAACAACCCCATTTTTGGCGGTCAGATGGAGTGAAACTTGTTTCTTGCTTATGATTAAGTCTGGATGCATGATTCTAGTTACCAAGAAAGGCAAAAAAAATCGAAAACTAAAAATGGACCTATGCCACACTTTATAAAATGCAAATTCCAAGCCTTCCATTCATCATGTAAGTGCGTTTATAGCAGACTTATCTGCACTGCTTTTCTAATAGTTCTCCTAGAAAAAATCTCACATTCATGCCTCACGTTCAGGCTTTACTGTACATTGATCAATGTGATTAGATATGATTTGTCTGTCCCTTCATCCATTCATTCATTCATTTAATAAATAGTTATTAAATTACTACTATGGGCCAGGCACTGTGCTAAGTTCTGGGAATACAAAAAGATGCAAAATACAATCCATGCCCTCAAAGAGCTTACAGTCTAATGGGAAGACGACATGCAAACAAATACATACCAAATAAGTTATATACAGGATAGGACAATGGGTAGATGATCAGAAAATTTCACAAATTAACAATATGGCAATGGTAGGCAACAGAAAAAAAATGAAAATGAATTAATAGTATCAGAACATTATGATTTTTTTACTTAAAATGAATTTGTCCTCAATAGACAAATGATCAAAGAATATGAATAGACAATTTTCAGAGGAAGAAATCCAAGTTTTCAATAACCATAATAAAATGCTCTAAATCATTCATTAGAGAAACAAATAATGAAGCAAGTCTGAAGTGCTATCTCACACCCATCAGTTTTACTGAGATGATAAGAATAAAAGGACAAATATTAAAGGGTATGCAGGAAAATAAGCCTAGTGATATATTGCTGGTGGAGCTTTGGACTGGACAAACCAATGTGGAAAACAAGTTGGAACTATGGCCCAAATATTATTATAAAGTTCATCCCCTTTGACTCAAATGTACTACAACTAGGCTTCTGTGCAAAAGAAATGAAAGGAAGAGGAAAATTGTCTACTTTTTCCATAAACATATTTAGAGCAGCTCAACCTCATACTGGAACCAAAGGGGGTGTCCACCAATTGGAGACTCACTAAAAAATGCCTACCATTTGAACCCTGAGTATACCTTCCTTACCTATAGAGGAGAGAGACTAATACTTGCTAAGTGTGGAGGAAATACTTTGTAATTTATAATTCATTAATATTGTTTGAACCTAGCTTTATGTAAGTCAATATTGTTTAAAACCTAAAAGTCACACTGATCTCAGAGGCCCTACTAGGAATCCAGAAATCCTACCCAGGTCTTGTCTTAGATGCACATGAAACGTTGTGTTTTGGTTTAACCAATCACTTTACACAGGTTTTATTGAAGGTTTATACTTAACTACTAATATACATCTAAAACAAATTCAGCAATACCCTTGTTTTAACTCTATATAATGTGAAATGTAACAGAGATTTGGGAGGGGAATCCCACCTTTTCCAGCTCTCTCCTGCCAAAACAAATCAATAAAATTATTCCTAAAATATTTTTTAAGGTTTTAGGATTTGCCTTTGATCAACATAAGTCTATCATACATGATGACATCCTAGAAATTTTGAGCTGTGATTATTAAGCAAATAAATTTGTAATTTTATTAAGTATACAAAGTGGGCAACCTCAAAATGAATTTAGGAGGTCTGATTTTTCCTGTCTGAATTCTCATTCTTTCAATGATTTCATCTACTCTTGTCCCCAGTGACACTTTTTGGCATAATCATATCTCACTGCAAAATGAAAAATTGCTAAACCAAAGCAACATTTTCATTTCAATTTATTTTAACAAACATAATAAGCAGCTATTATGTTCAATGAAAGATATGTTGATCAAACACAAAGGAGAAAGTCAAATTGAATAAGCTATAAAGTATTCTAAATTCTTATAAATTCATTGTAAAGTTTGGCTAATTTAAGTGAGGGTCCTATCTCTTGTCATGATGCTGTTTTGCTACTCGTTTCTTGACTCCTACTTACAGGAAGCAACTTAGAGAACCACTGCACAAAGGGTATGTTTTCTGAGCATCCACTTCATATGATAGTACCACTGTCTGAGACCATGATTGAAAAAGATCTAAACTGGAAATCAGAAAATTTTGACTCTAAGTCTTTCTTGACTATTAAATTGGGAGAAAAACACTTAACCTCTTGATTTCCTCAGTTTTGTCATGTATAAAATGGTAATAATACATGTCCTAGTTCAAAGAAATTCTGTAAGTAAAAAGGAAGGAAGGGAGGGAGGAATGGAGGGAGGGACGGAGAAAAGAGGAAAGAGGAAAGGAAAGGAAAGAGGAAAGGAAGGGAAGGGAAGGGAAGGGAAGGGAAGGGAAGGGAAGGGAAGGG
>NW_027185655.1:64694567-64695027 GCF_028583685.1 Petaurus breviceps papuanus
TGTGTGTGTGTGTGTATTCTTAGGGGGAAAATATCATACCTTAAGTAAGAAACGAGGAACTTTTGAGTTCTTCAAAGAGAATGGGTGCTCTGAGGTGCATACAGTTGTGTGATAGGCCAATAAAGAGCTGATTACAAGGAAAGAGTATTGTTACCTACAACTAAATATAAGCATAAGCAATTGGAGTCTTGTCTGGCTCACGGAGTGACCTGCCTGAAAAGAATTTACTTTTTCCCTGACTATTAGCATGCTGGAACCTGGCAAATGTATCCATTCTATACTTCTTCCCTCTCCCTTGGAAAACTGGCAAAATGTAATCTTTCTTATTTGCTGTCTGTGCTTTATAATGGTTAAATATAAGTTGATTTTTATTACATTCTTAATCATAAGCCTATACTGAAGCTGCTGATTCTTTCTTCTTCTTCTTCTTCTTCTTCTTCTTCTTCTTCTTCTTCTTCTT
>NW_027185655.1:64695037-64700956 GCF_028583685.1 Petaurus breviceps papuanus
TTCTTCTTCTTCTTCTTCTTCTTCTTCTTCTTCTTCTTCTTCTTCTTCTTCTTCTTCTTCTTCTTCTTCTTCTTCTTCTTCTTCTTCTTCTTCTCCTCCTTTTCCTACTCCTCCTTTTCCTCCTTCTTCTACTTCTGCTTCTTCTACTTCCTCCCTCATCTCTCTTCTCTTTCTCTTTCTGTTTTTCTCTCTTTCCACACCCTTCCACTCTCCCATAACAAAGGGGGAGAGTAACTTGTAACAAGTATAATCAAGCAAAACAATTCTGCATATAGGCCATGTCTGAAGTGTATATTTGATTCTGTACTTCTAATCTATTATTCTCTGTCAAGAGGTGGAAAGCATGAGTCATCATCAGTTCTCTAGAGTCATGCATAATCACTACATTGGTCAGAACTCTTAAGTAGTTAAAAGTTATTTTTTATAGTGTAAAGTCACATACACACACATATATATATTTCATCACACTCGTATGACATAATTTGTTTCCAAATTAATGAGTACCCTTGATTTCTAGCTTTTTGCTACAAGAAAGCTGTTATGAATGTTTTTGAACATATGGGTTCATTCTCTTTTTATTTCAATGAATCACTTATTCTGCCCTTAACCATATGCCAGGCACTGTGCTCCATGGATGCAAAGATGAAAGTGAAAGTCCCTGTTGTAAAAGAATTTAAATTCTAATGTGAAAGAAAATTTTGGCATATATATATATATGCTTATACAAAACTTATATAACATACCTTTGAATTAAAACAATATTTGGACGTCCATTTTGCAAAGCAGTTGGTCAAAGCCACCAAAAATAGCTGGGTATCTCATAGCCTTCAAGTAAGAAAACTGTGGCTATTCCTTTCATCTTTAACTACTCCTCCTCTTCCTTTTCCTCCTTCTTCTTCTCTGTCTCTGTCTCTCGGTCTTTGTCTCTGTCTCTCTCTGTCTCTCTCTCTCTCTCTGAAGTAGTTACTCCAATGTTTTATTACTGAAAAATTAAGAGAGTATTTTGTAACATCCTTTGAGACTTGTAAGAATGCCATTCTCCAGCTGTCATCACCTCAACATTAAGTCAATATTACCAGTTTTGGGTGAGAGGTTTTTGTTTGTTTTCTTTTTCGGTTTAGTAGTAATGTTTTGAGAAAGAAGTATTTTCTTTGAACCTCCGTCTTGCATGCAAGTATAAGAAATGAAATGTGAAAAGTTAGTCCTCAGAATCAAGGCAGCATGGTGGATGAAGTGCTAGGCGTGTTGTCACAAAGACCTTTAATTTGAATCCTGCCTCAAACATTTGTATTTACTAGCCATGTAGCCCTAATCAAACTATTTAACCTTTATTAGCCTCTATTTCTTGATTTGTAAAATTAGGAGTTTGGGCATGATGGCCTTGAAGGACACTTAAAATTTTGTGACCTCATATGTTGAAAAGTAGAAAAAAAGAGACTGGTTCTCACCATTATCTGTCCTTTCACATACAAATGCCTCCATTTACAAAGTACTCATAATTGTTAGATTTCCATAGCAGAACTAAAAACAAATATTCCTCAAAAGATGTTTCTTAATTTTCCACCTATGCCTTTCTCCATTTATAAACTGTGATCTCATTACTTGAAATTATGAGTAATGGAATAATAGCTTCATAAACTGAGTTTAGGGTAGGAATTCAGGAATACTGTTTGCTCTACTACCATGTGCTGTTAATCAATTCTTAAAACCTTAGGTAGCTACATTAATGCCTTTATTTGTTTAAAAAGGATGGCCAAGATATACAGAGAGAAGCAGCATGGTAGAGTGGACAGAGAGTTGACTTTGAATCCAGCATGACTTCGATTCAGCCCCTGCCTCTAACATGTACTGTCTGGTTTAACTGAACAAATGGTTTAAATTTTCAATACTCTCAGCAACTAAGACTATCAGTTGCAAAAGAAAGTGCTGATTTTCTTTGGCTCGAGGGAGTTTTCTCACCTGGGAGTTTTCTATGCCAAGGAAATCAGAAGTCTCCTATCTGTCCTTATATGCCTAGAAAATGTAAAACCTTAAGAACATAATGATGAATTGACTCCATCATCACTCTGTATTAATGGATAGGATTGGGGGAATGATCCACCCTCAAAACTAAGCTTTCCGGGATTTCTCCAGGATTAAAGTCATACTTTCTCTGACCTTGGCTTTTTTGCTTTTCAGATATTATATACATTAACATATATTCTTAGGTTAATTTGTTTTTATTTAAAAGGGACATGCTGAATTTCCTGGCCTTTCCTCCTAAATGATTATCTCCTTTAACCAATCTATTACCGTAGCAATTTGTGGGGTTATTTTGCTATTCCTTTCAATATCTTGATGTTCTTTTATGTAATAGTCATCTCCAATGTTTATGAAGTATCTATAGTGTGCCAAGCATTGTGGGAGGTTACCAAAGTAATAGAAAATGTGCCCTCTGACCTCAAAGAGTATATAATCTACTTTGTGGGTATGAAGTATTTCTAATTGAAGGCTACAATTAGTTTGCTATGCATTTACTGCAGGAATGTATGGTGGATAGAGCAAAGGCAGAGCTGAGAAGAGATTTGTTCTCTTGCTATGCACTATGGAGAAGAATGAATTCTCTCTCCCCCACAATGTAACCTTAACAGGTGTCTCTGTTAAAGGTTGATGATGGCTCATTCTCTGAATTTGGTGCTAACCCCAGTAATGGGAATGCAAATTTGGAAGATCTTCCCTGCCCCTAGGCTAAAGTGCACTTGAAGCCTGGGGAGGGAGGCTTGTTTTTCAGTAGATACTTCTTGATTGGCCAGTGAGTCAATAAGGTTATTACATTCTCTGAGCCAGGAGAAGGCTATATAAGCCCTGATGTGAGGCTGTGTTTTGGGGGCTCACTTTGAGAAGTGTTCTGTGATTTGATCTGTATTCTGGGAAGCCGTTGTCCAGGGCCCCCCTGGCTTTGAAAAACCCAGATGTTGATTGGGTATGGATGTAATGGCTGGACAGTTTGGAAAGCTGTCTACTTGATCTGTTTCTGTCTTGATAATTCTGCCTATATACTTTGAAGTTCGGGGTGCTGACCTTTTTCCCCTAAACAAGGTAAACAATATATGGTCTGACTGATTAAAGTAAGCTTGTTAACCCATTTTGAGTTGCTTTCCTTTATCAAAGCAGATCCAAGAACCTGGGTGAGCAGCCACCCTGGAGACACTGGGGTGCCTGCTGCTACAACCCTTTAACAAATAACATTAAACTTTCTCAAAGACTCTTTTTAAATATAACAAGTGCTTCCTTGCAGTACCAGAGCAATTGTCTAAACATGATTGCAATTTATTGAATCATAGCTAAGATTAATTTTTCAAACTTTGGTAACATTTAAGTTCAGGTGAGGTGAGGAAAAAGGCTAGATCTCAGAAGGCTTAACTTTAAGTAATTTATTTTGCTGTGATAGATGCTGAGATTTATCTTCTTATTTCCATGACCATAAAAATCTGACAGTGGCTTAGGTTTAAAGGACCTGTGAAATTGTTATTTTCATGGTTACCAATGTGTGTCAAGGATTAATTATAATTTATGTACATAACTATTCATATTCTACATATATGATTCATTCTCAATGCCTACATTTTGGCATGAGCTATCAATAGGCACAGTGACAATACAGTTTTGCCTGGGCAAGAAAATCTGGCAGAATTTAGTGCAAATATTCTATGATATTACTCAGCCAGAACTTTTGGGCTGGGACTTTTCAAAAAAGCATGATGTTATCCTGGATACCAGATGCTCCGTGCTAAAGCTGTTGGACCAAGTAATCCTTTATTGGAAAGCCAAGATGTAGTCCCTGTATGTTGCAATAAGCTGGGATTTTCTACAGTAAGCATTCTACCCTTAGGTGAACTTTTCTAAGACTATACCACAAGCAAAGAACCACATGCCAATAGCATTAGAATGCTAAAATTAGAAGGGAATGATAGTGTGGTAGCTGCAGTAGAATAACTGTGGTCAACAGGGTAGAATTTCCTAAGTTTTGAAAGTAGACATACATCAAAAATATCATGTAAGATCATTATATTACATTGCATAAGGCATTTGAGTTAACGAGAAATCCTGTTCTAGGAAAGAAAGATCTTTATAATGAAATTTCCATTAATATCCAAATAGTTAAAAGTTTGTTTCCTTAAATGATCACATCCCACACTATTCCATCATAGCTAAATTCCATCTACTATTTTGAATTAATGGAAATCCTTTTTCTAATTGGTTTTCATGGCAATTTTCTCATACTCACTTTAAGTTTTTATTAAGAAATCTAATAACCATTTTAACAGGTTAAATGATAAAACATCTCAATTTTAAAATGTGATAGATAAATTAATAGCATTAGGCAATTTACAGAATGTCCAGAATATCATGCACACATACATTTTTTCCTATTTTGTTAGTGACTGAAATTGAAACCTTATACCAGTTAATGTAAACTGATTTTTCCCAAATTCCCAAATCAAAGAAATAAGTAACTTAAATGCATTTTTTATCTTGAAACAACCCCAGAAGCATAGAATCTTAGTGTCAGAATGACCCTAAGAAATTATCTAATCTAACACATACCAAACTGAAATTTTCTATATAGTATTCCAAACAAGTAATCAACCAGTCCATTAATAAAGAGCTCTGGATGTGGCAAATTCACTAGCTAACAGAGCAGCCCATTCCACTTTTGGTTGGCTCCTTTGATTAGAAAGTTTTTCCATGTATTAAGCTAGAACCTATCTTTGCAATTTCCACTCATGGCATCTAGTTCTGGCCCCTGAGGTTAAGTAGAACAAGTCTTTTCCACATGATAGCCCTTCAAATGCTAAAAGAGAGTTATGCAGTTCCCCTACAACTTCTGTTCTTGGGGCTAAATATCTCTACTTCCTTCAGCTTTACATATCATTTCCAATACTTGTGAACCTTGTCAGTTTCCTTTGTGTGAGTTCTTTTTTATCAGTTTCCTTCCTAAAATATGGTGCTCAGAAGTGAACACAATGACCAAAGTAAAAATGGTGCCAGTTACATAGAACAGATGCTTTCATAGTTGCTATGGTTAAAAAGAAGTCAAAAGCAGATTTTAAGATGAAATTAGTGAGATCACCACAAATCCCAGGTCATTTCCTTAGTTTCATAAGTACAGAAACAAGTTCTAACCTCCTTTACCAAGATCATAAAATCTTAAGACTTAAAGCTAGAAGATCCAACTCCTTCCTCTCTCTCTCTCTCTCTCTCTCTCTCTCTCTCTCTCTCTCTCTCTCTCTCTCTCTCTCTCTCTCTCTCTCTCTCTCACTGTCTCACTCTCTCACTCTCACCATTAGAGTTAGCATTAGAACCCAGGTCTTTACATTTTCCAAATTCAGTGCTCTTTTCATAATGCCGTAATTCTTGGGGAGGGGAGAGGGATGTTTTAGTGATTTCTCATTTGAATTCCTCTTCAGTAATCAGGATCTTGGACAACAATTCATACTAAACACACTCACAAGAAATCAGAAAGTTGAATGTAAACCAGAAAGTAGAGTGTGAAAGTAAGCTTTCTAATACAGAAAGTAGTTTATTATTTTACAGTTATCAATAGACAAAGATGAATAATTTGAATCTTTCAAGAAATGCCTTTTGCAATCTTATATTGTTGCTTTCTCACCACCCTAGTTACCAGACTTTGAATATTCTTAAGTGTGTCAATATACACCCTCAAATGGGGGACTGAAACCTGATCACAGACTCTAAATGGAGTTTGATCAGGTCACAGTAGAGTGGAGCTATCTTCTCCCTTAGTCTTGGACATGTTGCTGTTCTTAAGGCAAATAACATATTTTTATTAGAGTACTGCATTGTAGAATAGTATTGACTGTTTAATATCCTTCATAGAAAACCCCATATTGAATTAGAAATGAAAGCAATTCATCC
>NW_027185655.1:64700966-64753792 GCF_028583685.1 Petaurus breviceps papuanus
ATCTGTATCATTATTTCCCACCAGCAGCTCTTTAAATACCAGAAATAAGTATATTTTTGCCCCCCCCATTAGAACATAAACTCCTTGGTAGCAGGGGTTGTTTTTTGCCTTGTCTTTGTATCCCCAAAACAGTGTCTCCAAATACATATTTGTTGATTGAGTATTTTCTGGCAACACTACGTATCTCCCTAAAAAAGTTTTCTAATATGTACTAATATTAATAACCCATAGTTTCTTTACTTTTATGTAGAGCTATATGAATGCTATTCTGTCTTTTTATAGAGGTGCTTATGTAAAGGACATCTCTATTTAGAAAAAAATAATTCTCTGAATCCCATCCAAGTCCTTGCCTTCACTCTGATATTCATTGTCACTGATTTTAGAGACTTCTGACTTTTCACATTACAGATATTTATAACAGAGATAGTAAGAGAGTGGATTACAATGGTCCCTAGAGAGCTACTCAAGAAAACATACCAAGAAAAATTATATAAAGCATAAAAACAACTTGGGAAAGGCTGGCTTGCTGATTTTTATAGCTACTATCATCAGGAAATATTTATTTAGAGCCTATTGGGTTTATGTACTGCAATCAGAGTTTGGTGAAAGATAAATATTATGTAGGTTAAAATTATTTTTAAAGTAAAATTATTTACCTTCCTTAAATATTCATTCTAAGTGGAAAACACCAACATTTTTGGTCATTTGTTGTCTAACAGATGTAGACCTTGAAGGTATGTTAGAAACCCTCAGTTCCAACTTCTTAACTTTGCAGACAAGGAACCTGAGTCATAGAGCAGATAAGTGGTTTGCTCAGGTTAGACAGCTAGTAATTGTCTGGGGTGGGATTTGAATTCAGTCTTCACCACTCAAAGTCCAATGCCTTGCATACCATACCATAATGCTTCTCAAAGGCACATTCTCATCAGAACTCTGTCTCTGCCTATCATAGTGTCATTGAACTCTATAGAACTAGAAGGAATCTCAGAGGCCATCTGGTTCAAGACTTTCATTTTACAAATGGGGAAACTGAGGCCAAGAATTATTAACTAACTTAATCAAAGTCACACAAGAAGTAAACATCAGAAGTGGTATTTGAACCACCAAGTCTTCTGACTCTAGAGTTTTCCATTATAGCATATTATCTCCCATTGACAGAAACAATTAACAGACATAAAGCATAAAACTTCCCCACCAGTAAGTATGTTGGTAGGAAGTTTTTTGAATTACTTTGTTTCTTGTATTTATAAGAGTGAAGACAGAATGGTAGGATAAGAGAGTTGATGGAGTGAAAGTAGGTTATGGTAATGGAAAAATGGTGGTGGTGTCTCACTGACTTTAACAAATAGAGAAAGTCCCTAGCTGTTTATGAAAATATTCATAAATAATTAAATAATATTGCTGAGGGTGCTTTTGATCCATTATGTATGGTGATGACTAAAAACTCTCTAAATTGAGTTTGGGTATGGGTACATATATGGGCCATGGATATGTATTCAGGCTATAGATAGCCTGTAAGACTATCACCTGTCAGGTAATGCCTAAGTCAGGTCAGGCAAATGGAAGGCATGGGGGGAAATTCTTAGGCAGCATTAAGTATAACTTGATGGAGTAGGGGATAGGTGATATTAAAGCCAAGTCAAATGAATAGTACCTACTCTGTGGTAAGCACCATGCCAATACAAAAACTAATAAAAACAGTCCTTGTCCTCAAGGAGCTCACAGTGTAATGGGGGACAAGAATATAACATCTATGCACAAACAAGACATATACAACATAATTTTGGAGACAATAAACAGAGGGAAGGTATTAACATTAAATCGGGAATGAGAGGAATTCAAGAAGAGAGAGGAGAAAAAGATGCAATCCAAAGGATAGGATACAGAAGCTGCAGAAAACTGATCTGCAAAAGAATATCAGAGTTCAAGTTTCATGGGTCATAAATCTTTAACCTGTAACTGACCAAGAACTCTACCAACAACATCACTTCCAAGCAATGATTTAGTCTCTGCTTAAAGACTCCCAGTGAAAGTAGAAGCGTCACCCCTTCCAAAATAGCTTATTTCACTTTTAAACAAATCTAGCTATTTTTCCTTTCTTCGTGCCTAAATATGGTTCTCTGCAACATTCTTCATAGCCCTAAGCTATGCCAATATAGTCATATGCTACCAGCATAAATATAGTATATCTTCCACATTACAATTCTTTAAATTCTTTTTTTTCTTTTTTTTTTAAAGCAATCAGGGTTAAGTAACTTGCTCAAGGTTACATGACCAGTTATTTCTGGGTGTGATGCTGAGTATCTGAGCCCGGATTTGATCCAGGTCATCCTGACACTGGAGCCAGTGCTCTTACTCGCTGAGCCACCTGGCCGCCCCTAAGCAATTGGGGTTAAGTAACTTGCTCAAGGTTACACGGCCAGGTATTTCTGGGTGGGTGCTAAGTGTCTGAGCCCAGGATTCGATCTCCAGGTCAGTCTGACACTGGAGCCGGTGCTCTTACTCGCTGTGCTACCTGACCGCCCCCCAATTCTTTACATTCTTAAAGACAGTTATCCTGATCTGCCCCAGTTAAATCTCCTTGCCATCCTCTTCTGCCCAAGCATTGCCAGCTCCTTCAACCAGTCCTCCAGTCGCATGGTTTTCAGCCTTCTCATTATTCTGTTTGCCCTCCTCTGGATGCTCTCTAGACTATCAGTGTCCTTCCTATGATGTGATATACAAAATTGACCATGGTTTTATTGATGTGCCATGTCTAAGGCAGAGCATAGGGGATGAATCACATCCCTCTCCCAGACACTTTGCCTCTATGAACTTATAAGCCTAAAATTACATTAGAATTTTTGGCTGCCATGCTATATTGTTCACTCATATCAAGCTTAAAGTCCACTGAAACCCTCAAGAGATGAGGGGTGAGTTGCCAGTCAGAGTTCAAAGTCAAGACAATCTGATAGATTGGAGAGTTGAAATATAGGGAAAACTGGAAAGCAAATACTTTGCCTGAACTCAAATTGCTCCCTGGAAGCTTAAGTCTTTTTTTTTTTTTATTCTGGACGCCTGGATGGATGCTATGACTGAATGATTATGATGACCTACATAGTTCTGGGACAGGTATAGCTGTCTCCTAATGACTCAGCCACCCCTTCTGAAAGACTAGCTAATATACTTGCAATGAATCACCAAAGATTCCCAGAACGCTTTCAACTGGGCAAATAGAAATCTATCCCAAAGGCACCAAATTTGAGTTCAAGGAAAGTTCTAGCTGGAAAGGGTCCCATATGTACTTGAGAAGGGACTCCCTCTACAAAAATCTCTGTTAAGGGACCAAAATTGAACACCTCAAGTGCAGGAGAATTTACACAACCCTGAAGCAGCCAATTTCACTTTTAGGATGCTCTCATTGTTAACAAGTGTGTCTGTGTGTATATGTGTGTGTACATACACACATATATGTATGTGTTTGTGTGTATATTCATACAAGAGATGTACATGTATAAACATTTATTAGATAAAAACATGAAAAAGAGGCAGAACAGCATAGTATATAGAGAGCTGGCATCAGGGCCAATATGACCAGGGTTCAAGTTTTATTGCTAAAGCATACAGTTCGAGTGACACCAGGAAAATTATCTAACTTTTCAGCAGTTTAGGCAACTCTCTGCTATATATTTTGGAAAATTTACTGACTAACATTGCCAAGGGGAGTTTGCTTATACAGGAAGTTCCAATACTAATTCAATTATAATTATATACATGCATGCATGAATATATACACACAAACATACATGTGTATGGATATACAAGCATATAATTATATTGTTTGTATAGCTACATATAAGTGTATTGTTTGTATATATGTATGCACATGTAATATACATGTACATGTGTATACATACATACACATAATATCAAGTTTAGGATATATCTAAATAGGATCTATCTCATAGGTTTAGTCTCTATACTCCCCCTCCTACACACATGGGTGCACGCACACACACACGCATGATCTAGATATAAGATAGCTATATTTCACAGATCTAATCTCTGTCATACACATTCATGCCATATACATAGAGAGAGATAATGTGTGTATGTACAAACACATCTATATCTATCTTTGTAGATATAGATAGATAGATATAGATATATAAAATTAACTATAGACTAGACTATAACTCTAGTCCCTATCCTAGTATAGATTTACAATTTCATTAATATACAGAACTTCCTGGATGAGCAAACTCCATCTACCAATGCTGATCAGAAACTTTTCTGTAATATATGACAGAGAGTTGTCCAAAGTGTTGAAATAGTAAGTTATTTGTACAGTGTTTCCCAGTCTTTATCAGAGGTAAAACGTGAACCTTGGTTCTGAGGTCAGTCTCCATACACTATGCTATTCTGTCTTTTTTCATGTTTTTAGCTAATAAATATATATTTCCAACATTTAGCCAAAATATGCCTCTCTGCAATTTCTGCCTTTAGACCTGGGTACCAGAGACAATGAAATAATATCTGCTAAACATATATGCACCAAATGGAATATCATCCAAATTCTTTTCTTTTAAAAGTTAAAGGAAGAAATTTGCAAACCTGAAGGGCAGACTCTGAACACAGTGACTACATCCACATGTAAATCAGATATGAAGTTAAATCACTCTGTTAGTTTCTCACTAACCATCTGTATCAGCAATGCCATATTAACAATGCCTATGGAGATTACAGATATGCTGATATAATTATCCATCACAAAATACATCATGCTTGCCATATGGGGGAATAAACTAGAAAATTTATTAAGATACCAAAAGACTGAGTCCCAAAACCAGAAAGTAAAAGCCATCAGAGTAGTTATGACATTGGCACAGGTAGATAAAGTAGAAAGCACACACATTTTCAAGCCTTTAAAACAGAACAGGCTACCTCAGGCAAAGGTCCTCCTCTCCCCACTCACAGCAAACACCCAGCGTCCGGGAAGCGCGCTCCCAGCCTCCGGCCCCTGGCAGTCCTCAGCAGGAGTCCTTAGCAGAAATTCTGGCTAACTCAAAAAGGGCTTCACACTGCCGCCGCCTCTGCTGCTGCTGCCGCCGTCGCCACCACCGCCAGCCACCGCAGGAATGCTAGTTTGGCTTCCGCTTCCTCTTGCTCCACCCCTTCCTGCTACGTCAGCAAGTCCAACGGGGCATGGAAGATCTTTTAAATCCCATAACTCTTACATCATCTTATTTGAAACTACTAGAATTTTTTTTCAAAGTAAAAGGGCTGATTTTTACCTCAGTTACCATGTTTATCACTGGATGTCATATTTTAGGTAGGACAAGACCAAACTGCAGGGCATTCAGAGAAGGGGGACAAGGGAAGTGAAAAATGTAAAAGATGTCACATGAGAATCATTTCGAGGAACTAATATTATTTAAATTCAAATTAATTTAGATTAGCATAAAATTATTTGAGCTAGAGAAGAAAAGTTCTATTGGAGTTCTATTGATCATCTTCAATTATTTGAAGGATTGTCATATGGAAGAGGTATTAGACTTGGTCAGTTTCATCTCAGAAAGAAAACCTAGGTCTAATGGTAGAAATTGCCGAGAGGTACATTTGGCTAATTACATTCTAGTACATTCCAGGGGTTGTGGAAAGATTACCACATTTAGAGCCTGAGAGGCTGAATATGAATCTTAGTTCTCTAACTTACTTGCTATATGATTCTGGATAAATCATATGGTATAGTAAAACTGTATAGAAATATAGTATAGAAACTGTATGGTAAATATCTATAGTATAGAAATAGTGTGGCAAACACCTGGCTGTGTAACCTTTAGCAAGTTACTTAACCCCAATTGCTTAGGGGCGGCCAGGTAGCACAGTGAGTAAGAGCACTGGCTCCAGTGTTGGGATGACCTAGATCAAATCCGGGCTCAGATACTCAGCATGACACCCAGAAATAACTGGCCATGTAACGTTGAGCAAGTTGCTTAACCCCAATTGCTTAAAAAAAAAAGAAATAGTGTGGCAAAACTCTACTACTGGGGAACTTCAACTTTCTTCTCTTGTAACTACATGAATCTATCCATAAAATAAAGTAGAAAGAAGCTAAGGAAATAAATAGGACTTTATAAAAGTTACATATGATAGACTTCTGGAGAAAACTGAATGAGAATAGAAAGGAGTATGGCTTTTTCTCAGCTGTATATTGCACCTTCACAAAAATTGACAATGTCACATACACAGCACAAAAAATGCAGAAATATTAAAAATCATTCTTTTCAGAAGATTTTAAAGTTGTCAATAGTCATATAAAATGCTCTAAATCATTATTGATTAGTGAAATGCTAATTAAAACACCTTTGATATTCTACTTTATACCTCTCAGATTGGCTCACATGACAAAAATGTGAAAATGACAATTGTTGGAGGGGATGTGGGAAAATTAGGTCATTAATGCACTATTGGTAAAGTTGTGTACTAATCCAACCATTCTGAAGAATAATTTGGAACGATGTCCAAAGGGCTATCAAACAGTATATACCCTTTGTCCCAGCAATACCACTAGTAGATCTTTATCCAAAAAAAGGTCAAAGCAAAGGTAAAAGGACTGATTTGTGCAACAATGTTTATAGCAGCTCTTTTTTGTGGCAAAGAATTGAAAATTGAGGGGATGCTTATTGATTGGGGAATGGATGTACATGTTGAGGTATATGATTGTGGTGGAATACTCTCATGCTATAAGATATCATGAGGGGAATGATTTCAGAAAACCTGGGAAGATATAAAAGTAAGCAGAACTAATAGAACATATACAGTGACAACAACGTTGTATGATGATCAACTGTTAATGACTTTGCTCCTCTGATCAAGATAATGATCCAAGATAATTTTGAAGGACTTATGATGAAATTTGCTATCAACATCCAGATAGAGTCTGAATGCCAATCAAAGTATACATTTTTTGCTTTCTTTCTTTCTTTTTTGATCTGTTTTCTTTTGCAGCATGGTTAGTATGAAAATGTTTTGCATGACTTTACATATATAATCTATGTCAAATTTCTTGTCTTCTCAAGGAGAAAGGAGGGGAGGGGAGAGAGAGAATTTGGAAATCTTTTTTTTTTCAAAAAAAATAAATTTTGCATGTAATTGAGGAATTTCATGAAATAAAAATACATTGGGGAGAGGGGGAATCATGCACCATTATTCCTTTTCATCGTCATTTTTAATCTCTCTCTCTCTCTCTACTCTTTCTCTATTGCCTAAAAATAGGTTCAAGTTTACATGATCCTTTAAAAAAGCCTTTGCTTGTCTCTGGTATCATGTCAAGTTATCATCATATACATCACTTTGATTTTTGCTACAAATTCCTATTAATCATTTACATTCTTTAAGACAGTCCACTTCCCACGACCCATTTATGTCTCAACCCTTTGCAATATATCTACCAACTCCATGACTAAAGTATAACTACCCTCTCCTAAATTACCAGAAATCTCTTAGCTGCTTAAAACTGAAGATTTATTCTGAATACATTTTTCCTTGGATTCTTAGCATATTTTGACATTTGGATTACTCCTGAATACTCTCTCTTCTGTAGGTCTCTTTGAACTTCTCGCTTCTCATTCTCCCCTTGCTTGTCTTACCACTCTTTTATTTTTCTTTGTTGGTTAAGCATCTATGTCTTTACTCCTTAGCATGGGGATATACCCATGACTCGGTCTTTTCTCTTCTCTCCCTATATTTTTTATTAGCCATGTAATCTGCTGCCATTATTTCAAGTATACTCTCCATAAAGATAATTTGTAAATGTCTATGTTCGGTACATTCCATCTCTCTTCTTGAAGAAATTCATGATATATAGGTGTCAACCAATATAACAATCTGTAAGCTTTTAAATCCTTTTATTTCTTAATCTTAAATCATAACTTCCAAAACTTTTTCCCATTCTCCCTATTCCTTCATTCTCATATTCATTTTGAAATCACTTATAATAAAGTACATGTTAACTTGGTTTAGACTATACCCTCAATTTATCTAAGGGATGTATTTACCTTATTGTCAAAAGTGATGTTGGTTAGGGGCAGCCAGGTGGCTCAGCAAGTAAGAACACCAGCTCCACTGTTGGGATGACCTGGGGATCAAATCCGGGCTCAGATACTTAGCACCACACCCAGAAATAACTGGCCGTGTAACCTTGAGCAAGTTACTTAACCCTGATTGCTTTAAAAAAAAAAAGTGATGTTGGTATATAGCCTGGAGCTTTCTTTAGGGCTCTCATTGAGCACACTCATCATATGCATAGCCCAGTGAGATGGCTAATTGTCCTCATGAAATTATGACCATCTGTACTCCTGGGTATACAATAAAATGAACTTCATGTAAACTGCAAGGCATTCTTTTTCCATTAAATGACAAATATTTTATGGTTTATGGGAAGGTAGGTGGTATAGTGATTAGGTCAGACATGTAGTCAGGAAGACTCACCTTCTTTGTGTTCGAATCTAGCCTCAGACACTTGTTAACTGTGTGACCCTGGGCAAGTCCCTTAACCCATGTTCCTCAATGTCTTCATCTATAAAATGAGATGGAGAAGAAAATAGCAAACCACTCTAATATCTCTGTCAAGAAAACCCCAAATGGGGTCACAAAGAGTCAGACATGACTTGAAAAGATGACTAAGCAACAAATATTATGCCTTACTGAGTTTTAAAATTTTATAATGACAATATTAATGTGGATGTGGTTTGTATATTCTACTGCTGTATCAACTTATTGGTTATTGGACAGAATATAGGATCATAACTCTGGATCTGGAAGGAATCTTAGTGTGTTCTTTCCACTGCAAGAAAGAGGCTGATAATAGAATCAACAGTTAAATGCATTCTATTGGGAGGAGGGTATAAATTGTGTAACTAATTGCTCTGTCTCTTCTTTTCTTCCATTCTACAAACATCACTATGAATTAAATTGGGACCTGTACATGACAAAAGGCCTTCCTATATTGTGTGTTTTTATTAATTTCTTGAGCATATTGGCCAGAAAATTCATCATCTGGTAACCATCCTACTAGTGATTAAACTCTCTCTATTTTTCTAAACTGGTCTTCAGCTAACAGAGATATCCATCTGTTTCCAGTACTGTATCTGAAGCTTTATTTGCTTGGTTGAACCTGCTAGAGAATTAACAAGAATAGAATTTTCATTTTGTAAAGGATTTTAGAGGCTAATCTGGCCCCCTTCTACAAAACCCAGACAATCCATCCTCTGTTCAAATGCCTCCATGACAGGCAACTCTAATTCATGAAGCTCATTTCATGTTTGAATGGTTGTGGCTTTTTCTCAAACTTAATGTATTGTTAATATAGACATCTAAAGCATTATTCCTGTCTCTCTTCCCAGACATTTTTTCTATAAATGGCTGGGCATCTATTCCTGTTATTTTTCTTTATACATAGTTACCTAATTCTTCTAGAATAAAGTACAAATTTTACTTTTACGTTCCTGGTCCACTGGCCCATATTTTTTCCCCTGTGTCCCTAGTGCCTTTTCATAGACTGGCCCCCATGTTTGGAATTTTCTCTATCCTCATTTCTTTTTGGAATCTCTAGATCACTTCAAGACTGAGCTGAAGTACCACCTTTTATATTATGACCCTAGAAGTTGCTGGTGCCAACCCCATAATTATTTTTACTTACTCCATCTATAATTTAATTAAATTAATTAGATTATTTTATATTAACAAATTAATTTAATAATCCATAATTTAATCTGTTCACCTGAGTACAATGATGGTCAGCCAGAGAAGTCTCCCCTATCTTCTCTCACCTTCACCAATAAGGTGAAGTCTCTTGACCATCTTGATGGAATTAGAGTATTCAGGTATTCTTTTTGAGCTATTCAAGGTGTATATTCCTATGGCAGATATGGGTATACTCATTCCTGAACTTTGAGAGCCTTAGGGGAGAGATTCTGATAAGTCCCCAGGAAAAGGAGCTACCCCTAGGATGATTATGAATAACTAGGAGCCATTAAAATGGACTTTTGTCAGAAAAGTCATCCCCCTCAATGATCTCTAAAAGTGAGATGACAGGTCAGGTTACTCTCTTGGACTTCTATTTTACTTCTTCTGCTCAGAATATAGGCCAGTGCAGTGGGTGGTGGGCCTGGAAAGCTTATGCTAGAACACTGGCCCTCATAACCTAGAATTTGGACAAAGCTGGCTTGTGGCAAACTTTACATTTGTTTCTGAGAGTTCTTTCCTGTGTAACTATAAGATTCTCTAAATAAGTACATTATAGAAATAGACCTGAGTCTACTCACTTGGCCCATAATGGGAGTTCCAGTTATGGGGGTTGTCTTCTATATGTCTGATCATTCCTTCTGCATCTCTTTTGATTGCTTATCAAGCAATCATCAGCAATATCACACACCCTCACTGGATATATTCTCAAAGGTCCCATCACAGGCCTTCTTCTCTTTTTCCTCTTCTGTCTCTGTTTCTATCACAGTCTGTCTGTCTCTGTCTCTGTCTCTATCTCTCTGTCTGTACCTTTCTCATAAGCTCCCATAGATTTCATTATCATCTCTACAAAGACTCTGCCCTGAGCTTTAAACCTTTAGCCTAATTGCCTATTGTACAACTACAAGTTCAGTGCTCATTTGATAAAAGCTGTTGAATTATTTTAGTGCTTGATGTGTTTGTATATCTATTTAAGATCTCCTGTGCATCATTAACATCTTCTACATGGGTTATTTTTGGCACAGTGAAAGAAAGGTTCTTCTATCCATATGCATTTCTATCTTGAGTACCTATGCAGTAGCTGATACCCTGTTATCAACATTTGAGAAAATGTTTTTTTTTTTCCTGTAGTACCTCTATTTGGAGACAATGAACCAAATATTAAAAACAATTATTCCCTTTGGGTCATCACCTCTGGATTAGACTCAGTCTTTCTGAGCCCAGAGCCTGATTATAGACAAGTCTCATGTCAAAATAAAATACATTTAAAGTACTTACAAAATTCAAGTCCCATTTCTTAGTCCACTAGTACCCATATAATTTAGGCATTTTGTACTTCAAATAGAAAAGATTTCTCATAACTAGAAAAAAATAGATTATACACTAAGTAGGATCATAAGAAGAAAAATTAATGAAAATGAAAAGACAAAGAATTCCGATGGGGCTTTAAAGGAAAAAAAACTAAAAAAATTGTATAGCATTTTATGCCTTAGAAATAATTCATTTAAAAGTACATAGTTACTAAGCAAGAATAATTGTTTGCATTAATGTTTATTGTTGTTTCTAATGAAATATTTAATTTAAAATGTTTTAAAATGAGAAGACTTTCTCAAAGGAGTGAGATAGATGATCAATAATGCATTCTCTTATGGCTATTTAGCTTAATTAATGAGAATTTGTCAATATGTTAAAAAAAAAGTAATGCTTTTCAAATAAACGTATCTGGCCTAGCTACAGAAGCTACTTAAAATGGCAGACAGAGAGGGATATAAAATTAGAAGGTTATAAAACAACAGACACCCCATAATGTCAGAAAAGAGAGAGAGAGACAGACTGCTTGATCCCAAAGAGAGATAACAGGACCACAGAAGAATTCCCAGCTGGAGAGAAAGAAAGGATAGACAGCAGACTGTAGTTGGGTGGGGGGTTGGGGAGGAGATTGGGAGCAGGAACATACAAGTAATGTGACACTTAATGAGTAATCACCACTAACTCTAGTCTTTTGAGGTTTTGTGCTCCACACAGGCTACCTTAAAGGCCCATGTCTACAATTGCATAACTTGGTTTCTTTTGAGTTCCATTTCAGAAACTTAATTTTACTGCTATCTCCAATGCTATCTTTTGAATCGGTTAAGACCAAGACCCATTCTAAAGATATGCTCCACATGTTCTCAGAGACCCACTATGGAAGTGCCCTATTTCAGGGTATCAGCCTGTTTCTCATTAGGGGGAGTAAATAGGAGTGTGTTTACATCCTACCCTCAGACATTAAAGGGGCTCCCCTTCCTAGGAAAGCCAGGTCAGGGAATTAGCATTGCTATAACATGCCTGGAGTCAATTACAAAGGCCAGCTGTGATGCAGTCCTGAGTATTGATAGGCTGATATTGATATGACTATTGATAAGCAAACTCCAAGTCTCCTTGATATGTATAACTATGTCTGCTTTAGCTCTATACTCCATTCTGAGCAAATTGAATTTTTGAAAATCCAGATTTACAAATGTGTTAAGCAGGAGACATTTACAAGAGGATTTACAGACTTTAAAAAAAAAAAAAAACTCTTCACCTTTACAAAATGAGCCATTGTGGGATCCTTTGGCACAGCCAGATTTCCTAGTGCATTTAAAATCATAGCATTTTATAGCAGAGAGTGGGTAGAGATCATTTAATTCAAATCTTCACTTAAATGAATGAGGAATCTGGGAATCAGAGAGATTAAGTGACTTACGCAAAGCTATACAGCTAGTTAATGGTCAGGTCTTGGGGTTTTTGGTCCAGGCCTCTTTTTACTACCTCATGCTGTGTCTTTGGTTTAGCATACTAAAAATATGATACATTAGATTTTGACAGTACCTTAGAAGTCACATAGTTTAACCTCATGAATAATGCTAGGTTTTTTAATTGTGTCCTTTATTGATCATATCTGTCCAAACACAACTAGGGAGACATCGGAGCTCCATACTTTGAAAGGCCATTCATTCCACTATCACATAGGAGTAATTGTTAGAAAATCCCTCATCATGAGACAAAATCTACACCCCTTAACCTAATTCTGCCTTCTGACACTACACAGAGTAATTCTAATTTTTCATTGTGATGACAACCTTTCAAATACCCAAAAGAGATATTATGTATCCTCCTCACCCACCCCCACACCAATTCATCATTTCTCTGTTTTAAATATTCCTAACTCATTCTTTTGTTCCATATGTGATCTGGTTTCAAGCCCCATCACCATAATGTCTGCCATCCTAGGGCATACCCTCATTCATCAGTAATCCTTTTAAAAAATAAAGGCAATGATCCAGGTGTGATTAGATCGGTATTTATTTAAACTTAGAATTCATTAATGGAATTACAGCATTAAGAACAATCAGGTGATAGTCCCATTGATGAAATGGTGAGGGGGTGGGTGAGAATTTTGCCTTATAATGAGGAAAGACTTTCTGGTGTCTAGATACCTCCACTTTCTCTCCTCTCACTCTCTCATTAACACGTTATAATCTGTCTTCCAACATTATCATACCATCAAAACTGCTCTCTCTGAAGTTACTACTAATTTATACCTTAGTTGCCCAATCCAATAGACTTTTCTCAATCTTCCTTTTCCTTGACCTCTCTGCTTCCTGTTGATAATACCTTCTCCTTAATGCTCTCTTCTTTCTAGGTTTTTTGGACACCACTGTCTCCTCGTTCTCCTCTTACCTATATAGCCCTTCCTTCTTAGCATCCTTTGCTATGTCCTCATCCACATCATACTGTTGGGTGTCCCTTGGCATTTTGTCCTGGGCCCTCTTCTCTTCTCCCTCTAAACTACTTCACTTGGTAATCCCATCAGCTCCCATGGACTTAATTATCTCTCTGCTAACAATTCTCAGATCTATGCATCCTGCCCCAACCTCTCTGCTGATCTTTAATCTATCATTTCCAACTCCCTTTCAGATATCTCAAACTGGATGTCTAGTAGACAGCTTAAACTAAAAATGTGCAAAACATAACCTGCTATTTTCCTCTTGAATACTCCCCCTCTTACTTTCACAATTATTATAGAAGACACTGCCATCTTTTCAATCTCTCAGGCCTGCAACCTGTTATCCTTGACTCCTCACAATTCCCACTCCCCATATCCAATCTGTTGCCATAGTCTGTTAATTTAACCATTACAACATCTTTTAAATATGTCCCTTTCTCTCCTCTATCGTTACTACCACTTTGGGGTAGGCCCTCATAACCTCATTCCTCAACTATTGCAATAACATGCCAATAGGTCTGCCTGCCTCAAGTCTCTCCCCACTACAATCCATCCTTTATTCAGCCACCAAAGTGACATTCCTAAAGTACAAATCTGTTCATATCACTCCCCTACTCAATGAACTCCAGTGGTTCCCTCTCACCTGCAAGATCAAATACAAAATACTCTCATTCAAAACCTTTCAGAATCTAGTCTACTCCTCCCTTTCCAGTTTTCTTACACTTTACTCCCAGCCACATCCTTTTTGATCCAGTAACATTGACCTTCTGCTTGTTTCTCTCAGCAGCAGGAATTTTCTCTCTGCTACCCATGCCTGCAATGCTATCCTTCCTCTACTGTACCTACTGATCTCCTTACTTAAGTCTTAACTAAAATTTCTTTTAAATAATCTTTTGAAGAAAGCCTTTCCCAGCTCCTCTTAATTCTAGTGTGATCCCTCTGTTATTTCCTCTTTATCTTTTGTATATAACTTACTTGGTATACATTTGTTTGTGTGTTGTCTCCCCCATTAGAGTATAAGTTCTTTGAGGCAAAGACTATCTTTTGTCTCTTTTTGCTCCTCAAAGCTTAGCACAGTGCCTGGCACATAGCAGGCACATAAAAATGTTTGTTTTGTTGATTGGCATATCTTTCAAAGAAGAATTAATTCAGTCCTCCTTCCGTAGTCCATCTCTGCTCTTGAAAAATTCTGGGATATATTTCTTTTTCAGAGACTTTTTCTATACATGTTTATTTTTTCAATGACTCATACATTTAAATAAGGACTTCTAAAACAAAATAATTTTGTCTTCTCCTTTGCCCAGTCCAGACATGTGTGAGATTCCAGTTCCTTACATTTTTCTCCCTACCTATTTCTTTGAAAGATCTTCATGTTTGGAATCCCATTACTAAATAAATGTATTATTATAAGAGAAACCATGGTGCAATGGAAAGGGCACTCACTGGCTCTGGAGTCAGACAGAGGCAAAATCCATGCTCTTACATTCACTAATCGAGAAATCTTTAGCAAGCCATACTGCCCTTATGTTCATTAATCCTATATATCTATGAGATAATGGAAATGAACTAAAGTGCTTCTAAGGTCCATTCTGTCTACATATCTATGATCCTATACATGTAATATCTAAGTTCTTCTTCACCATTCAATTTTATAAGACTATTAATATCTTCCCCTTTCACATTCTTTCCACCTTCTAGCATATTTCCTCATATCTCTTTCTGGACTTCTCTCATGAGTGTTCTTCCTTTGTTCCATCAATGACTTTCAGAGGAGGTAATCTTTTCAAATTAATAACTGACATTTATATAGAGCTTTAAGGTTTCTGAGGAGCTTTACAAAGATTATCTCATTTTATCTTCACAGGTACTCTAGAAGATAGGTACTATTATTCTCATTTTGCAGATGAGGAAATTGAGACAGGCAGAGGTTAAATGACTTGCCCAGGGTCACACACTCATCTCTAAAATGCATCATTTGAACTCAGGTCTTCTTGAGTCCACATCCAGTGATGTACCACCTGGTTGTGAAGGTAACTTCTTCGGTTTATGCTATATAGACTATTAATCTTGCTTAACTTTCTTATTTGATGAATTTGCAAGTCAAAAACCCTGATCACCTTTGCTTTATTTATCTCTTCAAAGAAGGACTCTGGTTTTTTTTTTTCCTCCCAAGGAAAATTTATCATTTTGCAATGATTTTTAAGGTCAGCTTGGCACAAAATCTTACCTCTAATATATATATACCATATCTTTAATTTTTCCTATTGACTAATTGTTTTGAACAATTTGAACTGTTTTTGCTTGATATTACCCTAATTCATCCAATCTTAACACTAATCATAATAATAACCCTATTCAGCAATCATAATTCCTTAACCCTAAACATAAATTGCCCAAACCTTAACTTTGTTGTTGCTTTTTTAATAAACACGTTAATATAGACTCTGTTCTTTAGGGCACTTATAGATAATGCTTATTGCAGTGCCTCTATACCACTGTTTAGAAGTATAGCATATAAGATATTTAGTTTGTATGCACTGTACCTGTAAGTTAAAGATGCAAATGACAGGGGGAGGAGCCAAGATGGTGGAGTAGAAACAGGACTTCAGTGCTTCCACCTCCTCCAATAAATGTAAAAATTGACCCTAAACAAACTTTAGAGCTACAGAACCCACAAAGTGACAGAGAGAAACAAATCTCCCGCTGAAGGAAGCCTGGCAGGTTGGCAGAAAGGTCCATCATAGTGTGTTGGGAGCCAAAGGCAGTCCCACTTGAGCTGTGGTTTTAGTCCCAGGGTGGTCTTGAAGAGTAGTGGCTACAGAAGACTTCACTAGAGTAAATCACCAGCAGCTGTAGCAGTTTCCAGACTTCTCTATCCACAAATGCCAAAGACAAAGTAAAAGGTTAGTGTGGAACTTGGTTAGCCCAGGAGAGAATAGAAGAGTGTGTTCTGGCTGCTATGCCAGGAGCGAGAAGCAGAGGAGGCACAGTGTCTGCTTCTGGAGCTCCTGGCCTGCAGATTGTGGGGATACTAAGTGACCATTCAGAGACTAAGCACTCTTGCTTTGACCTTCTTGGATCCAGATTTCAGCCTCGGGTGGTGTATGACCAGTGAGCCAGACTGTGTGGGGGGCTGTACAGAGAGCATCCATCTAATAGCTCCAGCAGCTGCAAAAAACCCAGAGATTTGGGACATAGCTCTCTCCATTCTGGAAGCAGAATTCTATAGTGTCAAACAGCTCAAAAGTCAAGTAATTGGCTGCCAGTATGAGGAAGCCACAAAAGCACAAACAGACCACAGATTCTTTTTGGGGGGACAAAAGGGATCAAGGCACAGAGTGGAAGGAAGACATTAAGTCAGAACCCCTGCATCTAAAGCCTCCGAGAAAAATATGAATTGATTACAGGCCATGGAGGAGCTCAAGAAGGATTTTGAAAATCAAGTAAGAAAAGTAGAGGAAAAATTGGGAAGAGAAATGAGAATGATGCAAGAAAATCATTAAAAGTCAGTCAATAGCCTAGAAAAGAAGACTTAGAAATACATTGGAGAAAATAACACCTTAAAAAATAGACTAACTCAAATGGGAAAAGAGGCCCAAAAAGTCAATGAGGAGAAGAATGCTTTAAAAAGTCAAATTTGCCAGATGGAAAGGGAATTTCAAAAACTCACTGAAGAGAATAATTCCTTCAAAATTAGATTGTAGCAATTAGAAGCTAATGACTTTTATGAGAAATCAAGATACTATAAAGCAGATCCAAACAAATGAAAAAAATATAAGGCAATGTCAAATATCTCATTGGAAAAACCAATGACCTGAAAAATAGATGCAGGAGAGATCATTTTAAAATTGTGGGTCTACCTGAAAGCCATAATCAAAAAAAGAGTCTAGACACCATCTTTCAAGAAATTATCAAGCAAAATTGCTCTGATATTCTAGAACCAGAGGGCAAAAAAGAAATTGAAAGAATGCACTGCTTGCCTCTTGAAAAAGATCCCCAAAAGAAAACCCTTAGGAATATTATAGCCAATTTCCAGGGGTCCCAGGTCAAGGAGAAAATACAGCAAGCAGTCAGGAAGAAACAATTTGAGTATTGTGGCAACACAATCAGGATAACACAACACCTAGCAGATTCTACATTAAGGGATCTAAGGGCTTGGAATATGATATTCCAGAGGTCAAAGGAGCTAGGACTAGAACTAAGAATCATCTACCCAGGGGCGGCCAGGTGGCTCAGCGAGTAAGAGCACCGGCTCCAGTGTTGGGACGACCTGGAGATTGAATCCCGGGCTCAGGCACTCAGCACCACACCCAGAAATAACTGGCCGTGTAACCTTGAGCAAGTTACTTAACCCCGATTGCTTAAGAAAATAAAAAAAAAAAGAATCATCTACCCAGCAAAACTGAGTACAATGCTCCAGGGAAGAAATATGGTCATTCAATGAAATACAGGACATTCAAGCATTCCTGATGAAAAAAGAAGAGCTGAACAGAAAATTTGACATTCAAATACAAAAAGCAAGAGAAGCATGAGACAGTAAACAGGAAAAATAAATCATAAGGAATTTATTAAAGTTGAACTATTTACATTCCTACATGGAAAAACAATAATTATAACTCATTAGACTTTTCTCAGTATGAAGATAGTTGAAGGCTATATATATGTGTGTGTGTGTGTGTGTGTGTGTGTGTGTGTGTGTGTATAGGAGGATATATGTATATACAAATATATGTGTATGGGCATTTGTATGTTCATTTATACATAGACAGAGGGCACAGGATGAGTTGAATATGAAGGAATGATATAGAAAAAATAAAATTAAGAGGTGAGAGAGGACTTTATTGGGAGAAGAAGAAAGGGAGTGATAGATTAGGGTAAATTATCTCGTATAAAAGAGGCAAGGGAAAACTGTTACAATGGAGGGGAAGAGCAGGAAGGTGAAAGGGAATGGGACAACCTGATTCTCATTGAATTTGGCCGAAAGAGGAAATAAAATACATACTCAATAGGGTATCTTACCCTACAGGAAATAAGGGGGTGGGGGATGAAAGGGGGAAGAATAGAAGTGAAGGCAGATTGGGGGAGAGGGTAGTTAGAAGCAAACATTTTTTAAAAGGGATAAGATCAAAAGAGAAAATAGATTAAGTGGGGGCATGGGATAGGATGGAGGGAAATATAGTTAGTCTTTCACAATATAACTACTATGGGAATGATGTGGGTAACTACTCATGTACAATCTATATTGAATTGCTTATCTTCCCAGTGGGGGTGGGTGAGGAGGGAAGAAGGGGGAAAAATCTGGAACTTGAAGTTTTAAAAACAAATGTTCAAAAATTTGTTTTTTTTTACATGCAATATGATATATATACACACATGATATATATATACATACATGAAATAAGATATATAGGTACTAAGGTATAGAAACCCATCTTGACTTACTAGAAAGTTAGAGGTGTGAAGGGGGAGGATATAATAGAGAACAGATTGGGGAAGGGGTATTCAGTAGGCTTGCTATTTTGGGGTGGGTATAGGGGAAAGACAGGGAGAGAAAAATAGTAACTCAAAATCTTGTGGAAATGAATGTTGAAAACTAAAAATAAATAAATTTAAAACCAAAGAAAAAAAGATGCAAATGACAGGAACCCTAAAAGAAGTTGCATTTTGATTATATTACTGACTTATATTTAGTATTAAGAAAAAGTCTAGGCCTCCAATGTTGACAGCACTTTTCCAGGGTCAGATATTAAAACATCTTTAAAAAAACATATTAAACTATCTACATTATACTAGTTCCTAAAGAGAACAAATAATTCTAAAAATGCACTTTGGGTAGAATATAACATAGCTACTGAATTTTTTAAAAGCATTAAAAACATTTAAGATATTCATGTAACATTTTAGAAGACAACTATCCTTGTGATAGAATAGACTGAAGTCAAATATTTGCAATCATTACCATTGATTGGTTTTACATTCAAAGTCTTTTTTTTTTTTGGTCATTCTGAGTAACTAAAGCAAGTCCAAGAATGACTCTTTGTAAGAAGGTATATAATGATGTTCAAATGAGTTTCTATTTGGGGTCCAAATTCACATGTTTCTTGGTTAAAGGCACAGCTGTGAATATCTTATTTTAAAGGTAATTCTACAATAATTTATTATTGACCATGTATGGTGACAAAATTCAATTCACAGGCAAGTCAAGATATCATGCTCATGATGTCACTGCTCCTCCTTGAGAATGAAAACATAAGCAGCTGCAATGGCCAAAATCAATTTTTATATCAATAGAGAAAAATAATTGGCATAGGCCTGCAATAGAAATAAAAATGCATTTCCAATAATGAGAATTTTGGCTCAGTATAGAAGATTAAAAGGGATGCAAATATATCTCTATCCCATTTTCTGTTATACATATTACATCACTTACTGTTTTACATTCCAGAGGTCTCCTCTGTTTTCTGACCTTAAGAGAAATTATTTCTCAGTGGTTTAGATTACTATAGTTCAATAATGTAGTCACAAAACCTATCCTCTTTCCTGCCAAACTATGTCTATATAATGTCAAAACAATCAATCAAATCAATCATGAAATGAGCTTTCAGAGAAAAGACTAGGATTATAAAATCTTAGGAACTGGAACCAGAAAGGACATTAGTAATTGTCTGTTCCAGTTTTCTCATATTTACAAATGAGGATATTGAGGCCAAGAGAAGGCAAATGTTTTATCCAGTGTCACATAGCAACTAAGTGAGAGAACTAAGATTCATGTTGAGGCACTCAGACTCTAAGTGCAGTGATCTTTCCACTACCCTGGGAATGTAGTAGAGATTCCTAAATGAGGTCATTTAAAAGTGTTTTGCCTACAGATTCACACTGGAAAAACCAAGTATACCATAATATGTATTTGGATGGACAATCTGCAGAGCTGGTCTCTTATGACATTTATGTTGGACACATACTGAAAATTTACAGTGATCTGGGTCCAGAGTTGATTAGAAAGAGAGTAAGTCAGATTCTAAACTTAGAAGTGTTTTGAATAACCCCCAATTTTTCCCTTAAAATTCATCTTCTTTTTATAGATAATTTATTAGGTGTAAATAAAATTTCCCAAAGATTCATTCTGTAATAAATGTTTAATACATTTTATTGATGCTTGTTTTAATCTATCATAGGCATATCACACACACACACACACACACACGCACGCACTCTCTCTCTCTACTCAATGAATCCTCCCTTACAACAAAGAAAAGCAAATTAAGATATATGGTATATTGACAACATTTACAAATATATTCAGGATTCTGTCCAATGGTTCTCTACCTCTCTGCTTTGAGGGAGAAAGTTATTTTTCAGGATCTATTCTCCAGAACATTCACTGTTTTGTTTTGTGGGGTTTTTTGTTATTCAGAATTCAACTTTGAAATACCTATCATTTTAGCTACAATATTTTCTCAGTAATTCTATATGACTACAAGTCATTGAATATCACAGTCACCAGAGACTTAAAGTTGAGGGTCAATAGGCAATATAGTGGTATGTGGTAGATGGAAGCCAGCGATATCACATTACAAATGAAAAAGGCACAGAAGATGTGACATAAAGATTGTAACTAAGAAAATTAACGATTGGGCAAAATTTGGGCGAGCAAGGGATAACCAATGGGGGAGAACAAGTTTTCATTATCCACCCTGTTTTTCAGGCAACATCAAGAGATTCAACAAACATTTCTCAATATTTCAGAGGATATGCAGGAGGACATAGATAAGAAATATTGATGATGGGCAAACAAGAATGAATTGTAATGTACAGATGAATAGTGAGTGTCCACTTTGATGGAACCATTGAAATTTCAATGAAGTTCATGGCTTTTTTGTAAAAACCTCAAAGTGCATTATTCTATCTGATATGTAAAAGAACCCTGCCAGGTAGTACAAGTTAGTGTAAGAATGATTACTTTTGTTTAGGAAAAGAGGAAATCAGACTTCAAAAAAACATTACCCCAGATCAGGAGCAAAGTTGGAATTTAAGCCTCTTTCTTCCACCTCTTGATCTAGTGGTATTTCCACCAGACCAGAACTGCTTCAGCCTCTTTGCTTAATCTTGTCCATAACCATAACATAAGTTTATAGTAACTCAAAGTAGTTTCAACCTGTTCCATTCAATGGAACACTTGAACATAGACAAAACTACTCTCATTACTATTAAAGGATGGGGTAGAATGATGGAAGGGAGACAGGGAGAGACCCCCACCAAAGTAAATAGGAAAAATGTGGCTGTTTTTCGATTAGATGTCAATTAGATTATAATTTGTTTAAATTAATTCATTTTCAAGAAACATTTATTAAGTGCCCATTATGTGCCACGGACTGTGCTAAGTGCTGAGAATATGAATAATCAAAAGCCTTCAAGCACCTTACAATCTAATGGGGGAAGACAACACATAAAATGAAGCTAAAAGGGGGTGGGGTGATGGAGGGAAAAGGACATCAGGGGTATCCAGTTACAGGATGTGGCATCTTGTTTCCTGTAGTTGAAACCAGGCAGAGAGGCAGATGAGAAGTGGAAAAGTAGAGGTAACTGGAAGTCTAGTTTCTGCTTTCTATAAAGGAAAAGTTAGTTGTGTTTTTTGTCTTTTTGGAGGGGGGAAGGCAGGGCAATTGGGGTTAAGTGACTTGCCCAAAGTCACACGGCTAGTAAGTGTTAAGTATCTGAGGTCAAATTTGAACTCAGGTCCTTCTGTCTCCAGGGCTGGTGCTCTATTCACTGTGCTACCTAGATGCCCCTGAAGGAGAAGTTTGAAAGGGCAATAATTAAATACCATAATGAAACAAGTAATTCATGCCAGAAACAAATTTAAATATATTACCATGGTGTCTACTTGAATATATTTTGTTGCTCCCTAGAAGAATATAAGCTCAAGGCTATTTCACTTTTGTCTTTGTAATCCCAGCACCCAGAATAGTGCCTGACACATAGTAGGTATATAATTATTGCTTGTTGGTTTATTACAAACATTGATACCACAAATAAACAACTCCTTGTCTTGTTTTTGTTCTTTTTTGTATCTTCAACATTTAATATAGTCCTTGGCAGATAGATAGTAATTATTTAATTAATGCTTGTTGGCTGACCCAACAAGAGTTCTTGACTTGAGGTATGTGAAGGTTTTTTTAAGTATTTACTAAGTGCATTTCAATGTAACTCGTTTCCTTTGTAATCATGTGTATTTTATTTTATGCATTAAAAACATTGTTCTGAGAATGAGGTTCACAGATTTCACCATACTGGCAAAGAGATTCATGACACAGCGAGAAAAGTACCCCAGAACCTTCAAAGGCAGAGAAAGTAGAGAAACTTCAAGGGCAGAGCCTCCATTTTGAAAATCACTACTTTTCATGGGACTGAGATTACTATGTCATTGAGATCCATAAGAATACAACTCTAACCTTTTCTGATTGTCTTGGAAATATTTAGAAATTACCAGTATACTTTTGTTCCCTTAGGGGACAAAACAAGACTTAAGGTATTATTTAAAAAACTGTTGATTAACTGATGAATGAACATACAACAGCATTGGTTCTTAAGACAAAACAATCAGTGTGATGGTTAGCAGCAGAGTGGGAAGGATCCAGAAAGCTTGGTCCCTGAATAGCTCCTTTGGGACAGGACCCAGTTTTGCAAGTGCCTGTGAATGTCGACACCAATTTTATTTGGTGTTTGCAAACTCCTCCATGGTTTCCCCAAGGAACATGAAATGTGATCATCTGGAAATAATCCCACATGGTTTGCTTAGAGTTCTGCAATAAATACTGTAGGACAAATATCTATTTTGCAAAGTTTGACTGATAGTCTCTTTGGAATGTAGCTATTGACTATAGCCACTAGAGGCTGACATGGTCTCACTGACATTTCATGCTATAGAAGAAGGTGTTTTGGAAGAGACCCAGATACACTCATGCTGTGAACACTGTCAGGTGGACTGCTTTGATCAGGAGATGGAATAAATACCACGAGAAGAAAGAAGCCATAAGGGAGTTACAGTACTTAAATAGCTTCTCTGGCAGCCATCACACAAAAAAAAAGTTTATACTTCTCTGAGATGTTAGTAATACATTTATTTCGTGAACTTAGTGAACAACAATAAGGCTTGGAATTTTCTGCACTTTTCTATAAAGTTATCTCATTTTAATTCATCTTCATGAGATATCACATGCTGGATTCAAAGGGAGAAAAACAGATTTTCTCTCTTTGCTGATTTAATAGAATTCAAGCTATTTAGCAATGCAGTTTGCTTCTCCAATGGTTATTAAGAAGGATATGTGAGCTAGAATTGAAGGGGGTGGAGAGTAGGAAAAGGACAGAGGAATGGAAAGCACCTAATCCTTAGCCATGTGCAAACTCAATCAAAGCTCTCTGTAAGGATTTTTAAAGATCCCATTTCCAGTCAGAACAATTTGCTGAATTGCTTTTTCATTGACTGCCTTGTGAAAGGAAATGTAAGGAATAGAAATGCATCTATTTTCCTGGATATCCCTAAAATTTTCTAAGATGTAATATTTTATGTACTCATAAACTTTAGAAAGAATATAAATATATCACCTAGCTAAAGACTGCTTTAAATAAGTTTGAAGTTGCCTGCAAAAAAGTTCATTAAGTTAAAGGTATCTAATTTTCAGCCAGGTAATAGTTGGGACATTGTAGTAAATTCAAGGCTGGTAGCTTCCTAAAGTGCCCACTTCAGGATAGCACAGGGGCGGACCTTTAAATATTACTTCTTAGAAATACATACTATTAAAGATCATAAAATTCTCTTCTTTGTGACACATAAGCAGTTATCTTGTCCTAAATTGCATGAATGACAGCAAAAGCTTACAGCCTTTGAAGAATATGAAAGGAGGGTACAACTTTCAAGTGGTATCTAATATGCACAAATATATTATGTAATCTGCCATTTGCCTCATTGGTTATACTCTTTTACAAATTTTATTTTATATTATGATTGTAATAATAAAATATAAGCATCAATATTGATAAAAAGAACAAAAAAAAGATAAGTTGAATATGAATCATGTGGCTCTATTTTGTAAAAGTAGATAATATATTTAACAATGCAGAGCCACTTTCTTGTTTGTTTCTGTCACCTTCTGAACCTTTTTTATTATCTATTTTTCAGGCATAGAAATGGATGATATCTGGGGGGTAGGGGTGGGGCAGAGCCAAGATGGCAGAGTAAAAGCAGACCTCCCCACTGCTCTGGCTTCCACCTTCACCAATCCATGTAAAAAGGGGACTCTAAACAAAATTTGGAGCTGCAGAATCCACAAAATGACACAGAGAAGCTAACCTCCCACTGAGGACAGCCTGGCAGGCCTGCAGGAATTGGCCAGCACAGTGCTCTGGGAGCCGAGCCCAGCCCCACACCAAGGCTTTAGGCCCAAGGCGGGCCTGACCAGCTACCTGCAGGAGGGACTCCAGATCAGCAGCAGCTGTGGCTGTTTCCAGATTTATCAACACATAGATGCGAAGGACAAAGTGAGAGCTCAGTGCAGTCTGGACATTGGGACTGAGTAATTGGGAGTGTGTGGCTTTTGCCCCCAGGCCGAGAAGCCTCTAAGACTCCAGCACAGCCAGCCAGCGCCATGTGGCAGCTTCACCTACTGGCCTGCAGAGTGTAGGGGGACCAAGCACCAGTCTAAGGGGTAATCGCTCTTGCTTTAACCTGCTTACATCTGGATTGCAGTCTAGGGTGGAGGTTCTGGGGTGTGTGTCCAGCTTGCCAGAGTGAGTGGAGACCTCAGAGAGGGCACCCATCTAATACCTCCAGCAACTGAGAAAACCCCAGCATTTGAGACAAGAGCTCTCCTGTCTGGTGGCAGAGTCCTACTGTGGCAAAAAGCCCAGGGGTCAAGTGACTGAGGGGTGACATGACCAGGCAAAGGAAACAAAGCAGACAGAAGATTCCAACATTACACTCCTATTTTGGGGACAAAAAGGAGCAAAGCATGGAACAGGAGGAAAACAGTGAAGTCAGAAATCTGGCACCAAAATCCTCAAAGGAAAATACAAGCTGGTTACAGGCCATAGAGGATCTTAAGAAGCAGATAGAGAAGTGGAGGAAAAATTGGCAAGAGAAATGAGAACAATGCAAGAAAATTATGAAATGAGAGTCAACAGCCTGACTGAGGAAAATAACACCTTAAAAAATAGACTAACTCAAATGGGAAAAGAAGCTCAAAAAGGCAATGAGGAGAAGAATGCCTTAAAAAGCCAAATTTGCCAGAAGGAAAAGAATCTCAAAAGCTCAATGAGGAGAATTATTGCTTCAGAATTAGATTGGAGCAAATGGAAGCTAATGACTTTATGAGAAATCAAGATGCTGTTAAACAAATACAAACAAATGAAAGAATAGAAGGCAATGTGAAATATCTCATGGGAAAAACCACTGACCTGGAAAATATATCCAGGAGAGTTAATTTAAAAATTATTGGACTCCCTGAAAGCCATGATCAAAGTAAGAACCTAGAAATCATCCTCCAGGAAGTTCTCAAAGAAAACTGCCTTGATGTTTTAGAACCAGAGGGCAAAATAGAGGTTCAAAGAATCCACCAATCACCTCCTGAAAAAAATCCCAAAAAGAAAACTAGGAATATTGTAGCCAGGTTCCAGAATTCCCAGATCAAGGAGAGAATATTACAAGCAGGAAAGAAGAAATAATTTCAATATTGTGGAAACATAATCAGGATAACCCAGGATCTGGCAGCTTCTACACTGAGGGATCGAAGGGCTTGGGATATGATATTCTGGAGGTCAAAGGAGCTGGGATTAAAACCAAGAGTCACCTACCCAGCAAAACTGAGTATCATGTTTCAGGGGAAAATATGGTCACTTAGTGGAATATAGGAATTTCAAGCATTCTTTCTGGAAAAACCAGAGTTGAATAGAAAATTTGACCTTCAAGTACAAGAAGCAAGAGAAGCATGAGAAGGTAAACAGGGAAAAGAAATCATAAGTAACTTATCAAAGTTGACCTATTAACATTTCTACCTGGAAAAAACCTTATCAAAGTTGAACTATTAACATTCCTACATAAAAAAACATGGAAAAATATATGTGTGTATATATATATATATACGTTAATATGTGAGGGTATATGGGCATATGAATACATATGTGAATGTGTGTATATATGTTTACTGCTATACATAGATAGAGGGCACAGGACCAATTTAACAGGAAGGGATGATACTTAAAAGGTGAAATTAAGAGGTGAGAGAGAAATATAATGAGAGGAGATGGCTAGAGACAGAATGGGGTAAACTATCTCACATAGAAGAGGCAAGGGAAAATGGTTACAATGGAGGGGAAGAATAGGAAGCCAAAAGGGAATGGGTCAACCTTATTCCCATTGAATTTGGCTTGAGAAGGGAATGAAATGCACACTAAATAGGGTATCTCAACCTCCAGGAGAGTAGGGGGGGAAGGGGATGAGAGGGGCGATGATGAAAGGGAGGGCATGCTGGTGGGGAGGGAAGTTGGAAGCACCCACTTTTGAAAATAGATGGGATCAAAGTAGAGAATAGAACAAGTGGGAGGTGGGATAGGAGGGAGGGAAATATAGACAGAATTTTACAATATATCTACTATGTTATTGCTTTGCATTAGCCACACATGTACAACCTATACTGAACTGTTTATCTTCCCAGTAAGGGTGGGTGACAAGGGAGGAAGGGAATGAATCTGGAATTCAAAGTTTTAAAATAAAATATTCAAATATATATATATATATACACTATTATTATTACTATTTTACATGTAATTGGGAAATAAGATATACAGGCACTGGGGCATAGAGATCCACTGGAAAGGTAGAAAGGGGTATGGGAGAAAATATGGAAGAGAACAGATTGGAGGAGGAGATATCCTGTGGGACTGCTATTTTGGGGCATTGGGTAGGTGAAAAACAGGGAGAAAATTTGTTACTCAAAATCTGGCAGAAATGAATGATGCAAATCAGAAGTTAATAAAGCATTTGAAAAAAAAAAGAAATGGATGATATCTTGTGGACTAACTGCATTCCAACAAAGCTGACTTCAAAACTGATTTCCTAAAAGTAGATCCAGTTTTTCCCATTCATTTTTATCTTGTTTTAAAATGGAAGGTATGTTACCATGGAAGTAATGGATTTAAAGGTAGTAAACTTAGGTTGTGCCCTTTATCAACTACATTCCCTTGGACAAATTGCTTAATCTTTCTAAACTTCATTTTCCTCATCTGTCACATGCAAATGATACTATTTGCTTTACATACTCCATCAGGTTATTATGTGCATTGAATGAGATAAGCAGTATAAAATATTTTGTAACTATAAAGGATACTATAAATGGCACCTATCAATCATCATTATCAGACTTTATTGAAAATTTTCAGTGAGATGTTAACATGGGTTTCTAGGTAATATGAGAGTCATAGTATCATAGAAGTATTCCACTTGCCATTGGTTCCTACCTCTTCATTCATTTTCTAATAGAAAGAAAATGCTGTTTGCATTTTTTGACTTTGTATTCTCAGTGCCTAGGTAAGTTCACTAAGCATAGTAAGCATTTAATAAAGGTTTTTTTTAATTTTATTGGATTCCCCTTGCAGACTTCTCAGGGCATAGACCTGTGCCATTTCTGGAGCCTTTCAGAGCTCCATCTTTCCTTGTACTATAAAAAAAATGTTGCACATGCTTGTGCAATGTTGCACTACCAACTAAAACTTCTAGAAGTTTTCTTCTTTCCTCCATTTCCTTTACCATGTTAAGTTACAATCTTACAAATAAGAAATAGATGGCAAATTTAAAAGCACTGGCTGGATTTACCATTTATGCAAAAAATTAATTGATACACACCATAGCATTCAGCAGACATAGAGTTGGAAAGGGGACATTAGACATTATTGAGCTCATGACCCTGATCTTATATGTAGGAGAAATGAAGTTCAGAGTGGAGAAGAGAGTTCCCTAAGGTTGAAGAGCTAGAACATAGAAGTATTAGGATTTAAACCTAGATTCTCTGATTCCAAATGTTTTTTTGATATGGAAAGGACTATGTTGTAGTCTGTCCTGAGGTTGGTACCATGTTGATCTTTGTCAGGTATTAATCAAGATCAGTTGCAGCTGGAGTTGCTTTATCCATTTGTTAGGATTTTAATATTTTAAGACATTTCATCTTCTGATACCTTGCATTGCAAGTATTTGAATACCCAAATGATTTTATTAGCATGGATGCTACCACCATTGATACAGAATGAAATTCCTCCTTGCCCTCTCTTACTGTCAAATTATTTCTATGTCCACCCCCCAAAAAAAATCTTCCTGTAGCCCCTAGGTACCAGCTCTCTGTGACCTCTCTGCTCCTGCCCCTCCCAAGGGGCAAAATTCCCCTCAGCCAGGGCAACCTCCAGACTGCCTTATCTGCCCCTGGACAAGGTGCAATCTACTGAGGAGTGGGCAGGCACAGGAAAACTACCTAGCCTTAGGGGCCCTCAAAGCAGCCAAGAAGAAAAATATACTGGGGCACTTCAACTACAAGCTTGTGGTCTAAGGGAAAGAGGGAGGGATGGAGGGATGGAGAAAAGAAGGAAGGAAGGAAGGAAGGAAGGAAGGAAGGAAGGAAGGAAGGAAAGAAGGAAGGAAGGAAGGGAGGAAGGAAGGAAGGAAGGAAGACAGGCCCAGGTAGTCCTCTTAAATATCAAACCAGGAGTGCAGTCCTAGTTTATATATACTATGAAATATAAAACTTCCTCAGAGCTGCACACATAGACCCTCTCCCAGCGCACAGTGACATTTATGATTATATTCAGCTAAATCATGGTACTCTATATCTAAATGAATCAAGCTTTTAAAAAAAATTACCATTGCACAGGAAAACATCTGTGCAGTCCATGCATTGGGAGTAGAAGGTCTAGTGGGAAAATGATCCCAAGATATTCTCAGTACTTAAATGTGTAACCAGTTGGGGAGAAGGCTAACACTGCTCAGTCTTGCTATATTCAGCTTTCTGATGACTTATGCCCTATTTCTACTTGACTGCCTGCAAAGCACATCTCCTCTCCTATAATAGTTTCTTCTCTCTACCTAGGTACACTAAACTTCACCCTGTGTCAGGATCTCATCTCTCCTTGATCCAAACCTCTAATAGATGGCCCCTCCTTTTCTACCTCCTCTCCAGGGAACTATTTTCTTAGTGGGTATAGAAGCTACACTTCATATAGTACGCATATTTTGAAATTTTGGAGGCTTTTCTTTCAACTATCTTAATTTACTATTTTGTTATATCATTATCATTTGTATTATAAGAAAATAAACATAATATTCATTACTGTACAGGGGGGAACAAGCAGAAAATCAGAAATATTTAATGCACCCTTTTAAAAAAATAATGGAAATAAAAATCTATTTAATAAAGGACTTTGGAATCATAGATTAAAAATAACTGTAAACTAAATAATCTAATCCTAAAGAATGAATGGGTCAAACAACGAATCATAGAAACAATTGATTATTTCATTTAAAAAATGACAATGAGATAACATTCCAAAATTTGTTGGATGCAGCCAAAGTAGTCCTTAGCAGAAATTTTATATCTTTAAATGTATATCTCAATAAAAGGAAGAAAGAGAAGATCAACTAATTGCAACTAAAAAATTTGAGAAAAAGCACGAATTAAAAATCTCAAATTAAACACCGAATTGGAAATCCTGGAGATCAAAGGAGAGTTTTAATAAAATTGAAAGTAAAAACCTCTGAACTAACAAATAAAACTAGAATCTGATTTAATGAAAAAAAAATAAAATGGACAAATCATTATTTAATATGATTAAAGAAATAAAGAAGCAACTAAATTACTAGTAACAAAAAATGACAATGAAATTAAAGTCACTAGTAGTCATTATTTTGCCTAATTATATATCAGTAGACCTGACAATATAAGTGAAATGCATGAATAAAAATGTACAAAAATATAAACTGCCCAGATTGACATAGGAAGACATAGAACATTCAAATAACCCTATCTTAACAATTCATCTATGTTCTCTCTAAGAAAAATTCCCCACCATCAGAAGATGGTTTACAAAGGGATTCTATGAAATATTTAAGGAATAATGAATCCCTATATGAAACTGTTTGAAAAAAATAGGTAAAGGAGTCCTATCAAATTCCTTTTATGACACAAATGTTATTTTGATACCTAAACTATAAAGAATAAAAACAGAGAAAGAAACTATAAACCAATTTCTTTAATGAAAAAAAAATTAAACAAAATGCTAGCAAAAAGTTTTTTGCAATATATCACAATGATCATACACTAATACCAGGTGGAATATATACCAGTAAAGCAGGGCTGGTTCAACTTTAAAAACTATCATCATAATTGACTATCAATAAAAAAAAATTTATATGACTATATCAATAGATGCAAAAAAAAGTCTTTAACTATAACACCCAATTCTATTTAAAAATACTAGAAAGCATAGGCATCAATGGAACCTTTCTTAAAATAAGTAGTATCTATCTAAAACCAAAAGCAAGGATTATCTGTAATGGGGATAAACTTGAAGTCTTTCCAATAAGATTGGGGGGGAAGCAAGGATATCCATTATCACCACTATTAATCATTGTACTAGAAATACTACCTATAGCAATAACAAGAAAAATAAATTGAAGGAACAAAAATAGGCAACGAGGAAAGAAAACTATTACTTTTTGTGGATGATATGATGGTATACTTATGGAACCCTAGAGAATCAGCCAAGAAATTAAACAATTAACAACTTCAGCAGAGTTGCAGGATACAAAATAAATCCACATAAATCATGAGCATTTCTCTACACTATCAAGAAAACAAAGCAGCAAAAGATAGAAAAATAAATCCCATTTAAAATAACTGTAGACAATACAAAATATTTGTCTACTTGACAAGATGAACTCGGGGATCATATAGGCATAATTACAAAACACTTTTCACACAAAAATACCTAACCAAATGGAGAAATCTTAATTGTTCATGTGGAAGCAGGGTCAATCCAATAAAAATTATAATTCTACCTAAGTCAATTTACTTATTCAGTGCCATACTAATAAAATTGGTAAAGATTTATTTTGTAAAGCTAGAAAAAACAACACAATTTATTTGAAAGAACAAAAGGAACAAAATCAAAGGAAACTATGAAAAAATGTGAAGGAAGGCAATTTAGCAGTTCTAGATTTGAATATACTTTACCATGTTGTGTACTACAACATGATAATCATGAAAACAATTAGGTACCAGCTAAGAAATAGAGTGTTGGATCAGTTGAATTGATTAGGTACACAATACACAGTAATAAATGACAAAGTAATCTAGTTTTTATAAACCAAATGATCTAAGCTTTTGAGGTAAGAACTCAATATTTAACAAAAATTTCTGAGAAAACTGGAAGGCAAATTGGAAAAAACTAGGCATAGAACAACATCTCACATTGTTTACCAAGATAAACTCAAAATGGATAAATGATTTAGACATGAAGGGTGTTATCATAAGCAAATTAGGGAAGCATGGAAAAATGTCCCTGTCAGATCTATGGATAAGGGAAGAATTTATGACCAAACAAGAGATAGAAAAGATCACGGGAAGTAAAATAGTTTTGATTAAATGAAATTTAAAAACTTTTGCTGATACAAATCTAACACAGCCAAAATTAGAAGGAAAATTGGGGGTAAATTTTGTAGCAGTTTTCTCTGATAAAGACCTCATTTCTCAAATACATATGGAACTGACCAAAATTTGCAAATGAATGAATGAATAAATAAACAAACAAATAAATAAATAAATAAGAGCCATTCTTCAGCTGATAAAAGGTCCAAGGATATGAACAGGCAGTTTTCAAAAGAAGAAATCAAAGCTATCTGTAGTCATATGAAAAAATGCTCTAAATAACTATGGATTAGAGAAATGCAAATTAAAAGAACTCAGAGATGCCATCAAATACCCATCAAATTAGCTAACACAACAGAAAAGGGAAATGACAAGTGCTGGAAGGAATGTGGGAAAATTGGGACACCAACGTACTCTTTGTAGAGTTGTGAAGTAGTTCAACCATTCTGGAGAACAATTTGGAACTATGCCCAAAGAGCTATAAGACTGTGAACATACCCTTTGACCCAGAAATACCACTACATATCATGAAGAGATTCTAAAAGGGATAGGGGACCTATTTGTGCCAAATATTGATAGCAGCTATTTTTGTAGGGACAAAGATTTGGAAATAGAGGAGATGCGCATCAATTGAAGAATGACTGAACAAGTAGTGGCATATAAGCATAATGGAATTTTATTGTCCTATAAAAATAATGAGCAGGATGGTTTCAGAGAAACCTGGGAAGACTTCTATGAACTCATCTGAAGTGAACAGAACCAGATCACTATATAGTAAGAGCAATATTGCAAGGAGAATCTACTGTGAAAGACTTAGTTATACTGATCAAGACAATGACCTAAGACAGTTCCAAAGGACTCTTGATGAAACATGTCATCCACCTACAGAAAGAAGTGATTAATTCTTTTTTTTTCCTTTGGAAGGGCAATTGGGATTAAGTAACTTGCCCAAGGTTACATGGTTAGTTTTGTGTGGGAGTGGGGGAGTGGGGGGGAGGGTGGGGGGGTGTTAAGTGATAAAGAAATGGACTCAAAGAGAGGTTACTTATTCAAGACAACACAGTAGAAAATAGCAGAATTTAGATTTAAATTTATCTCTTGACTCCAAAGCTAGTGTTTATTCTAACTAAACCACAGAACAAAAGCTTAATGAACCTATTTATACATAACCTACATTGTTATTCCCTCAGTCTATGTTGAAGTACCTAACATCTAAAGCATCAAAAGACTTTACACGTTCCTCATTCTCTTGTCCTAAATCCCTGGTTGGACCTACATCATTGGTATGAGATTATATAATGCACAGGTAGAACCCATAGGCCAGGGGATTCTAACCAAAATACTTAACAGGCACTCCATTTATGATAACATGAGTAAATGTCAACTTAGAAGAGGGACTCCAGCAGAACATATCAGGGATACGTCCTTAGTCCAGGACTGTTTAATAATCTTATCAATAACTTGAATGAAAATGTCAAGCTTAATAATCTGCAAATGACCCAAGTCTGAGCAACATGACCGACAAATGGGATGATAGAATCAGGATCCTAAAGATTTCAACAAACCAAATCTAATAAAATGAAAACTACAAAAAGTTCTATAGGTGAACTAAAAAAAAAATACAACTGTACAAGTACATGTAACCCTTTGTAAAGAAAATGTTTAGAGGGTTTATTGGATTGAAAGTTCAACATGAATCAAAAGGACACAAAAAAAGTTAATGCAATTTTAGGTTACATTTGGAAAGGCTGCCCAAAGGATGTCCAAAACATCAAAAGTGTACAGTGCCTTAATCAGAACACACTTTGATTATTATCTTCAGTTCTTAATTTAGGAAGAATGTTGATAAGGTACAAATTCTTTAAACAACAGTCATGTTGAGCAGTGGTGATAAATAAATAAAAAGGACCACCAATCTGTAAGTATGTATCCCTGATCCATATATTGACTTGGTTTTAAAATGTAATATTATCTATGTATTATTGCATTCTCATTTGTTTTGTTAAATAGTTCACAATTATATTTTAATATGGTTCAGATCTCAAGGGGGAGTGTTTTGAGCCACACGTGGCCCACAGTCCATGTTTGTCAACTTTAATGTAGAAAATAGATTAGAATTGTTTGATTTGGTCCCAAAAGTATGGCAGTAGTATATCTGTCAAGTCTGAGAGAAACAGATCAATCATGAATGGTCCCTTTCATGACCTAGGTGATCAGGAGCCTAAGTCAACACCTTGAATTCTAGACCCTTGGACCAAAAAAATCTCAGGAATAGTTTCCTTATCTTTTAGAGAAAAACTTGGCCAGCCTACATGGTAGCGATCCTAGTAGATTAAGCTCCTCCCATGAGGCTGCCTTAGGAGGAAGTAGCTTCCCATTTTTTGAGCTGTAGCTAAAGATCATGTGTAAGGAATGTTATAGAGAAAATTAGAGTTCAGTTACCACTTCTGAGATCCCTTTCAACTCTGAGATTCTATAATGATGATGATGGTGGTGGTAATATTTCATGTTTGTATTGAACAAAGCTTTAATTTGTCACTCTCAAAGAACATTCAAGAATATTATCTTATTTGTATTAACATAAAGAAATTTCTCTTATAAACTAATGTTTAAAAAAAATAAGACAAGTAATATTTCAAGTGGTCAAAAATCCCCCAAATCATGCCTTTCCTGGGTGAGTTTCTAAAATCTAAAAGATACTGCACTAGCTATGATTTATTAATTTTTCATTACATCTTCTCTAGCTATTTGGTAAGATATACAACATCTTTACAAACATACAGGTGTGAAGGTTTTTTTAAGAATGTTTGCCGTGGGGGGAGGGGCGTGGTGGAGTCAAGATGGTAGAGGAGAAACAGGACGTCCATGGGGCTAACGCTTCCACCTCCCCCAATTCATTTAAAAGGGGACTCTGAACAAACTTTGGAGCTACAGAACCCACAAAATGACACAAAGAAGCTAACTTCCCTCTGAGGACAGCCCGGCAGCCAGGCAGGAATCGGCCAGCACAGAGCTCTGGGAGCTGAGCCCAGCCCTGCACAAGCCTGAGGTTTTAGCCCCAGAGCTGGTCTGACCAACCACTGGCTGGAGGGACTGAAGATCACCAGCAGCTGTGGCAGCTTCCAGAATTATCAACATATAGATGCAAAGGACAAAGTGAGAGGTCAGTGCGGTGTGGACTTTGGGATCCAATAGTTGGGAGTGCATCAGCTTTTGCCACCGGGGCAAGAAGCTGTTGAGGCGCTGTAGCTATGCAGCCACCCCCATGTGGCAGCTTCAGCTCCTGGTCTGCAGATTGTAGGGGGACCAAGTGACCAGTCTGAGGTTTAATTGCTCTTACTTTAATCTGCTTGGATCTGGATTGCGGTCTAGGGTGGAGGTGTGTGACCAGCTTGCCAGACTGTTTGGAGGCTTCAGAGAGGGCACCCAACTAATAACTTGGCAGCTGAGAAAACCCCAGCATTTGGGACAAAGCTCTCCTCTCTGGTGGCAGAGTTCTACTGTGACAAAAAGCCCAGGGGTCTAGTGACTCAGTGGCGACACGAGCAAGCAAAGGAAGCAAAATAAATGATTGCCCCAACTTTACAGTCCTATTTTGGCAATAAAAAGGATCAAAGCATGGAACAGGAGGAAGACAGTGAAGTTGGAACTCCTATACCAAAAGCTTCAAAGAAGAATACCAGCTGGTTACAGGCCATAGAGGACCTTAAGAAGCAAATAAGAGAAGTGGAGGAAAAATTGGGAAGAGAAATGAGAACAATGCAAAAAAAAATTATGAAATGAGAGTCAACAGCCTGACTGAGGAAAATAACACCTTAAAAAATAGACTAACTCAAATAGGCAATGAGGAGAAGAATGCCTTAAAAAGTCAAATTTGCCAGATGGAAAAAGAATTTCAAAAGCTCACTGAGGAGAATCATTCCTTCAGAATTAGATTGGAGAGGAGCAAATGTAAGCTAGTGACTTTAGGAGAAATCAAGATGCTGTTAAACAGATCCAAACAAATGAAAGAATAGAAGGCAATGTAAAATGTCTCATGGGAAAAACCACTGACCTGGAAAATAGATCCAGGAGAGATAATTTCAAAATTATTGGACTATCTGAAAGCCATAATCAAAGAAAGGACCTAGAAATCATCCTCCAAGCAATTCTCAAGGAAAACTGCCCTGATGTTTTAGAACCAGAGGGCAAAATAGTGGTTGAAAGAATCCACTGATCACCTCCTGAAAAAGATCCCCAAAAGAAAACTCTTAGGAATATTATAGCCAGGTTCCAAAATTCCCAGATCAAGGAGAGAATATTACAAGCAGTAAGGAAGAAACAATTTGAATACTGTGGAAATACAATCAGGATAAAACAGGATCTGGCAGCTTCTACACTGAGGGATCAAAGGGCTTGGAATATGATATTCTGGAGGGCAAAGGAACTGGGATTAAAACAAAGAATCACCTGCCCAGCAAAACTGAGTATCATGTATCAGGGGAAAATATGGTCCTTCAGTGAAATAGAGGACTTTCAAATATTCTTGATTAAAAAACCAGAGTTGAATAGAAAATTTGACATTCAGATACAAGAAGCAAGAGAAGCATGAGAAGGTAAACAGTGAAAAGAAATCATAAGGTACCTATCAAAGTTGAACTATTTATATTCCTACATGGAAGAACATTAATTGTAACTGATGAAACTTTTCTCAGTATGAAAATAGTTGAAGGGAATAGAAATATATATACATACATATATATGTATATATATATATGAGAGTATATGGGCATATGAATACATATGTGAATGTCTGTATGTATGTTTACAGGTATACATAGATAGAGGGCACAGGACCAATTTAATAGGAAATTATGATACTTAAAGGGAGAAATTGACAGGTGAGAGAGGAATATAAAGAGAGGATATGGGGAGAGACAGAATGGGGTAAAATCTCTCATATAGAAGAAGCAAGGGTAGATGATTACAATGGAGGGGAAGAACAGGAAGGCAAAAAGGCAAAACCTTATTCTCATTGAATTTGGCTTGGGGAGGGAATGACATAGACACTAAATAGGTTGTATCACCCTGCAGGAGACTGGGGGGAAGGGGATGAGAGTGGGGATGATGGAGGGGAGGGCAGGCTGGGGGTAGGGCAGTTGGAAGCACCCACTTTTGAAAAAGGATGAGGTCAAATTAGAGAATAGAACAAGTGGGAGGTGGGATGGAAGGGAGGGAAATATAGTCAGTCTTTTTACAATATATCTACTATGGTAAGGTTTTGCATAGCTACACATATACAGCCTATACTGAATTGCTTATCTTCCCAATAAGGGTGGGTGACAAGGGAGGAAGGGAATGAATCTGGAATTCAAAATTTTAAAATCAAATATTAAAAAAAATATATAGATATATATACTATTATTAATACTATTTTACGTGTAATTGGGAAATAAGATATACAGGCACTGGGTCATAGAGGTCCACTGGAAAAGTTGAAAGGCGTATGGGAGAAAATATGGGAGAGAGCAGATTGGAGGAGGGGATATCCTGTGGGACTGCTTTTTTGGGATGCTGGGTAGGGTAAAAACAGGGAGAAAATTTGTGACTCAAAATCTGGCGGAAATGAATGATGTAAACCAAAAGTTAATAAAGCATTTGAAAAAAAAAAAAGAATGTTTGATATGCTAGACTGATTTTAAAAAAATTATTGTTAAATTTATGATATGTGGAATAAATTCATATAAACAAATATGCTTTGTGCTTTATTGCTTCTGTGTTTTGATTATGATTTGATTCCCTTGTGTCGAACAGGCTAATTTTCAAATTCCCTCCCATCTTTTCAGGCCTAAATTTTACCTTTTATAGAAAGTGTTTCCTGACAGCACCAAGATGAGGTTTTTACTATTACTCTATTACCTGTTTTCTAAGATAGTTACTTGGAATTCCTTCTAATCTGTCTTCGTTGTCCATCATTGTTTTTAAACTTTGAATTGTTGTCTATGTTTTTGTGTATTTTTTTGACTGATTCCTCAGATAGGCTATAAACTTCCTGAGGACAGAAACTTACCCTTCTCCTTTGTGTCTTTGTGCTCAATAAGTATATTGATTTGATTTAGTATGCTGCAAAATGTGTTACTTATGTGACACTCTCACATATTTATAGCCACCATTTCTGTGTTTGATGAACTAGAGTCAAAGGAGAGACCATATTCTTCTACAGAATCTTATTCCAGGCTCTACCCTGATACCCTTGAAAGCCTCGAGTGGTTTTAATACTATCTTTCCATGGTTGCTTATTTCACTTCATCTTTTGACCTTGAGGTAAAAATATTGTTTTCCAAGAGTTTTCAAAGGGTTGTTTCTTCACATTTTGTAGAAAGTCATAGCTTTGAGGAAATACCTTTTCACCAGCTAAGTGAAGTGTAAGTCCTAGACTGACTTGTTTGATTTCTTAAGTATTCTAGGAGCATGTCTTTGGCAACTGGGAGCCTCAGGCTGCCATTCATATGACCTAAAGTGTTCATCAACCATTAATAAAATGTCTGTTCTAACATTCTGATATTTAAACATGAGCAAAAGTTACTTGACTCTAAAGTTTTAGCCACACTTTAAAAATTGATCCTGTTTTGTTTTTTAAAAATGTTTTAGTGCATATGGAATGTTTTAATTTAAAATTGATCACCGTTTTATGACAGCCATTTCTAATGCAGAGACAAAATATGAGTGAGTCACTAAGACTATGTATGTAAGTACCCATGCCACTGTTGGGGGAATGATATTCAATGAATGTTTTGTGGTCTTTCACTTATCTAACCTCTGAACACAATTAGGGTGACACTGATGTATTCAGGACCATTGTGTTTGTCACTCTAAAAAGAGACACTTTAGAATAAGATATTCTATTTAAGAGATGGGACAAACTGGGAGGTAAAGCTGCCTGGGAAAATGAGATTTAAGTGTCTAGAAAATGAGATTAGCCTTCTCCACTTGATCTTTGGTGAAGCAGGGCTGAACTGAGATGTTTCAAAGCTGACAGATTCTTGTGAATTCCCCTTTTTCTTTTGCCATCACTGGTTCCAGGAGCAAAGGCCATAGGCCTTTTCTGCCCTTTCATTGTTTTTCAGTTCCGTTGTGTTGATTCCCATGTGGGAAATGGTATAACATATAACTAGAGAGCAGCTAAAGCTTCACTAAAGCCAGAGTACTTTATAATGGCCCTGAAGCTAATCCTATAGATTCTTTCCAATGGCTGCTAGAGAGGTTCCATCACCATGATTAATTGCAGGTGACATTTTGTACATTTCTCTAAGTGTTCAGTGAAGTGAGAAGGACGCTAGTGTGATAATTTCAAAGTCCAAAGCATCAAATACTGCATTGACATCAGAGTTATGGGACAATATTAGCCATATGGCAATTATAAAATATTTCCAAATAACTGCAGGAGCAATTAGGAGCTAGTATTTGAACTTTATTTTCTTTAACAGTCTCAACTACTCTGGCTATTGAGTTAAGAAGGTGATTGAATTGATGATTCGCTGTGTATCAGATGAGCCACAAAGTTCTAATAAGATGAGTTTATCACAGGGTAAGTGATCAAAGTGGATATCAAACTTATTAGTCAGTAATATATAATTAGAAAGTTCACCCTCTCTATGTTATCCATTTTGTTACTTAATACATCCAAGCTGACCCCAGTTATCCTACCACACAATTTTACCATTCTGCCCAAGGCTACCATTCCTACCCCATTAACAGATAATTAGGTAGCACAGTGGCTAGAATATTAGGCCTGAAGTAAAAATAACCCTGAGTTCAAATTCAGCCTCAAACCTTTGCTAGCTATGTGACAAAGGGCAAGTCACTGAAATGCTGTCTGCTTCAGTTTCCTCAACTATAAAATGGGGTAATAATAGCAAATACCTCCAAGGATTGTTATGAGGATTAAATGAGATAATATTTGTAAAAAGCAATTATCTTAGTGCCTGGAACATAGCAGGTACTAAATAAGTGCTTGTTTACTTTCCCTTCTTTTCCCAATAAAACCTCCCTACATTGGGGCTATGCTAATTAGTGAACATTTAATTGGGCCCCAGTCAAAACTTTTTCTCATATTACCCATAGGCTACCACTCCTGCCCTGACCACCCATCCCCACAAGAACAGCTACTTCCCTTTCTCTCTAGTGTTCTAGGAATAATAATCAAATCAATATGATCACTGTTTCTGGAAAAGGGCACCTCAGTGGATTGCCCTATGACTCCACTCACCATTCCTGTGATTTAACTTTTCTTTGATCAACACTTCCTTGTGTGTGATATATCCCTAACTATTTAGCACATTACCTGGCACAGAGCAAGGACTTAATAAATGCCCTTTGATTCATTATCCAGGTAAAATCTCATTTCAAATTGCTATCTATGTCATTTTTAAAGACTTGCATGCAGAATAGTTCTATAGGTAACTGTTGGTAAATGTTTCATATTTTAGAAATGGTCACATATATTGTAATTCCCATACTAAGATTTCAAATAGATTAAGTGTTTGTTCTTTCTTCCTAAGCCTATCTAAATTTCCTCTATGCTAGATTCTGGGGGAGGTAAAATAAAAATTGATGAAACAGTTCCTGCCTTCATGTTCTTATCATTAAGTAGCTTATATGACAAATAGATAAATAACCACAATACTTTTTGCCTTATCTTGGACAATTCATTCATCTATAGGCCTTATTTTCTTAGTTCTAAAACAAAGGAATTGGATGAGATGACCTCTGATGTGTCTTCCAACTCTAAATATGTGATTCTATGAGAATATATTATACAATCATAAAAAGGTGAGAGTGAAGTTCTATATAAGTACATTATCAACTGGTAGAATAAGGGAAGAATTTCCCCAAATGTCAAATTCCATTTATGTATATAAATGGGTAAGAAATAAAGAGGTATACAGAATGAAGAGACTATTTCAGGCACTGGGACAGTGTAAAAAACAAGGTACAACAATGAACTATGGGGTAGTCCATAGGAGTAGTGAGTAGTCCCAAGTGGAAAAAGCATAGAGTATATAGAGGGGAAGATCATGAGATATTAAGTAGGTAGCAGATTTAAGAGAACTTTCAATGCCAGGCTTAAGATTTTCAGTTTTAATTGATAGGCAAAAGTAAATCATTTTAATGTTTTGCACATAGGAATGGTATGACCTACTCTAAACATAGAGATGGTTGTATTGGGAGCAGTGTGAAGGAAGGTTTAAAAGGAGAAATAGCAGAAGCAAAAGAGCTGCTCTAAGCATATTGTAATAGCCCAGGAAGATGACAATGAGGACATATCATAAGATGGTAGTAAGGACAATAAAAAGTATGGGGGAGGAGCCAAGATGGTGGAGTAGAAACGGGATTTCCGAAAGTCTCCTACTTCCACCTCCTCCAGTACATGTAAGAAATTGCTCTAAACAAAGGAAGTTTTTATTTTGGGGGGGGTCTTTTGGTGGGGGGAACAAAGGGGGAAGGAAGAGAATATGCATAGTTCCACTTAGGAAATATTTAGTCTGATGTGCTGGCGTGCAGGTACAAATATTAGGCAGAAAGCAGAAAATCAATGACTGAAGGGGGAAATTGGGATGGCATTGGAAAGACAGACCTTCTTAAAGGTGAGAAGTGAAGGTATGGGACTGGAGGTGGAGAGAAAGGAAGGAATTTGGAGAGAGAAGAGGACAAGGGCAGAACCTCAAACAGCACTCTGAAGAGGTTAGAGGGATGAGAAGAGGCAAGAAGACAGAAGTAATCAGAGGTATTAGAACAAGGAGAGAGTAGTGTTGCAGAAGACAGGGAAGAATATAAAGGGTAAGAAGTATTTAGTGTCAAATGCTAAAGGAAAATGAGGAAAAAAACTAAGTATACATGTTATAGTTGATTTTCAGAAATATTACTTTTCTTTTGTACATTATTTTTGATGGTTGTGCTTCCCAAAATATTTTTGGAAGAATAAATAAAACCCAGTTATCTTCAATTAAGAGAAAACAAAATAACATCACTCTTTGCAGTGAAGAAACAAAAATGTTGTTTATTTAGAGATCATGTCAAGTATTCAGTAGTAGATGATTCATTGCCATCATAGACATACATACTCAAAATGCCTTGAATTCAATTCCTGTTTTAACATTCATAGAAAAAAAAAACAGGGGAAAGGGGATGTTGACATTGGAAATTCAGAAGACATTTATCACAAGAGAATCTCAATACAAAATTACTGTGGGGAAACTTTCCATTATGGCTGGCATGCTAAATGTTAAAGGCTTGCTTGCAAGCTACCTTACCTCAAAAATACATCACCCATTGAGTAGTCTTCCTTTAAAATGGATTTTTATCACACATCTTATAAGTATCTAGTATCAGATTTTAACTCATGTCTTCTTGATTTCAGGCCTATCACTCTATACACTTCATCACCTAATTGACAAGATTCTGTTAGAGAAGTGGTAGAAGAAAGAGAGACCATGACTGAGACTGAGAAAGAATGACAGAGACAGAGGTAGATCATATTTATGCAGATGATTATATATATATATACACACACACATGTATATGCATACATATATAATGAAATTGAAATATATATTTGTTTGTTTTACATAGTTGGTTGCATGTTGCCATACTTTCCCATTAGACTGGGAGCTCCTTGAGAGCAAGGATTGTGGTTTACTTTTCTTTGAATTCCCATCAGTACAGTACCTGGTACACAGAAGGTGCTTAATAAGTGTTTACTAACTGAATAGTCCAAATGGAGAAAGAATGGTGTAGACAGCCAAGAAGTGCTTCAGACACTTGAATTATAGTAACATAAAGAAAAAAAGTATCACAACTAGAATGAGAGTCCAAAGGGAGCATTTCCTACTCCTTCGAGGAGGAGGTAGAGATGATGGTATGTGGCATGGTATGGCAATGACCTAGAAGAGCAGTAAAGATCCGGGCCCTAAAAAGATGAGGCAAAAGCTTTCACATCAGGAAAATCTAGGAAGAGAGTTCATGGTTCCAGTAGAAAGGGGATAGGGACTATGGTCTTCAAGGAGAGGACATTATAAGAAGATGACAGGGAAGGAGGGTAGAGGTCTGGGACCCAGCAAGATATTGTAAAAGGTTACTTATAAGAGATGCGGGGAATGAGGGGAAGAATTCAACTTTTAGTCATGTTTGTTCAGATATTTTCATTGTGGGGCAGAGTATGCAGTAGTGGAGAGACAACTGGCTTTGGAGTCAGGAAGACCTGAGTTCTCAAATACTGGCAGAACAATGCACTTAATGTCTCAATACTCTAGGCAACTCTCTAAGACTGTACTTTGCAGAGAAGGTACTGACTTGCTTTGGAAGAAAGAACTTCATCTACTAAATTACCAAGTCAAGTCTTTATTTTATTTTCAGTGTACTGGCAATTCTCCTGACAGAGAAAACAAAAATAAAAACAAAGTATGAATTGAAAAAAAAAAGGAATTTTAAAAACTTTTTAAATAACCCAATTTTGTTGATTTCTTTTAACATCATAATTCCCAATATATCCCTATCTTCCACACCTGCTCTCCAGAAAAAAAAAAACATACTTTATAACATTGAATAAAAATGCAGTTCAGCAAAATCATCAAATATATTAGGCAAGTGAAATGTTATCTGTAGTGTTCCACACCCATAGTCACTCACTTAGGTAAAGAGAAGACAAAGTTAAATTCTCATATCTGTGAGTTGAAATTTAAAGTACTTCAGAACATCTGGCCAGGTATAAGCATTCTTTTTAAATTGTACCTTCCCTCAGGCCCAACTGCAGCCAATTCTTATCAATTTAAGTAGAAGTTAGAGTTTCTGAAAACGTTGAGAAGCTCTTGGGGGGGGGGGGGGGAGAGAGAGAGAGAGAAAGAGAGAGAGAGAGAGAGAGTTCTGTATTTTCTGAGATTCAAAGCTTGTGACATTGTTCAGTCACTGCTCTGGTTTGTTTGTTATTTTTAGTTGTATATGCTAGAGAATGGGGCCGATTTTAGCAAAATTCTTAATCAGAGTTTGAAGTTTGTCTCTATTTCAATGTTTCCCTGATGTAATTTTCTTCTTTTCCTCCACAATATCGAAAGTCTTTATGTAAAACAAGACCAACTGGCCTCCAAGGCAGTGGACCTCAGCTTCCCTAATTCAACTGTCTGGTCAACTAAGTTAATGCTGTTGCATTAAGTCACTTGGAATCTGGGTCTGTCAGACTTGCTGTGTGTGCAAGACCACATGAGTTGCCACACCCTTACCCTTATGACCTACTGACAAATTTTGAAATGAATATAAAGGAAGACAGTGTCTAGAGACACCAGGTGTCACTATTCTTGTATCTTCTTGCTGTTTCAGGGCAAAATGAACCTCCTCCTTTTTAAAATGTTCAATGATTTACGAGATTATAAAATTGTGAGATTATGAGAGACGAAATAATGATTTATGATACTATGAAAAATGACTTGTTTCGTGCCAACATCAAGTCTGAACAGTTTTGGCATTAAACTAATGCCTACAGCATACTCCCTATTTTCAGCACTTTGGTCTTCCAGGGTCCCAGTGTTTTCATTTTATTTTCCAACTACTTACCAAATTGGACTTGGCCTCCTTGGAATGACTTATGTTCAAAACTTTTTTCAACCTTTAGACACCAAAATTTACCTATTCCATTTTCACAATATTCCTCAATGCCAATCCCATCCTTTTATCAGCTTATTTCACTAGCTAATCCAATAGAATAATCTTTGATAATGTGTTAATAGTTTAATGAATTATCCTTCCTAAATAACATATTTACATTTTAATATGGGTCTTTACAAGATAAGATGCCTTAATTCAAATAGGCATGTCTAATGGTCTCAGAAAGCGAAGTAAGAATATAAAAGGAGTTTAGGAAAGAATTATTAGGAAATCAAGATAAGCACTATCATTACACAGTAGCTAAAAGGCTAAGAGATTATCATTTTAACACTTAAATGAAATTCTAATGTTGCCAAAAATTTTCACAAGACCACTTTTTTTTGTAGCCAGAAGGATAGAATCTCAATTAAGAAAACAGGAAGGGATAATACAAATCCGAATTTTGAGATAAAATTGTATTATTTAAGAAGAATTATGGAGCAAGTTTATGAGATGGTAGCTATTTTCACATGATATCAAAATATCTGAAAAAATTAGAAAGAAATGAGTGAACCATCCAGATGTTTTATCCAGATGCTTCCAAATATTTCAAATTTGACTTAACAAAGGTCTACAATAGTAGACCTAATATCTGAATGATAGAATTTTAAGCTTGATGTTCCTATGCTTAGATATCGTATGAACATATCCAACAAATATACATACACATATGTATACACACATATGATTAATCTGTGCCTGGGTTTATACCTACCCATCAACTCACAGCTCTGAACATATTTTATGTGTTTATGTTGTGGTCTGTGTTTATATTTCAATTGTCTGTATCACTGCAGAATATAAGCACTTAGTCAAAGGTGTCACTTTTCTACAAACACCACTCAGTGACAAGGAAGAGATACCCTCCAAACTTGTAACATGGCTATATTAAGACTAAAATAAAAGAATTATGTAAACAACAAACCAATGGATATTATATACTATTTCTAAAAACCATCAGAGAGGATGTTTTCAAGACTCTTAAGTTATCACCACTTTCTCTCAGTCTTTGGCTAAACTAACTTCAAATTTAGGGACTTTCCTGAGGGGAGAGGGAGGTATTTTATGCCAGAATGTTTGAGTAATATCAAAACTCATGTGTATAATTCTAAATATCAAGTTTTCACTCTTTTACTTTCCATTTCTTTCAGAGAGAAATTTGATTTAAAAATACCAGAAGGAAAATAATAAAATCACAGAATGGTCAAATTAACCTTTCATAAGTGAATATTATATAACTTAATTAATATGCAAATATTCAATTATTAGAGAATGAAAGAATGTGATTATCTCAGCATGAGCATTTGAGATATATTTCAGCACCTTTCCTCCCTCCTCTTCTAAGTCTGGTTTAGTTCAGGAGTTAGGGAACTAGGCCCCTTTGACTACATTTAGCTGACATACTGAGTGCCTCCATGTCTCTCCCTTAAATAAGCTCCTCCTCAAAGTGCTTCTTATCTAATAAAAGGATGTCATGCCATGTCAAAGATCACTTCACAGCTGTTCTGGTATATTAACTTGATGCTTAAAGTATAGACATTGACAGTCCCAATTATATACATAACTAAATATGTGACTCCCAAGCAATTTGGCTTCAAGAGACATCAAGAGGCTGTGTAGCAGTACTTTAGCTAACTGTTCATTCATTTGCCATCCCCCTAGCCCCAAATAGCTGTGGATTTTCCAAACAGCTCTCACAGTGAACATGCATGGTTCACATTCACAGGAGTTGGAGGAAGACCCTTATTTTAATCAGTCATAGTTCTGCTCTTTAGATCCCTATACCTCTGTCAATAAAGATTCTTCTTTTCATTGTAACTGGCATTATTTTTCAAGTAGTAGAAGATTTCCTTAGAGATTAATTTTATAATCTTTAGGTTTCATACATATACAATGAAACAGCATGAGGTTATAGTGAGTGATGACTTCCATGCTTAAAAAGTCTATCAATTTGACTTGCTTTCTTTCCCAATGCTATTTTGGGGCATCTAATCAGATTTCATGGTTCTATTTACATGTGCAGTAGTCTTTCTGCTATTCAGATAGAAGCCTAGTTTAAATGTAGATGGGATTCTATTGGCATGGAATCCATGGAAAGCTTCAAGTGCCAACTATGCTATGTGCCAACCTATTTAAGAGAAATATTGGCTTCTTGCACAAAGGAAGAAAAATGAGGCATGAGTGTTTCCAATTAGTCTTAATGGGATATTAATTTGAAGATTTATTCTTCATCTTTAACATGCTTATGATAAATCAGCTTACTTCCAAACCCAACTCATTTAATAAAGAGAGCAATGTTGATTCATTTCTTGGCACTTGTCCTTACAAATAATTCAGGTCTAGTACAGTAGCCAGCAGTCAAACAAGGTATGAAAGATACATAAGAGTAGAAATAAAGATTAATGGAATCAGAAGGAGGTAGACATCTTAGGATAAAACTTGAGAGGCCTAAACACATAAGTCTTGTCAAGAAGCTAAATGAGTAGTGAATTGGGGTGAAGACTCAACCATGGCATATGAATAAAAAATTAAGAATTCATACTAAGCTTAAGGAGATTCAGTAATGAACTGTTTAACAAAATCTATTCTGTGACAAAATTTCTCATTTTATGGACAACTAGAAATATGAGATCAATGTTGATGCAATTAGGTGGATCTGGAAATTGTTTGGAGCACATCTTTGTGGACTATAAGGTTGAGAAATGTATAACCATAGATGGTGGAGGATTCAGAATTGATTAAATGAAAACCTAAAGAATGGTCATCAGTGTCAACCTGTACAGATATTTCCAGGGGGTCCAACTAAGGATCTCTTCTTTGATCTATGTTGCATAATATTTCTGTCAGTGATTTGACTGAAGCTATAGTTGGCACACTTACCAAGTTTGCAAATGATATAAAGGTAGTGACTAGCAATACATTATATGGGAGTACACAGGTAACAAGATCTTGACACATTGGATCAATGAAACTAATCTAGTAGTATGTCCAGTATCTTGAACATATTAGGTATTTAATGATTGCTTATTGAAATGCACTGAATTGCATTAAAGATTACATTTAATTGCAATAAATATAAAGTCCTGTAAGGGTAGAAAAATCTACTGCATAAGTAAAGACATGGTGAGCTATAGCTAGCAAAGATTTACATGAATATCTGAGGTATTTTTTTTGTTTTGTTTTTGTGACTTCGAAGCTTAATATATACATACACACACACATATATATATATATATATATATTTTATTAGTAGGACAATACAGAACCCCACCAAAAAATGTGATTTTTAAGCTCCATTGAGACATACTGTCCCAAACTAGGAAGGTATGAGACATTCCATTCTATCCTGGTTAGAACACATCTAGAAGTGAATGCTTAATTCAGTAAATCAATTAATAAACATTTATTAAGTACCTACTGTGTGCCAGGGACATAGAACCACATACTAGAAAGTATATTGACAAGTTAGAGCACATCTAACTTTCTGAGACCTCCTAAATCTAAGACCAATGAAAAGAGAAGATAATATGAACTACTCTCTTATCCACTGATCTTTTAAGGGATTTAAAAGGGGATTTGTTAGGAAACCCATAGGTTCCACAGGTATCCATACAATATTAAAAGAACATAAAGATCTCCAAGATCCACATTATATATACCCACATGGCAAATTTATGGAAGGATGTGGACAAGAGTAGCAGAGAATGGGTAACTATGGTTGAATTGCATGGAATTCACATTTTGATACAATTACAAATCCATTAGAGTATTGGAATATTATCAAGTAGCATTAAATGACAAACACACAGCAGGGGTAGAAGGTTCCATAACAAATGGAAAGACAAAGAGTTTATGACTTAGAAAACTCTAATAAACTGGCTTTCCACATCAGCTTTAGGGCATTTGCTTTTCCTTATAATTTTCCTTCTGCTGAATTTGATATTTACTCAATTATAATTTGATTGCCATAGAATTACTTTTTCTATGAAATAATTTTTCAATATAGCATACAGAAATCTATAGAAGTTAAGTGGCACAGTAGATAGAGTGCTGGGTCTGAAGTCAGGAAGACTCATCTTCCTGAGTTCAAATCTGGCCTCTGACACTTACAAACTGTGTCATCCTACTTAATTCTGTTTGCCTCAGCTCCTCATCTGTAAAATGAGCTAGAAAAACTTAAAATCTTATGAAAAATGAGTGTTGAAAACTATCTTTACATGTAATTGGAAAAAAATACTATTAAGTGGGAAAAAATAAATATTTTTTCTCTATAACTATTGTATCTTCCCAATTAGGGTGTGAACTCCTTGAGGAAAAAGATTATTTTGATTTTTCTTTTTATTCTTATTGGCACAGAGTAGGTGCTTCATAAATATTTGCTAAATTCAATTTAAATGACCCATGACTATGTTTTGAAGGAACTTAGAAATTCTTCCAAGTGGAGATAAGTAGGGGGGAAGGAGAGCATATTTTATACATAGGGCATTGGGGAAAAAATGGGAGATGAAATATGCTGTGTATGGAGCAAACCAGATTGTGGAGGGTTCTTTAAAGATCTGGGAGTCATCAGGAGGGATAGGATATTTGAATCCATGTGAGCAGATGAGATCACTAAGGAAAAGAGTTTAGAAAGAAAAGAGAAGAGAGGACTCCACGTAGAGTTGTGGGGTACATTCAAACATAGTGGGCAGTACACACTTGTTGATTCTACAAGGAGAATTCGATAACATGGTCAGATAGGAAGAGAATCACAACAAAGAGAATCCAGGATGCGAAACTAATCAATTGTGGCAAAAAGAAGTCACAAAAGATGAAGACAGGGGAAAAAAGGTCATTGGATTCAGCATCTATCTAAGAGATTATTGGTAAATATGGAAAGAATAGTTACAGTTGAGTGAGGGACAAAGGGGTCAAAAGTTAGATGCAAGTCTTCATTAAGGGATTGATACATGACTAATAAGCGAGGAAATGGAGGCAATGACTATAGATAAACCTTTCTTGGACTCCAGCTATGAAAAAGATAGGATAGTAGCTTGTGAGAATGCCAAGGTCAAATGAAAGTAGTGGTTCTTGTTTTCTTATTTATAGTGAAAATCTGGGGATTTTGGTAATAGTAGGGAAGGAGGCAATATATAAGAAGAGGCTGAAGGTGAGAGAGGGAATGGGAATGATCAAGAGGCTGTGCACTGAAAAGATACAGTGGAAGGATTAGGTGAGGAGAAGTATCTATAAAAATAGACTCCAAACTCTCTGAGGTCGACTGTTCTGCATTCCTTGTATATTCTCACCTCCCACAGACAAACAGATGACAGATACTAAATATTTAAAAAAAATTAATGAAAATAACAGGAAAACAAAACCAAGATATAGGGAAAAACCCATTGGATCAGCATTCATGAAATCTGTTTCAGTTCAAAATGTACAACTAAAATAGTTTTTGAAATTTAAGCAGGTCAGTTAATCCTTCTTGGCCTTACTCTGCTCATCTCTTAATTAGAAAGAATATATTGTTAACAATCCTTTGCTTTCAAAGAAGACAAATAGTGTCACAATGTTGGAGTCAAGATGCAGTGTGTTTGGCTGTGGCTGATCAGCTTTCTTCATGTGTGGTGTGTGTGTGTTTCAACCACAGGTTGCAATCCCCATTTGCTGCGGTAAGCAAGCCAGGTTTGGGAGAGGCAGACAATTTTTAGGGGACCTTTTCTAGCCCCTTCCTCCTGCCAAAAAAGTGAGAAGTCTTTAAAAGGGATGCTCAGACACTTAGGGGGCTGCTGAATTCCACTGCTGTTTAGGTTCAGTGTTTTGGGCAGGGCTGTAGCTGCAGCTCCCAATGTATCCATACATGCTGCTTCATCATTCACTTCAAAGTGAATGAAGTGGTGGATGACTGATGACTTGCATGTGAATTTGATTTAGGGGAGGTGGAGTTGTGCAGAATTATCAATCTCACTCTCTCTCCCAGAATCATTAATGTCCAGTGGCAAGATAGCAGTCAAGATGATGAATGCGTATTGCAGTGGATGACCTTGGCTTCTTGTAGGTCTGTCCAAGCTCTGAGCACTCTACAACACCTGCTTCAGTCACCTTTGTGGCAACTAAAACAAAATTGTTCTCATCTGCCCATTCTGTTGGAATAAATATTCACAATGCTTGGATAGACATCCCCCTAACTCACTGGTTTGAAGCCCATTGGCAACCCTCAACCTGGTTTAACCCATCTGCCAAGACAGTTTTGCTGGGGCATGGTCTCTGTGCTTACTGTAGCCATAGTTTAGAGGCAGGTAACAGGTGGACACCAAAGTTCAGTGATCCCATACACCCCAGGAAGAATAGACTACAAAATCAAAAAATCTGAGAGATGGAAGATACCTCAGCAACCATATTGTCCAACTCCAAACCATGAACAAAATAGAATCACAACTGTAACATGCCAGACAAATGATTACCAGCTTCTGTTCGAAGACCTCTAAAGAAGAGTGTCTCCTTTGGGACATCTTTAAGGTCTCTTTCAGTTCTAAAATTCTATAGGTCTAAGGAGTTCTTAATCATGCTCCCCTTTGGCCATTTGGTGAAGCCTAGGCTGTCTTCTCTGAATTATGTTTGTTGTCTATGTTCATAATTTTTAAAAATATATAAAATTGCAGTTAAAAGTTAGTGAAAAAAATTATTTTTTTTCTCTTTGAAGTCTTAAATTTATCCATGACCCTTGGGAATTTGTGTATCACAAGTTAACAATCCTAGATTTTGGGTTTAACCTTTCTAAGAATGGGAAGATTAATGTCATCCAAATGCAGTGGCTCTCCCTTGGACATTTAAAAATTTTAGTCTTCCATTCTCTTTTGTCTCTAGTCTATATAATTTCACCCCTCTGTTATGACAACTGTGCTTCAGATAGGTTAGAAATGTAACTAATTAACTAATTAGATAACAAATTATAATCGTTACATTTTAGTCTGCCTGCTGAGATTTGGGAACACATTAAGGAAGCCTCAAAGAGAGTGATGCTGTTTTTTAACCTTGCTTCTACATTCTCAGGGTACCCACCTTTGGGGATTGAATCCCTGAAGGGGCCTATAGCTTCTAACCTTAGAAGTTCAATGATCCAGGTTTACCCAGGAGTGATTTATACCTATGTATCATATCACTTTTGTTTTCTTAAAACAAGAAAGGCAATTAAGTGGGAACATGAAGGATGAGAAAATGAGTAGAATGTATGAGAGATGGTAGGGAGTAGAAAGAAAGAGGGAAAAGGAGAGAAGAGGGCAGGGGGCAAGGCTATGAAGGAAGAGAGAGAAAAGTTAGTTTTTAAGATCTAATGGCATACTGGGTTCCAAGATATGGTAGGTTAACTGAAAAGGCTCCAAATCCTTAAACTTGTGTAAAGACTGTTTTACAAAGAAACATGTATGTGATAAAGTTTCTTTAGGGAAACCATTAACAGCAGTGGACAACATTTGAACTTCCTTTTTTGGAATTCTTTTATTTACCTCTATAAAGCAGGAAATATGATAGCATGCTTGAAATATTTCTCCCAGAAGTGTGCAAACTCCAAGTATTTATGTAGCATCACTTTACAACAAACAAGACACAATAAATAAAAAACAAAGAACAAATTCCCTGCACTGAGATCTTGGGATCTGTATATCGTTTTTATTGTTTGTATTGTATTGTGTATCCAAAGTGCATACTTTAGAAGAAAATTTTAAACAACCCTCCAACATTAGATACAAATAGACTTTTCAGTTATCCTCCACCACATTACATGTGTATCGTTGTTTTTAAAGTCTAAAATATTGCTATTTGTGTGGGGGGAGGTGCAGAGGGGGAATGAGAAGACCCATGAGTGACCTTATCCATGCTGAGTATTTGCTGCTACTCTTCCTTGGTGTTGAGCCACAATGACTGTTTTCAAGACACACCACTGTTGGCACATGTGTGTGTGTTTGCCTCTTGGGCTTTTTCCCACTTGTTTCCAATCCTTCCCCCCACCC
>NW_027185655.1:64753892-64863649 GCF_028583685.1 Petaurus breviceps papuanus
CCCCCCCCACTGCCCCACCATATACTGCAGCATACTAGGGTAGATGCCTCTTCACTTTCCAAATAACACTGAAGCATCTTCTCAATCATTTCTGTAAGACTGATCCTCTATCATGTAAGTCAGAAGCTTTCTGTAGGTTAAGGTGCATGAATGGGAATGCCAGTCTCACATGCTCTTTTGAACTCCTCCCAACCATTTATCCCACTCAGGAAACCAATCTCCTAAGCAGCTTTTGAAAGTTCTTAGGAAATGGAGTTACTGAGTGGTCATGTGGGTTACCAACTAAATAGCTGATCATTTTCTAAAGTACATGAACAGAGTTTACTGATAATGATGATGATGTTGACAACATATTTGCATCATGACACTAACACTTCTAGAATGACCTGCAATTTAATAAATTGCTTTCATATATTTTATCCTTATGACATTTTTAATAGCCCTATAAGGTAAGAGCAATTTGGGCTATGAATTGAGAAGAGAATCAAGAAAATTAGGTCTTTTTCTTCTTTGTGGATACACAAGAATTGTTCTAGTTCCTTGTGTACTTGGAGGGGAGAATTAGATTTTTTTTTAAGTCTATAAATAGAATTCTCTCCAAGAGAAACATCTTGAAATTATCAAATTTTAAGTTATCCTGGTTTCATCCATCCCCTCACATACTCACCAAAGAAAAGTCCTTCTTTGGGAAGTATTAAAATCTCAAAGAACAACATTTTATGGGTGATTTTGGAGTTAAGTAACTGACTGTCCTTAGCTGCCAAGTATGCCCTCAGTTTATTCAAGATAAATCAAGTTTTCTCCAGGCTTGTGTTCACTGGGACTGAGAACTTGAATTTCAGTGAGACTGAGCAAATTCAGAGGTGAATTAAGAGGGAGGGGAAGAATAGCATTGTGAATGAAGGAGAATGAGGAAGTGTCTAGTGATTAGAGGCCCTGGCAGTTTACATATGGGTGTGGAATGAGAGCAATGGATCTGTGAATGGGAAGGAGGGAGTCAGTTGAGATGGCATGTGAGAGAGTCAGTCAATATTAGTTAATGCTAGAACCTGCAGTGACTGTAAGATTATGTACAGCTGGCTCAGGGTGGAAATGGGGACTACATTGAGAAAGGTGCATCAGATTCTATAACTTAATTCTTTGCCCAGTTTCTGAGCTCCACCTAATTGCCTCAAGGGAAAAGGCAATGGGGGATTTTGTGAAATCAATTTGTGATGAAAACTCTCTGAGGGGAAATATGACTTTTAACATATGCTCTCATGTAAGAAGAGTGGAAGGTCCTTGAGGACAGGAACTATTACATTTCTTTCTTTGTATACCAAGTGCCTAGCAAAATTTGTTTTCTGTAGGAAGAATTTACCTGAAAGCTAGGGGTTAGATTATAATACCCTCTTCACCCTCTCCCCCCAGCTATTTAGTTGGAAATTTGTGATGTAGTTAATTGGAGCAAGGATGCTAACTGTTAAGGAAGATTAGGATTGGACCATTCCAACTGACACTTAAACAAATACTCAGAAGTTTGTGAGATGTGCAATAGGGACATTTAGTGTTGGGGGCTGTGGCATCATAGGATTCAGAACTGGAAGAAACTTCCTAGAGGCCATTGAGTTTAAGCACATCATTTTACATAGAGGTTAAGTAACTTGTCTAAGGTTATACACACAGAGATAGTAAATATTTGAGGCAAGATTAGATCCCATGCTTTCCTCACTCTAAATTCATTGCCCTATCCACTGTTATTTTGCCTCTTAACCTTTTTTTTAGAAATGCTTAGCTCTTTTACATTTCTCTTAAACTCTGATAGCTCCAACCATCTTTTCTTCATTCTTCATTTGCTTATGAGGTTTTTATGCCCTAATACATGGTCATGTTTTATGATGGTGCCATGTCCACTTGAGAAAAAAGGTAAACTTCTATTTAATTTTCTCCAGAGGTTTGTCATGTTTAACTTTTCTAAAACTCTATTAACTTTTTCTTATTTACTTTATGGTTAGATTTATCAAGTTCTGAGAAGGGAAAGTTTGGATCCCTCAGTAGTATAGATTTACTGTCTATTTCCTCCTATAACTCATTTCATTTTTCCTTTAAGAATTTGTATGCTATGCCATTTGATGCATAGATGTTTAGGGACTGAGATATCCTATTATCACATTTGATCAAGATCCACTAAAATGACTACAGAGGTTTTATCATTATCACTGGACAGTTAGACATAATCTGATTTCAAGTAAAAGGGGGTTCCCACCAATCAAAACAGCTTATCACTCCAAATACAGACCATGTTTCCTTTATAAATTCGATTTGTATTTAATCTAAGTGTAAACTATAATTATCTTAGTTTTATTTTTTTAATCATACACACACACCTTATGTCACTAGACTTATTCTACAATTATAGAAGAAAAGCCTTTTTCATGAATTTTCAGCCCTAGACTATACAAAATCAATAGAATATAGGCAGTCAGTTGAGGTTGGTTGATCAAGCAATTCTATCAGAATAATTGATGAGAGTTTGTATGCTTATAATAAATCTCTGATCTCATCAATATAGGTATTCCCTCAACCAGTTCATAACCTTTCTTATCTTCCATATCTTCTAATCCTGTGCAAAACTAGTTCACAATCTCCCATATATCTTCTGTAGAGTATCCTGGAGACCTTTTTCTAGTTTGTTTGTTTTTTTTTTTTTTTTAACAATCTGTGGGTGCTAGTACACCACTAAGTCTGTGTCTCTGTCATTCCATAATCTTGCTCCATGACCAGTATGCATTTTTTTCTGCTCATGTATTTTTTGAATGATCTTTATATTAACTCATCGATGATATTATGTTGCAGTTTACTTAAGTCTTCATTGCCCAGTAGACTATGTGCAATTTCATTTCTTCAGAGATTATAATGTTCTCTATAAGTTTGGTTGAACCAATGAACAAAAAAGCATTTATTAAGTACTAAGCATTGTACTAAAGTCTGTGGTTATAACTAGAAAATCAATGCAGTTTCAACTTTCAGGGAGCTCACATTTTAAATGGCGGAGAGAACACATGTAAGAAAATTCAGCTAAAAGGAGGATAAAAAGAATGAACAATCTGAAAGTTAGAGGGATAAAGCATAAGGAAAAGCCAAGTAGCCCTTAGGGCACACTGGTAGTAACCAAGGATCTGGAGCAGCAAGTCAGATTGTAAGGTCCAAAAGGATTTTAGCATTCAACTGATGAATAAAATGGTGGGGGGAGGGGGGAAATCTATTAAATGCTTCCTAAGTGCTAAGCATTGTGCTGAAAACTAGAGATAGAAGAAAAGAGAAATTGTCTGTTCTTAAGAAGCTAGTTTTCTAAATGGGGAGGGGGGTGAGAACAATACATATAATGGAGCATAGATGAAGAATGGTCCCCCACCTTTCTTTCTAGGTAAGATGTTTGAAGGATACAGTACTAGTAGAGCAGATGGTAAGGCCTGGAGGTCTTCCCTTTTAGAGGAAGGATTATAGTTGGTAATTTCTTGCTACTCCAAATGCATTCTTCAGGGGAGAGGCTGACCTGCCCACCAGCATTGGGAAGAGGCCCCCAAGAGATGTCCTTGGCCTAGGGTGAACAAAGGGCAAGAATGGAGGAAGCCCCCTCCTTATGGGATTTTTTTTCTTAAATAAGTTTTAGAGTCTATGCTTACAGAACATCCAATTTTGCAAGCAATCTTTTTCATACTTTTCTATTTAAAGCAGGGATATATACTGATAAATGTTTAATGATGTCTCTCCAAAAATAAATGTATGTATAACACACACTTAAGTTCAGTCTGCAATATTAACATTTTCTCCATTACTTTGTTAGGTCTAGATGGTCAACAAAATCATAAATCCAGCCATAGTTATAGAAATTTGGTGATTTCCAAGGTGAAAATGCTCATACTGAAAATTTAATAATTGGCTCTCACCAGTTAGCACAAGTTAGCTCCACCATTCTCTTGTTTTAAAGCCAATATAAACTTAACAATTCAGTTTCCCTGGAAAAGTGACCATGTTATACCATTAGCACATCTTTATTGCTTTTATATCAACTCAAAGAGTTGGAAGAGACCTCAGAGGGGGGCTACTTCAACCTATGTCTCAACAAATATTCAACATACAGCATAGCCAACAAGAGTTCAAGCAAGTGTTGCTTAAAGTTTTCTAGTGGAAGAAATATACTACTTTTGTTGCAGCCCTTTCTAGTTTTGAATTATCCTAATTTTTAGCAAGCTTTTCCTTATTTCGTTCCTAGATCTGTTGTTGCTGTTGTTGTTCAGTCATGTCCAATTTTCCTAGTCATTTAGACTTGTTTGGTATTTTGTTTTGTTTTGCAAAGATACTGGAGTGATTTGCCATTTCCTTCTCTACTTCATTTTATAGATGAGGAAACTGAGGCAAAGAAAGTTGTGATTTGCCCAAGGTCATAGAGTTAGTAAGTGCTTGAGGCTAGATTTTTAACTCAGAAGATGAATCTTCGAGACTTAAGGCCTGGCAATCTATCCACTGCCCTACCTAGCTGCCCTGCAGCTGATTCTAGTTTTGGATAATTCTAATTTTTAGCAAGTTTTTCTTTATTTCCTTCCTTTATCTGCTTCTCAGGAATTTCTACAAATTTTGTCCTACTTCTTCCCCTCCACCCCAACAAACAAAAAAGTCTCAACTCTCTGCCATGTGACAGCCCTTTAAAGATAGTTATCATGTCCCATGTCATATCTTTATCCTTACAGTTTTTTACTACAATCTCTAGTTTTCAGGCTGTACTTTAGAAGATAGGATAGCAAATAATCTACAGGATTCAAAGAGATGTTGAAAAAAATGACTGGATTAGAGGGCAGGGAAAAGAAAGGAAAGGGTGAACACTGTGCTGTGAGAAATGGGGATTTTGTAAACATAAGTGCAAAAGCATAGCATATAGGATTGTGGGAAGCTGACAGTCTAAATAGAGGCAGAAAAGGGCCAGTAGGGCATTTTCTAATTAGAAGAGGAAGGGGAATTGAGGAGAGTAGTAGGTAAAAGGAGGAAGATGTAAGAGGGAATTAAGTGATTTATTCAAAAGACAAAGGTGGTGGCTTATGTGGTCATGGTTTGGCTTGGACTCCTTTGCCTATTCTATTTTCCTTGTGTGTGTAATGTGGTATATACTTTTGTGCACACAGATATAGTTATATATTGTTTACTTAATTTTATCTCAGAAAACAAAATTATAAGGGGAACAGTGTATTTGGACTCACAGGAACTGAGTAGGAATTCTGGTTCTGTCACTACCTGGATGGCCTCAGGCAAACCACTTCACCTCTCTCACTCAGTTTTATCATGTAAAATGAAAGGGTTGGGTTAGATGAACTGCAGTCCCTTCTTTCTTTAAATCTATGAAATAGGATTGATTGTTGATTCTTCTGCAGTAATGACTTGTGCTCTCACCTTCTTTACTGGGCAATTACTCTACCATCATTTCAACCCCTTCTGTGAGGGATTAATGATTTTAAAAAATGCTATAGTGTTGATCACAGAGCCTGGCTATAAGAATAATTGGAATTATTTAAACCAAGTACCGGATCAGAGTTAAGAGACCTGGTCAAAAGAGCAGTTAGTCATGAGACCTGGGTTCAAGTCTGGTTCAAGTCAAGCCATGTCATTTACTAGCCATGTGACCCTGGGTAAATTGCTTAACCTCTGAAAGCCACCAGCTTTCTCATTTGTAAAATGAGAAGTTTGGATCAAGTGTTCTCTTGGGTCTCTTCTAGCTTTGACATTCTTCTATGAGTAAAGCTCCTTAAAGAAAATAGACTGGAATGCAAAAAAAAAAAAAAAGCTACTCTATATTTTAAACAGTGATTTTGTATAATTCTCTTTAAAAGAACATTGTTATTTTTTTTCTTTTTAAAGAGATTTAATTTTGAGTGTGTAGCCTGAATTTGAGGTTGTTTATACTTTGGCCAATGTAGAGAAAAAGACTTTAATTCCATAATTCAATTTAGGGCAATTAAACAAACTAATTGAATTTCTACTACTATGCTGGGGATGCAAAGTCAAAAATGAAAAAAAGCTGCTGCCTTTGAAGAGCTTATATTCTGCTTTGTAGGGGAAAATGTGCATAGAAAAGTAAATGCAAAATATTTATGAATTAACACAAAATATTTCAATGCTCTGTCTTGGTTCCACATTTCTTAGCCTCATTCTCAATAATTCAGATAATTTGTTCCTATTAGTTTACTTTTTTTTTTTTTTGCCTTTTGGAGGGCAATTGGGGTTAAGTAATGACTGTTTTTTTTTCTGTGGGTGTGGGTGTTAAGTGTCTAAGGCAAAACCGAACTTTTGTCCTCCTGACTCCTGGGCCGGAGCATTAATCACTGCACCACCTAGCGCTCCCACCTATTAGTTTACTTTTAAAGCCTGCTTTTCTCCTCATTCTTTTAAGTAACCTTTCTCTCTTTCTGTTTCTTCCTTTCCCCCTTGTCAATTAGAGATAAAGCAAACTTTTGTGTCAAAGCCCCTTTAAACCAGGGGTGTGCTGGAGCCAGCTTGAGCCAGCTGGTGAGAATTAATTGTTAAACTTTCAGTGTGAATATTTTCAGGTTGGAAGTCAGTAAATTTTACAGTCGGGGCTGGATTTATGGTTTTGTTGATTGTCTAGAGTCTAGATGTAAGGAAATGATAGAGAGAATGTTAAAAATGCAGATTGAACTTAAGTTTGTCATGCAAACATTCATTTTTGGAAATCCAGTTATTAAACATGTGACATTCATAAACCCTACTCAACAAAGATTTGTTGGATGCTTTTATGGAAAAATTTTAAAGTACAAATACCTGGGAGAGGTAACATGAAGAGTGAGGGAGTTTTAGTCAGGATGTGAATGATTTTTTTTTCCTTTCCAGTGCTGGGGGGGGGGGGGGGGGGGTGTAAAAGGCAGGAAAGTTCTAGTCAGACTGATGGGGTAGGTAAAGTATCACTTGCCACAAATAGTTCACAGAGGAAGAAGGGGAAAAAAAGATAGAAAGGAATACTCAGAGAAACTGAAGTTAAATTTATACTATTCACAATTTTGCAGTTGTTTATTTCGACTGTATTTGCATTTGGAAATTCAAGCAATGAATATGACCCCATTGTGGTCATGTTCCACTGTATGCCTTAGCATGAATTTTAATCTATTCTGATACCTGAAATAGTATTTTTAAGATTGAGGGTGCAGGAGCCTTTGATTTTATCATTAGAAAGTGCTTAAAAAGCAAAGGATTGGTTATGGATCGGGGTGGGAGGTATTAACCTCTCTGAGTGTAGAAACTGATGCTTCAGTAAAAGTGAGTAAGTTAACTAATCAACTATAGAAAAAAAAATATTTTCTTATTTGATTGGACAATGGATCACATATGAGGATTGGAAGCCTGGGATGATTCCTGGTTTTGTCATATAACCAATTGAAAGACTTTTCCTCTTTGAGCCTCAGTTTTCTTATCTATAAAATGAGAACTTTCAACCAGTTGATGTTAAAGATTCCTTCCAGCTTTAACAGTTGACAACTAAGAGAGCTGAGATAGAAGGCCCTGGAACAAGATCACCAACATCCAGGGAAAGGTGCTGAGGACATAAGACAAACTGTATAGACTTCAAAAGCTATTTAGGACATGCACTCTTTACTTTCAACCTTGCTGCACCCCTAACTCTACAGACCTTCTCTATCACACATGGCACAGACATTTCTTTTTTTCTTGAATCTCACTCACCCTTTTGCTTCTCCCACCAGAAGGACCCTTCTTCCCCTCATGCACTGTCCTTCCCTTCACACAACCTCTTCCTTTGATGGACTAGTTCAGGGGTGGGGAATTTTCAGCCTCAAGGTCACATGTGACCCTCTAGGTCCTCAAGTGTGGCCCTTTGACTGAATCCAAACCTCACATAACAAATCCCCTTAATAAAAGGTCATGCAAACTATCCTTTATTTCTAACTGACAAGGGTGAAAGGAAGAAACAGAAAGATAGAAGGGTTACTTAAAAGAATGAGGAGGAGAAAAGCAGGATTTAAAAGTAAACTAACAGGAACAAATTATCTGGATTATGGAGAATGAGGGTAAGAAATGTGGAGCTAAAACTGAGCATTGAAATAATTTGTGATAATTTGTACCCAAGGACCTAGAAGGTCATATGTGTCTGTGAGTCCACAGGCTCCCTACCCCTGGACTAGTTCTTCTCAGAACCTCCATTTTAAGAAGGATACCAGCCTAACCATGATTTTATTCCCATCCAGTCAATCCACCTGACTCTATGGACTTTACCTACTAGTCCTCAACCTCCCCCTTTTCAGTTTCTTTTTATGTGTTGTCGTTCCTCTTTGCCACCAGACTGTCTTTTTATATTTGTATTTCCAGCTTTAGCAGACTTAATAAGGTGTTTAATACATGTTGACTTGAAAAAGATATGCATTTTATGTGGATATTATTGAAACATAGGTAGCTCTGAGTCATCTAATTCATCCCTTTTGTTGGTTTGGTTTGGAACATGATGGATACTTTTCCAAAGAAATTTTATTACCAGGAAAAGGAGCACTGCTTTATGAATCTGGATTTTCTCACCTCCATTCTCACCCCTTTACCAGATGAAATTAGTACCTGTCAAGACTGTGTAGTTAAAAAAGGAAATCTACAAATTTAAGGTGGGAGGGGGAAGGAGTCTATTGGGTAGACTAGTATTTGTAAATTTCCTCAATGGAGAATACTTTATCAGTTTATTTATTTATTAGAAGTAAGATCCTGCATTTACAAATTTCCTAGTTTCCTTGCAATATGAGACCACAGTATTTTAAGCTCATTGAGTGTGGTGACCATGCCTTATTTCATTTTTTTCTCCATCTCCAGTGCCTAACACAGTGCCTACAGTAGGAACTTAATGTTTCTTGAATTAAACCAACACTATATCATCAATGATCACTATCTGTATATGCAAGTATATGGAAAACAAGTGACCAAGAACAAATATTTTTTCCCTGTTGCTCATATCTAAAAGTCATCTTTTAGTTTACAGAAGTTAGTGATATTTGTAGTACTGTCCAAATGTCTTCCAGTCCATAGCTGGGAGGTATTTTGCTACATAGGTCACTATGGTGGGTGGTACAAAAGACACCCTGCATTCAGTTGAAGGGAAATGGATGGAAGAGAAGGTGTCTGGGAGTAAGTTCATACACTTGATAGCTTCCTATTTTAATATATAATTGTTTCTAAATAGGTCATAACTCAATTGTTCCTCAGCTGCAGCAGGACTACACACTCATTAAAACTTAGAGCCCTAGGGCAAACCTGGGGTCGCTCCCTCCTTAGTTAAAGCACTGATATGTGTACCTTTGACTATGTGGTTCATATGTAAGCCACTGCTCAAAAAGAGCCAACTTTATCCCTGATTGGAACAGACTGTCTTCTAGAGGAATGCTTCAATGTCCTCTTGAGATAGCTGCTGCTGGCATTTCCCAGTCTTTGACCACTAGGATACAGGATTGCATGATGTGGTCCATGCATTTTTTCACTATTTTCTTTGCCCATTTAGTTTTTAGTTAGCACACTTCAGTTTACCATTTAGAAAGTGTTTGGGCAGCTGAATGTCATTCTTGGCACACATACACATTATACACATACACACACACATATTCTATCCAGTAGACTTGTGTTGTTGTGTTGTGTTATTGATAAACTATATTCCATTACTTTAACATGACTAAGCATATCTTGGAAATGATGCTGATGATACTCTTCAGGATCATGCAACTTCAAAACTGTAACCCATCCTTTTAGTTTACAGATGAGAACTGCTAGCATTTAGTTTCTGATCCCTCTTCAGTGTTCTTCAAACTAAATACCATAGTGGATACCACTGCTCTGCAAAACATTTAGTTTAATCTCAAAATTGATGCTGCATTGTATTGTATCCTTAGACTTTCAAAGGACATTCTACTTTCTTCATTAATTTCTATTTTTTTTCTTTCTTGAATGTAAGTGGGGGGGAATAATTGGTATATCATTGTCTAATTCAACGACAAGCATCATAATGAATTAAGCATTTATTAAGCTTTTACTACATGCAAAATACTGTGCTAAGCCTGGTATATAAGAAGAAAAAATAAGACAGTTCCTGATTTCAAGAAGTTCACATTCTTGTAATCAAAGGAATACTTTCATTTCTCTACTGCTGGCTCAGAAACTAAAGGTTTTGAGCTTAGAGTAATGAATAAATTCACTTCTAGATTCTTTGGATCATCAAATTTTAAGCTAGAAGTGGTTTATAAAAAATCTGTTCCATTCCACCCTCATTTTATAGATGAGAGAGTACTCAGCTCATCCAAAGATGTGAAATTCAATTCAATTAACATTAAGCACCTACTATGTGCTAGCAACTGTGCAAAGCACTAGGGATATAAAAGAAACAAATGACAGTCCCTGCCTCATGGGGCTTACAATCTAATGGGAAAGATAATATGCATACTAATATATATACAATGCAAACCATGTACAGGATAAATGGAAATGATTAACAGAGGGAAGGCACTAGAATTAAGATGCCTTAGGGAAGGCTTGCTGTAGGAAATGGGATTTTAGTTGGGACCTAAAGGCTAGGGTGATATAGGTAAAGTGTCATAACAGGATTTGAACCTAGACTTTCTGACTTCCCAGATTTGTAAAGTCAGTCACTCTACTCCATGAAGGATTCTTATAAGAGCAGGATGACACCATAGGTCACACAAAACAGGCTCTATCTTTAATGTCTACACAAATTTTGACAACTACAATCCTTTTACAGCAATTTATTAAGTGGCATCTTGCTTTAATGGGGGGGGGGAACACCATGAGAACTTGAATCAGAAAAGCTGTTCAATTTTCAACTTTGCCACATGCTAGCTATGTAACTGTGTCCTAAATTTCTTGGGATCTCATTTCCTTATAGGTAAAATGGCATTATTTCCACAATATCTCTCTCATAGTGTTATTATGAGGAAAATGTTTTGTGAACTATAGAAATGGTATATAAATTCAGGCTACTTACCAGGTTTATAAACTTATTTGGGTTTTTCTAATCCCTATCAAGTAGCAGAGTCCTTCTGCTCACACTTATTTTGTCTTTGTATTCATAGTACCTTGCATAGGGCCTTGTAAATAATAACTAATAAATGCTTAGTGCATTGAATGTAATTAAGGAATGCTTATAAGTGAATGAAAATAGTGATTATATATTCCCTATAAAGCTTCTATAGGTATCTTAATGTCAATAAAGGATAATACTGTTTCTAGTTCATAGACTTAAAAGTAGAAAAAAAAACCTCACTGGGTCATGTGATCCAATGATCTCATTATACAGAAAATAAAGTGAAACTCAGTCATTTCATTTAAGTGACTTGTCCAAGACAGACAGAATTTGAACTCTGGTCCTCTCATTGTAGATGCTTTCCAGTGTGCTTAAGACTCTCTTTTCGATGAGACAAGTACTTCTTTTCTTTGGTATTTCTTTCTGTCCTTGTGTTTGACCTAGAATAAAACCTGGGAAGAGTAAGAGAATTTGAGTAAAACAAAGTGGTTGTGGGGTAGCCAGGTGGCTCAGCAAGTAAGAGCCGGGATGACCTGGATCAAATCCGGGCTCAGATACTCTGCACCACACCCAGAAATAACTGGCCGTGTAACCTTGAGCAAGTTACTTAACCCCATTGCTTTAAAGAAAAAAAAAAACAACAAAGTGGTTGAGAGAAGTGAAGAGTCGGTGGAAAATATGTGTACGTGTATGTACACACATATACATATATACATACATACACATATATGAACAGAAGAGCAAGAAAAAAATAGGAAAAGGGAAGAGGGAAAAAGGCATCTCAGCACACTCAAATCAATGAATTGAGAAAATATTGTTAGTTACCTTGGACAATATGCAAACACCATTGTAAAGCAGATATATGAAGGAAAGGGAAATTGATACATTTTACCCCCAGAGCTCAAAATTAGTTTGGTCAGCTTTTAGGTAGAAAATCAATGAACATTTATTAAGTGCTTATTAGGTGTAAAGTACTATATACTAAGCACCAGAATCTGGTGTTCACCTAGTGACTTCCACCCAGTGGAATCAATCACTCAAACGTTTTTCCAGTGGTTGGAGACTATAGAGTCTTTGAAAGCATTAGCACTGGAGTCAAGGGACCTTGACTTAGGGACACATAGAGGATGTCTAAATACTGTTCCTTTCTGTGTGGCCTTGAGCAATACACAACCTCTTTGAGCCTCAATTTCCTCATCTATGAAAGCAGGACCTTAGACCGGATGAGTTGGAGTCTCTCTGGTATAATCTTAAATGCTGCTTCCTACTGCAAAAATCACTTCATAAGTGCACAAGAGCTCTCAGCCTTCCTTGGGGAAACTGAGTACATAATCAGTTGTTCCCTTAAGAGGGAGCGGAAATTCCAGACCTTGGCTTATAGAGCTTTTCCTAAGGACCACCACCTCTTCCCCAATTGTCAACGGCGCAAAGTTGAAGGTTTTGCTCATCCAAACTGACAACACTCTCCTCATTGATTTTTTTCCCCGGCTAACACCCTCTGTTCTGGCTCCCGGCCCCGTGACTCCCAGTTCCTACAAAGGCGAAGGGCAGGGGGGGAGGGGGTGTCTCCCGCGGGATCTCCGCCATGCTGGTGATGACTTTCACTTGCAACTCTCACTTAGAGCTCCCAAGCTGCGCTAAAACCTGTAGCCAAGGGGAGGCAAGGAGAGGCTTGCAAAGAGCTGAAGGGGTTCCGGGACTTGCAGAAGGCCGAAAGGGGTCGGCTCCCATGTCCCAAGTTTACCCATTTCTCCTTTCCTTGCAACTTTATCCAGCGCGGCCACACTAGCCTCTAAAGCTAGGAAAGAGAAAATTGCCGCCTTTCTCACAAGGGACGGGCCAGCCCCGAGAGTAGACGTTTCTGCTCCAGCAGCCAGGATGAGGCAAGGGGACTGCACATGGAGGGGGAGGGGTAAGAAAGGGGGGGTGGGGGGAGGGAAGCTCCAGTGCGAGAGGTTTCCGAGGGAAAGTGAGAGGGGAGGGAGGACAGGGCTCACCCGCTCCCTCCGTCAGCCGCTTTCTCTCACATAAGCGCAGGCAGAGGGCGCATCAGTCATGCCCTCCCCCTGCGACCGCCGCTGCTGCTGCTGCCGCTACCGCGGCCGCACAGCTCCACGCGCTGAGGACGCCCGAGCACCCGGGACCCTGCAGCAGCTGCTGCTGCTGCCTCCGCCGCCGCTGCTGCTGCCTGAGTCTCTGCCCGGAGCCCCGGAGCTGGCCAAGTCAGGGGACTGAGCCGCAGCAGTCTTCGCCGCTGCTTCTGCCCCCCGCCCCCCCAGCAGCCCCAACACCCCCACTGCAGACTCTCCAGCTGTTGCTGCTGCCCCCTCCGGGGGTTACTTAGGGGAAAGGAGGGAGGGGGGTGGGGGGAACAATCTGTGGTGTTTAAGACTTTTAAAAGGGGGTGTGTGTGTGTTTATGCACTTCCCCCCTCCCCAAAGAAAAACAAAAGGAGGGGGGGTAACTTTTCCTCTCTCTCTCTTGCTCTCCCTTCACCTCCCAGTCTCCTGAATGAGGAGAACTCGGATGTCCGGTTTCCTGTGAGGGTTTTTACCTGACAAGCTCCGACTTTCCCCAGCAGTTACTTGGAGAGCAAGTTGAAAAAAGTTTGGAGCCCCCGCGCAACGGAGCCGCCACCGCTGCCGCCTCTTGTCCGTCCCCCAGGCTTTTTACTGGCTGGATATTGGGGGCAAGGAAAACCAGGAGTGCTCATCATTGCAGGGGCACCCAAGCCCCCACCCCCTGCCCCCCCGTAAACGCACTGGTCTCCCCCACCCCTTCCCCACCCCGCCCCAACCCCCCCAAGGAGCCTGTTCACCATGCACTTGCTGGGATTATTCTCCCTGGTCTGTTCCCTGATTGCTGCAGCTTTGCTCCTGGGACCTCAGGCGCCCGCCGCAGCTGCGGCTTATGAGTCGGGACAGGGCTATTACGAGGAAGAACCGGATCTGGGGGAGGCGAAGGTAAGTGCTGTTTCTACTGCCGCTTCTGCTGCCTCTGGGGGAAGGAAAGGGGGCAGAGTCCGCTAGTGTGCACCATAGAATTAATTCCCTAAGCGAACCTGTCCAAAGAGAAAGTTTGTGTGATCTTGTAACCTTTGGGAAGTTAGGGCTAAGGATACGTAGATCTGTTCTTATTTTTACTTAAAAAAGAAACTTACAAACTTCTGTTTAAAAAAAAAGGCGGGGGGGGGAGGGGAAAATAAGATGCTTAAGAAGCATTTGCAAATTAGGACACAACTACACAACTTTAGTTAAGTACTGAAAGAGGTTCCTAGTGATATCAAAGTGATCCCAATGGATGCAACAAATAGAAAGCCGAGCTTTGCCCAATGACCCAACTGTTGTAACGCTCAATCAAAGACAGGGGAGCAGAAGTGCGCCTTCCCAGGCAAATCAATGGTACAAGAAGGCAGTTTTGTCTGTGGGCATAGATGACCAGTCAACCTACAAGATTTCATTGAGCTGCTGCGATGCGGGGAGGCTCACCCAGGCGCCTTGGAGGAGCTGGGGAGGGGAACGAATACAAAAGGAGTAGAAGAGACTTAATAACTAGGGAATGATGGATGAATTAAGACGCCACTTGTGGAAAGAAGCTTGTTCAATTTCTGATGAAACTGGAGGTGATTCTTATCACCTCCTTAGAAAACCAGGGTTGTTTTCACTAAGCTGCACCAATGATATGCTGAAGACTAATCAAGTTTGCTGGAGGTGTAACAAATCCCAAGTCTGAAAATTCTGGTGAAGAGCAATTAAAGCGTCCTTATTTTCCAACCAGAAATTTAACTTGTTTGCCTTCAAACTGCTGTTCCTTGATCTCCCAAAAGAAAACTTACTCCAGAAGGTTTTAACATGCATCTTACACCTGATGTTGGTGAGAGGGTGTTGAGTAACAGAGTTTAAACAACAAGTTATATCATACATTGTACTTTCTTAAAGCTGCTTAATGTCCCCAGATAGCAATTTTTGCCAATGAGTACAGTAATGTGTGTAGAACTCTACTATAACGTTCTGTTTCAATTTATGGCATGATGGAAAGGCAGTCAAGTGACATCGTGTGTCTACTCTGAGTTTATTGCATTATTTCTCACTTATTCTACTCTTATTTTTACTCATCCTCAGCTACCCTTAGTTGGTATACTAGTCTGATACTGATGACAATTTAAAATACTTATTGACCACAGAGAACTAGGGGATCATTATTGCTTTTTGATAGGCCAAATTATGCCTTAGAGTTAATTTTCAGAGTAAAACAAAATGCTGATCAAGTTTATTTTGTATTTTTAAGCATCAAAACCTGGGATGTGCATGAACAAAAATTTCAGAATATTTGAATGAATGGGAAGGATAACTGCAAAGTACTTTAATGAATCTTCTAATAGTTTGTGTAAATTTTTTTCAGTGAACTAAATTAAAGAAAATGCATTGTTGAATTATCTAGCTATTTTTTTAAAAATGCAACTACTTCTCAATTTAATAAGTTAAGGGAACTGCCTTATTAACTATGATCTTAAAATAATTTATAAATTGATCCCAGAATATTATTTTAGTTAAGTAATAGCATGGTGGAAAACACTTTTGAGCAAGCACAATGTAAGCTAAGTTGTATAACAGTAAATAACAATGTATTTTATACTGTTTGAAAATAGTTGCTTCTGTTAATGCTGATGCTAACTATAACTACATCGATGTGAATGATTTACTGATGGAAAATGTTATAAAAAGCAATGTGGCAGAGTTCCACTATTCCTTTGCTTTGACTATTGTTGCACCTTAAGCAGATGTGTGAAGCAGTGTTTTATAATGGTTAGGGGGCTGACCTTGGAATCAGGAAGACCCAGCTTCTAACATATATTAGCTTTGTGACCCTTTGGGTATAAGAAGTTAAGTGATGTCACTTAACTTGTGAGTGCCCCCCCCCCATAAGTCACTTACTTCTCCCTGCCCCCAAATAACTTTCCAAGACTTCAAGTTACAGAAGAGTTGCTCATCTGTAACTCTACAGTTGGACTTCCCTATAAGGATGAAATTTCAGATCTGGACCAAATTCACATGTCCACATATTCACTTTCTCTTTCCGGAAAAGCAAAGCACTGGAGATGTGTGAGTAAACCATAATTTCTATTCTGTGGTTTTAAAAATAATTTCTTTTGGTTTTGTTGAAGAACTGGGGAGTAGGACATGGAAAGGGACATCTGAATAAGAATTCCTTTGATAAAGCAAGTATCAAACAAATGTGTGCTTCTGGAAAAGGCAGTAATCCGACTAATAGAACTGAGTTGGTTATCCCCAGGGCTGTTGCTCTCTATGGGTGCATTTGTAAATTGGCCTCTGGGGGAAGAAGAATCGAATTTAATTTCTGAAGGAATAAAAAATATTAGTAATATAGAGAACAACTAATTAAATAAAAGGTTCATCATCTTTATATATGGAGTTCTCCCTTCTTGTCACTTAATTGAGTGTTCCTTTTTGAAGTAAAGAATTGAAATTACTGGTTTGGGGTACATGTAAATTATGTTTGCCTATTTCAATTCAGTTTTACATATACTTTGATAAGAATATAATAGTGACATTGAATTGTACTTCTTAGTACCTATTTTTTTTTAATTAATCAGGGCTTTAGGAATCCATACCATTGAGCCACTGAGACTGTAGGGACACCAATCAGTGCATTTCTGCTGTATTAAATGATCTATAAGTCAGTGGCTTAACAGATAGTTCCATATAATATGCTGGAACGGTAATATGTTTAATGGAATCCCTGAGATCTCAAAGGTTTAGATTATCTCCTTACTTGTCAAATTTATGACCAAAGATGGATTTTGCACAGGGGGGATCTAGTTCTTTTTATATGGCATAGAGGAATTTACATGTACTTTAATCTAAGGATCTTACAACTCAATTCCAACAGTGTTTTAAGTCAAAGTTAACTTTATCCCCTCCATCCACCCAAGGTCATATAGTCAGGTAGAGGTCAAATCAGAAATGAAAGTCAGGTCTTGCTAATTCTTATAATATCACTGGAATTGGAGATATAATTCGATTTTGTGTAATTCTAAGTGTACAATCTATAAAAATGTTTTTTAGAAAAGCCTTTTACTCTAATGCTCAGTGGGACAGGCAAAGAGACAAAAAAGCAAAGAACTTTGTTTATATTGGGATTAAGTTTAGGTAGAACTGGTGAGAAAAAGGGGAGGATGAAAGGGAGAAAACTTGAAAGAGTTTAATCAAACCCAAAGGAATAGGAAAATGTGGCAAATTTTCTAATTCATCCTCTTGTCGCCATGAGATTAGTTGGGATTACATGCACTTTGTCATTTCATACTAGTACATTCCATTTTTAGAGAGGTCAGTTTAATGTAATTAAAACAATATACTAAATAGACATTACTACATGCTACTCAATATGTTATTTTGGTGTTAAGTGATGACTTGGTGACCCAAAAGACTGTACCTATGTGGTGTATTGCAATAGTATCTGAAGAGATTATGTGGGCTGAAAATCTTGATTAAAAAAATAGTATAGATAACTTCATGGACATCAGACTGGTAATAGCTTAGTTAGTGAAATAAAGATATATTAGGGTATAACATTTGAGGATTGTGATAAGGAAGACAGAAGTTGCACAATATACCAGATATGAAGTTAGGTATACTATGGATATGAGTTAATAAAGACATTCTTATATTGTTATAAAAACGAAAAGGTTTAATAGGGGCAGCTGGGTTGCACAGTGGATAGAGTGCTGGCCCTAGAATCAAGAAAACTCATTTTCCCCAGTTTAAATCTGGCCTCAGACACTAGCTGTGTTACTTAACTCTGTTTGCCTCAGTTTCCTCATTTGTAAGATGAGCTAGAGAAGGAAATGGCAAACCATTCCAGTATCTTTGCCATGAAGACTTAGACACAATTTAACAACAACAAATTAACTTTCCTTTTTAGTGTAGATAAGTTATTTTTAGGAAGTATGTGTTTCACATAATAGACATTGACAAGCTTAATATATGAATTATTGATTTTAATAGTAATTATGATTGTAAAATAATCTTGTTGCAAGGATTTTGGCTATAGTATTTCACAGTAAACTATGATAGGCTGTTGTGGTTGTGTTGTGTGGTTTTTGTCCTTTGTTCTCAAAGAGAACCATAACATCAGAGAGATGATAACATGACTTGCAATTGACTTTGATTTGAATGAGGTAGGGCTGTGCAAAGTCACCAGTCTCACTTTCTCCTCCAGAGCCATCTGGTTCCAGTGGCCTGATAATGATCAGGACAACTAGAGAAGCTCAGGATGTAGTGGATGTAAAGCCCCCTTTAAGCTAAGGTCTGCCCAAAGGAAGGTAAATTTTGACACCAAAAGCTACCTAGTTAACTTGGGTTTACTGGCTAGGTTTATTTCTCAAAGACCTTAGTCTGTAAGGCTTGCCTTAAACCCAACTCACTCTGAATCTCCTGGATTGTACAACAATAGGACCCAGCCCAAGCACCAATTAATAGTTGTTTTTTTGGCCCTACTGGTTCAGAGTGAATATAAATAGTAACTGTTTCTCTTTGGGTCAGCAACCCTGACGGCAATTCTTCCAGTTTTATGTTTCTTTTTACGTTATTGTTGTTGTTTTGTTTTATTTTTTGATTAAAGGGACCATCCCTTGACTCACTTCTTAAAGAGGCATATTCACTGAATGGGTGTTGCCTCATTCAAAGTGAGAACCTAAAAAAAAAAGGTAAAATTATATAATGTATGTGCACACACATAATATATTTGTCTTATTCTCTTTATCATCTATAGCTCTCCTAAGCAATTTTAGCCTTTTACATTGTATTACAATTATGTCTTGACATGGAAATGGGGACATGTCTAGAAGTTTTATATAATAATGTTAATAGCTCACATTCAGGTAGTGCTTTAAGATTTATATACATTATCTTGTCTCATCTTCACAACAACACTGTGAAATAGCTGTTATTATTATTTCAATTTTAGAGATGAGGAAATTGAGGCTGAGGGAAGTTAACAGAATTTAATCAGCCAGTCACTAAACATTTATTAAGCACCTACTGATTTGAGGTGCAGTGTTAAGTGCCGGGGCTAAGCACTGACCCCTTATAAGGTCAAAAGGCTAGTAAATGTCTGAGGAAGGATTTTAATCTCTTTCTCACTGGAAGTTTAGCCCTTGATCTACTGTGCCATGAGGCCTCTTTATGTATCTGACATTTCGTAGGGTACCCACTTGCTAGCCAGATTTTTTGCCTGAGATCACAGGTTTTCTATATTATTTGTCTTGTGCTTTGAGAACCAATATGTGATAGAATTGCAGAATGTTATAAGTGGAAGGGGGACTTACAGAGCATGTAATTTATCCCAGTTGCCTAATTTTACAGATGAGGAAACTGAAGCCCATAAAGATTAAGTGGTTTAAATAAGGTAACTCAGGTCATTAAAGAGAGTCAGGACTAAACCCCAAATCACTGGCACCAGTCCAGTGCCACATCACTATCAAATAGTTGTTCAAATGCCTACTTGAGTACCAGGTAATGTGCTATAGAGACAGAAAGGTGAAAAGCATGATTTATCCTCAGAAGGAGCTTACAGTCTAGTTGAAAATAAAGGGTATATTGGAAACATAAGCAGGCATGTGGAATAGCTTACAGTAAATACTAAAGGCATATTACAAACAATAAGTGCTATGAGAGTATAGAGGTAGAAGAGATCACTGCCAGTTGTGGCAGCTAGGGAAAGCTCCATAAGGAAAGGTAGAATTTGAGTAGGGCTTTATTAAATATGTAGAGACAATTCAGAAATATGTTCTAGATAGAGGGCATGCCATGAGCAAAGGCATGGAGGTGGTCATTTGCATAGCACATGGTTGAGACTATGAGCAAAACAGTTTGGTTAGAGCATTTGCTTGTGTGAGGGAAGTAAGGAAGATCAATGTAGAGAAAGAAGCTAGGGTCTGATTATGAAAAGCTGGAGTTTAGAGTTTATTCTGTCCTGGCCTGTTTTCTTATATCTCTACATGCTTGGTAATCTCATTAGATCCCTGAATTCAATATTTTTTCTCTACTGACAACTCCCCATACTCTAAATCCAGCCTTAATTTCTCCATAATACCAATTGTTTGTTGAAATCTCTACCTGTATCTTTGAGACATAACACGTTCCAAACCAGACTTTCACCTCTCTCAGCTAAAATCACTATTTTTCTTAATAACCTATTTCAGTCAAGAACAATTGTCTAACTTTGCAACTTGGGAATCAACATCATGCATTTATTAAGCACCTACTCTGTTCTAGGCACAGTGTTAGATATTGATTAGAAGGGTGGGATAGGGACAGGGACCCAATCTGTGATTGCATTAGAAAAGGGAACTCCTGATGAGGAAACACTCTGTATGTATGCTGGTTGGTATGTCATCTATGGCTTATAAAAAGTTGCCCTAGAGCAGTGGTGTCAGACTCAAATAGAAGTGGGAGCCACTAATCTGTACCTAAGGATCTCTGCAGGACACATATTGACTTAGTTTCAGAATGCAATATTAACTTTATTGTAATATTATTTGTTTTCTTATATATTTCCCAATTACATTTTAATTTGGTTCTCAGTGCACTCAGGAGTATTGTGAACCCATAACATGCAGGAGACTCATTTGATATTTGTGGCCTAGAGCATTGGGAAGTTAAGTGACCTACCCCTGTAGGATATGTCCTAAGTAGAACTTGAACCTTGGTGGTCCCAGATTCAAAGCCCTACCTCTGTCTATTTTGCCATTCTGCCTTCTGGGCATACAAAGAATGGAGACTGCCCCTGCCCTTTAGGAACTTACATACTATTAGGGAAAAATACATATATAACTATATATGTAAAAATGCATACATATTCTCAACTCTCCACTCTCACTGCCCCAACTAATAACTTACCAATTTTTTCCTATTATACTACCTCAACATCTCTCACAACTACCACCTTGTTGTTGTTGAGTTGTCTTAAGTCATATGTGACTCTTCTTGATCCCATTTGGGGTTTTCTTGGCAAAGATGCTTGGGTGATTTGCCATTACCTTCTCCTGCTCATTTTACAGGTGAGGAAACTGAGGCAAACATGGTTAAATGACTTGCCCAGGGTCACCCAACTAGTAAGTGTCTAAGGCCAGATTTGAACTCTGGAAGATGAGTCCATCCAGGCTTGACACTGTATCAATTTATCTACCTAACCAATCCATCTTCTTCCTTACTTTTTCCCTAATTTACCCTAGTTCAGTCCTCATCATTTTTTGCTTAGGCCATTTGAATAGCATCTGAGTTTATTTGCCTTAATCCAGTCTTTCCTTCTCTAGTCCATCTTCCATGCCTCTTCCACATTGATATTTCTATTTGTTATTGAAATGTCTTCACAGTCTGGTTCCAAAATCTCTTTCCAGGCTGATTACATATTACTTCCCTTCTCATACTCTAAACTTCAGTCAAACTTCTTTCACGTACGATGAGCATGTTGTAAATATTCCATATTCCATGGCTAGACTGCACTCCCACCCAAGCACTACCCTTTAATAGATGTTCTTCGACTTTCCTAAGCAAGTGAAGGGTGTGACAGAGTAATATTTTAAGAACCTTAATCTGGAAACAATATACAGGATGGATGAGTGGAGAGTGGGAGGGAAGGTGAGGAAAACCAAAGATTAGAAGTCTGAGTTAGAAGATTAGTGCAATAATCCAGGTTCAAAGTGATGTGAGATTGAGGCAATGGAGAATGGAATGATTTGGAAGAATGTGAAAGCGATTATAAAGGAATATTCAATTTACAGAAATGAGTGACTCATTGGATGATGAAGGAGAAGTAATTCATGCTTTCAAGCCTGGGTGACTGGAATGATGCTGGCACCCTTGACAGTTAAAAAATCTGGAGCTGGTTTATAGGGAAAGCTGATGTGTAGTATATTCATCAGATTTGAAAGAGCTTTAAAGAATAAGATCACTAAGGTGAGCATTACAAATTCAGTTCAACTGAAACCAGCAAGTAATATGTTCTTATTTAAAAGGAAAGAATGAAATTAAATCAACAAGATTTAAACTTTATACATTAAGAGTGATGTTTGGTAGATGTCAAAATATTAACAAATATTACCACACTTTGTAGCCAAAATAGTGTAAGTACATCCTGTTACCTTGCATATTAAAATTTAAAGATAAACTTGGGTCACTGTGTGACATGAAGTCAAGTCACTGCACCTCTGTTTCTTCAGCTGTAAAATTTTCTAAAGCGCTTGCAGCCTAATGTTCCACATCTTGTTAATAACTAATAAAAAGCGTAGGAGTTTTTATCTAGTAAGTGCCATCTCTATGCATCCATATGTTGCAGCATCAATAACCTTTGTCTGGCATTCTACAGATTCCCACAGATCATCCTTGCCATCTGCCCACTCTTGGCTGCCTGGAGAGGAGAATTAAGAATTCAGAAATTTTGAGTCTGTGTGGGAATAGGAAAAAAAAATATGCTCTTTTGCTTTCTCTTACCTAACATGCCTTCACACATGCCCAGATTCACTCAGATGACTTGTCTTACAGCCCCTAAATGTAATCAGCTGGAGGTGATTCAGGGGGCAGACAGTTAACAGTAGAGAGCTGGGATACTGCCACCCTTTTCTTTGTGTTCTACTTCCTGAGTATATTCACATGCTGAAATGGTATTTCTTTGTATATTGTCTATTATTCACATCCTCTCTTATATACCATGTTTCCACAGTAATACAGAATGGAAGTAAGAATGACTTGCCTTGGAAGGCATTTTTTTTAAAGCATACCATAACTTTCAGTTATTAGTGTTCATCCTTTCTCTTTAATTTTGTACTCTTTGAACTTGAAATGCTTATTTTATACCATTTAGAGGTGAAAGTGATCTTGGAGATGATCTGTCTAACTTCCTGTTTTACAGTGAGAGAAAACAAGGCCCATCCATGCAAGTTAAGTGACTTGCCTAAGGTAACATAAGTAGAAAGTGAAGGAGCCAGGATTTGAATCCAAGTCATATGACTCATAATCCCCACTGCATCCTAATCAGTTGATGATTAAGGGACTATTTGTATATGTTACTATTTGCACCCTTATACTAAGAGAAATGAGTCAATTATCTCAACTGTAAAATGAGTAATTTGAATTAGGTAATCTCTTAAGTTTCTTTATAGTTCAAAAGACTAGTGGTGGCAGTGACTGTGTTTTGTGATCCCCATTTGCCATACAAAGATTGGTTGTGCAATGGATAGAGCACTGGTCCTGGAGTCAGGAAGACCTGAGTTCATATCCAGCCTCAGATACTTACTAGCCGTGTGACCTCAGGCAAATCACTAAACCCTGTTTGCCTTAGTTTCCTTATCAGCAAAATGAGCTGGAGAAGGAAATGGCTAATCACTCCAGTATCTTTGCCAAGAAAACCCCAAATGGGGTCACAAGTAGTTCAATGACTGAAATGACAGAACAACAATGATAATTTGCCTTATGAGAGGGTGGAAGATAACTTATTTCATAGGAATAAATGTAAAGCCATGTTTGGGTTCAAAAAATCAAATTGAGAGATATAAGATTGGGAAGATATAGATAAAAGAGTATTAATCTGAGAAAGGTCTGAAGTGTTTAGTGGACTTTCAGCTAAATATGAGTCCCCATTGTCACTCTTCTTGAAAATGACTTCTTTCTCTGAGCAATAGATCAATAACACAACAGAGAGAAGTATTGTAATACAATGAAGAACCAACCAGTATCATTTACCTGTGGCCTAATTTCCCACCAAGGCAATTATTTGAAATAAATTTGGGCTTTCTTAAGTGTACCTTCTAACTAAAAATAGATTATGAGATAGAGTTAATTCATTATTGGTACAGCAAGATCCAGAGCCTTAGCTTGATGCCCAGTACGAATTCCTAGAAGTAATTAGTCACTTTTGATGGCTACCTTAATTCTTTTGTGTAACTTCACTAGAGGAGTGCTGGAAGTATTCCCTCTGACCTTTCACAAATGAATGTCTTTGAGGTGTAGGTTTAGCCAGCAGAGGTCAGATTTCTCCTCCCTCTTCCAGGCATTTGCTATTGTAAAATTTCCTAATTGAATCACCCCTGGTAGCTATGCTTTCTATGTGAGATGCCCTTGAGCAAAATCAGTTTCTGAAAATCTAGATTTACTTGCTGGATACATCAAAGGGTGCTCATTAACTATAATGACAAGTCATTATAGAATTTCTTCAAACACTTGGGTATAAAAGGTCTTCTTTAAAAGTTTGATTTACCCAAACTTCTAGGTGTTTTTAAACTTATATCATTTATTCTTTCTTGCATGTGTTTCAGTACATAATATCATCACAGATAGAATCCATTAAGACTATATCTTTTTATAGTCATCTACTGTAGACCAGAGACTATTTCTGTTTAATTTTCTCTTTGGAGCATTTACCATAGGATCATGTGCAAGTGATTGCTTTAACAATACCTAAAAGTGATCATGTAGTAAATGTTTTTTTTTTTTTTTGCTTTTTGGAAGGTAATTGTGGTTGTGATTTGCCCAAGGTCACACGGCTAGTTTTTGTGTTAAGTGTCTGAGGCCGGAATTGAACCTGGGTTCTCCTGACTCCAGGGCCAGTGCTCTACTCACTATGCCACCTAGCTGCCCCAGTGAATGATTTTTCAAGTTCCTCAGTGGTATACTGGTGATACCAAAAGGTTAATGTAACTTCCAAAATGGTTTTTATTGTGCTATAGTAGTAATTTTACATTAGAGGTATTGACAAATCAATCATACCTTTAATCAGACATCCAAGTTAAACTATTTAACTGGGACTGAAATGTATGGTGAAATAATGGGATAATACTATTGGACTAAAAGACCACTAGCATTCTTTCCAGCTCAAACTGTGTGATCTTATGATCACATACATTCCTGAGCAAATACAATCTCATCCTCCTTCTTCCTTGGGTAGTTTGGGAAATAAGTTCCTCCAAATTCACTACTGCAGTAGGAAAGTTCCTTTTTAGCCTGAAGGTAATGACATTTTTGCCCATATAGTGCCTACACCTCTGCTGGTATAATCAGCTGGCCTCTGCAGTTCACCTACAGCTTAATTGTCCTCTTTCTTTGCTTTGTGGGCCCTCAGGCACACTCCAGGACTTCTGCATTCCTAGACACCCTTGTTGGTAGTCTTAGTTGCTCCTCTGACCTCTTGACATGGTCCCCAACACAAGCGAACTCTCCCTTAAAATCCCACCCTACGTTTTCCCCGCATCACTCTGCTTCTATTACTTTTTATGCTATTGCTATATAGTCTCTTGGAAAACGGAGTCCTAGCAATTTCTTCCATGAGTGATCACAGGCAGGGCTCAGTTAGGGCAGAAAATGCAGTCCTATTTGAACCTGTCAGTGTGCCCTTCTGTAAAAACAAAACAAAACAAAACAACAAAAATTGTAGTCTCTCCAAGTTATACTGAGCATGCATATTGAGTACACAGTATGTGAATGCTATATTAATGTTGTACATTGTAGACCAAGCGCAGAGGCCATATATAAGTCAAGTTTGCATGTAGCAAATAGGTAATATTCAGAGGCACTGTCCGTAGCATCAAACCTTAAAGTCATATATAGTATACCTTCAATATATTCCATCAATAGGAATTTTCTGGATAAATGTATTAGCTCTTCCTACATTTTCCTCTGACTATCATATATCAGACTGGTCACCACCTAGACTATTTGTATCACATCTGTAGTGATCTCCTGTCACTTTTTTTTAACCACCCTCCCAACTCTTTGGACAGTCAGTAGAGGAGGCTTACTTAGGTTTGATAGTCCGCAGATCCATTTCTGAGTTGATGATAGTCTTTTCACCAGCTCTGCATTCTCTAGGCACCCACTATTACCTTGGGGCCATCACAAGTGGAGTATCCCACAGGAGGAAGGTTGTCCCTGGATTCTGTTCTCTCCCTATACTCTGTTTAGGCAGAATGCTTCCTTGGGTTGTGAGGCAGTCAATGCTGAGTTTTTCTTTTGCATCCTTTTACATCATGACCTCGTCCATGAAAACATTATTAAGTTAGTTTGTAAAGCATCTTCAGACTTAGAAACTTGTCATCAGCTTCTTTTGTATCTCTCACAACAGCTAGAATAGTGTTGAGGACAAAGTAACTGTCCAGTGCATATTTGCTGAGTCACACCTTCTGATTGTCTTATGAAAGTAAACCAGAGAAGGTGAAGTACTCAAATGACCTGAATTCAAATCCTGACATTGTCTCTTAATAGCTGTCTATGTGACCACGAGCAAGTAACTTCACCTTTTGGGGCCTTGATTTCTTCATCTGTAAAATGAAATGATTGAACTAGAATGTATCCAATATCCCTTCTGGCTCTCAAAGTATGATCCTATGAATCTTGGAGGACTATGTATATGGGTGTTACAAAAGTCTGAAAGGTCTGTCTCTCCGTACACACACACACACACACATATATATGTATGCAGATATATTTCAAAAAGTTTAATTTAGATATTGTTAGAATTGTTCTTGTAATTATAGGATTTAACAGCAATAAGGAAAGAGAATCACGTAGAATTGGAGTGTTGGAAAGGACCTCCGCAGCGATCAAATCCAACCTATATGTGAAAGGGATCTGCAATATAACATTCTTGATAAGTAGTCCTTCAGCTTCTGTTTGCAGATTTCCAAGAAGGGGAATGAATCCATCACCTCTCAAGGCACCACACTGTGCATTTGGATAGCTGCAATTGGTAATAATTTTTTTCCTGACATCAGTCCAAAATTTGCCTCTTTGTAACTCCTGCTCATTGCTCCTGGTTCTGCCCTCCTCTGGGGCCAAAGAGATCCATTTAAATCCTTCCTACACGTGACAGCTCTTCAGAAATTTGAAAATAGTTGTCTTGTTCCCTCTGCTTCTTTTCTCCATGCTAAGTATGCCCAATATGATTCTTTCAACCAATTCTCATATAATATGAACTCAAGGCTCTTCATCTGCAATTTAGCAATTCACTCCCATCTTAGTCTGATACTTTTATTTGATAGATGAGAAAACTCAAACCCTTAGAATGATGAAATTGCAACATGTTAGAAAATTTCCTGAATTGAAATTATTGTTTTCTATTTCAACTATAAATTATATGAAGTATGGGTGAAAATAGACTTACTCTTAAAGTTCAAACTTTTGGATGCCAATGCCTAGGGAAGAAATCCTAATAATTTCAATGAGTGTCTCATACTCAAACTCAAACCAGAATGTAAAGTGATAATCCAAGTTAAACAGCTTTCAAGTCATTCCCTTTTGCAATCTGGCTTCATTTGCATCTTCAGAGGCAAGATTGGTGCCTTGCATTGAAAAGTGAAGATGGTAACAATGTTATTTTCTGTACTAGAAGTAACACCATCTTCTGAATTTAATTTGGCAACAATCGTAATGACTTACTGCTAAATGATGTTGAATTCTTGCCCATGAATTAAAAGTTACTGGCACATGGAGTTTGTAGTACAGAGCATAGCTACTGGCAGAGATTATCTATGTATGAAGACTACAAGGGCTTTGGGGGCATATTTTCCTTTTTTTTTTTTTTAAGAATCCTTTAATAATATGCTACCTGTCCATCTTCATGCATGCATGATCATGTTCATGTGTATAGGACTTACAGAAACATAGAATGCATATATGAATCAAAGTTGATTGAAATATAGAGATATTGAAAACTATGAATTCTTGGGGGAGAGGACAATGGAAAGAAAGTAAGGCAATGAAATTAAGTGTTTGAGATATTGTAGAGGAAGGAAGGGCAGAGGACTCTTAGAAACAGAAATGCACTGAAATTTAGGAGTATTATAGACCATAGTAGCCTTTGTGACATCACTGTCCTTTCATTTTTTATTTATACTTATTCAACTCAAAGCTGTCTAGTTGTCACTCTCATTTCAGTTCAAATTTGAACTCAATTCTTCCTGACTCCAGATGCAGCATTGTATCCACAGTGCCAGCTACCTAGTTCTTGCTTTATTTTATCTAAATTTACCTGTCCTTGTTCTGAAGTAATAATAGTAGTTCAAAATGGTAGCAAGCTGAGTTGAAGAGGGGAACAGTTGCAGTGGGAAGACCTAAAGGTCTTCCTTGCTATTAAAATAGGCTAATGCAGTAGTCTGTGGAGAGGGTAATGAGAGGCTGTATTTGGGAGGCATGAGGCAGAATTAAAAAGGGGATGAGAGGCTAAGATGTTTGAAGAGGTAGAATTAACAGGACTTGGTAATCCATTTGATATCAGAGGTTGGGGAGAGGAAAGAGTCAAAGACAAATCTGCAGTTACAATAGGAATAACAAGGTGAATGATGTTCCTACAGAGAGTAACCATGAATTCAGAAGGAAAACTTGAACCTGAAACAAACTTATGAGGCCATGGCTATTACTAATTTTTTTATTCCCTTTTTCTACATGACAAATTGGGGCTAAATAGGGTTATGTACTTATTTATGGCTACACAGCTAGTAAGAATAAGAGGTGGCATTTGAACATAGGCCTTCCTGATTCCAGGTACGGTACTGTCTTTACTTCTATATGTCACATGCTACACAATCGGAGATGAGAGCCTGAAGTTAAGAAGAGAAATACAGATTTTGTAGATGATATTCAAAACAGTCCAAATTGAATGAAATTGGGAGTAGAGAGAAAGAGAAGGAGAAGGAGATGACAATGATAGAATCAAGGACAGAGTATTGGGGAATGAATGACCTCTATATGAATCTGGAAAGAAGAGAAAGATCCAACAAATTATAGTAGAATCCAAAAGCAAGTTTTAATAATTTGGATTGCTCAATTAGATGCAATTTGCTTTGATTTATGTTATACTCAGATAGAAAATCTATCACTAAAATACCAATTTTGTTTTTGAAACTACAGTGAATTTTATAAATACAGAGGAATATTTTATTTCTGTTCTATAAAAAGGGAAAGGGGATAAGAATTCGTATCATATCTGCTATGTGCCAGGCAATATGCTAAATATTTAGGCACTTTTAGAAACATGATCTTATTTGATCCTCACAACAGCCCTGTGAAGAACGTGCTATTGTTATCCCAATTTTATAGTTGAAGAAACTGAGCCAGAGAGAACCCAAGTTACTTTCTCAGGGTCACATTGCTAGCAGTGTCTGAGACCAGGTCTTCCTAACTCTAGGCTGTGTGCTATTCATTGTGCCATCAGTTATCTCTAATATCTATTTAATTGTTCTTCACATTTTGGGAAGACCATAAAAGCTTTTTTATTCTACAGGGCAAAAAGCAGGAAGAGACCTCGAAGGTTATTAGGGAGAAAGATTATTTTTAAATTGTTTAATTAGCATAAATTTGCATACTTCTTTTACAGTAGTCATCAATTCCCAAATCCCTTTTTTTGTGAACTTAATGTATTTTCCACCTACTGACTGATATGTGAGAAGTCAAATTCAGCATAATTAGGCTTTGATTGTTATTCAGTCTTTTTCTTTTGTATCTGACTCTTCATGATCCCATTTAGATGTTTCTTGGCAATGATACTGGAATGGGTTGCCATTTCTTCCACCATTTTACAGATGGGAAACTGAGGCAGATAGGGTTAAGTGACTTCCCCAAGGACACACAACTAGTACATGTCCAAGGTCAGATTTGAATTCATGAAGATGAATCTTCTTGATGCCAGCTTCAGCACTCTGTCCACTACACCACCCTTTGGCTTAGCTAAGTTTTCTTACTCAGCATTTCTAGATGGTTTAGACTGTTTTGCCATGCAAATTTGTAGGGAGAACCTTTGTAGCTCCTATCCCTGCAGTGATATATTTTATTATTAATTTGCAGTACCAGGGCAAGTGTGTTGCTTTGGCCAGAGGATCTGAGTTAAAATCCCATCTGTACTACCCATTACCAGGGTGACTTCAAGTCACTTGACCACTCTGGGGTTGTTCCCTTCTTTATGGAATAAAGGGTTGTACTAGATGGCTTCTGATATCCTTTCCAGATCTAAATCTATAATCCTATGATCCTGACTCTGTTTTCTTGTTCATGATAATCCATGCAAAGTTATTTTCTCTGCAGCAGACATTTCCATCTTTTTTATTTGAGAAATGAGAGCTTTCTTTTTTCTTTCTTTGACTACAAAAAATGTAACAACCCAGAAAAATCTATATTAATATTTATTATGTACAGGGTACCATACTAAGTGGTAGTTTAGATGAGATGTGGTTCCTGCTCTCAAGGAATTTATAATCTAGTAAATTATGTAAAATTTTTTTAAAAGGATGAGATTTCCTTTAGGAAGTACAGTTGGAGACGATATAAACCAGTGGTTAAAAGCAAAATGATACTAATTTCTCTTAAAACAGTTTCACAAGCAAATGAAAATTTAGCTAAGCATTATTTTCTTTAGAGGAAGTGTGCACAAGTAATTTCTACCCTCAATATATGCAAAACATATTATCCTTGGAACTGACCAGACATTTTAAATCGAGAAGAGTTTTCTGTAGCCATCAACCATTGAAATGAATTTATGGTATTTCTGTTCATATTAAGTTCTGTGCTTTCATCCTTCAAGAAGATTATAAAGGTTGGTAAATAGCCTATTAATGAATAAGGAACCTTCACTTACAAGTTGACATTGCCATCTTTGGTCATGATATGATTTCTTACCTCATCCATTTACACAAGGGATGGAATGTCCTACCACAAAAAGGTCTAGTCATAAGAGTAACTAAATTTCAGTTTAGCTGCCTGAGGGTCAAAGTGTGATAAGCCAAGAAGTTACTAGGTGAATTAAAAAGATGAATTATTCTTCTAGGAGTTCATATCTGGTTTCAAGTCCAGTATGACCTTAGGTAATTCACATTCCCCACATTGGCATTGGGCCTCAAGTTTTTCACCTGTAAAACATGGAAATTAGATTAGATGTCCTCTAAGGTTCATTCTGGCTCTAATATTCATAAATTTATATATTTAGAGCTGGATGTAACTTGAGCAAGGATCATGGGGCTAATTCACAGATTCAGAGAAGTGGTTCAGACTCTCGTGTCCATTCCCCAGCATTTAAAAGAGAATTTTGTGGTAAATATTACTTCACTAAAAAGTGAAATATAATGTAATGTAATGTATAAATGAAATGTAAAATCTCACATACACAAATATTTATGTATGTATATGTTGTATATATACACATATGTGTAAACAATAGGATTTATTAAGGATTTGTTAGTTTGCCATTTCATTGATGGATAATATGTGCAAGGGACTTTAAAGATATAGGTATCCTTTGGGTATTTACAACAGGGGGACATGTTTCTCTCAATCTGTAGATTTCCTCTGTCCTCTGTCGGTCTTTGTCATGATGATGTAAGAAGTGGTATCCATTTGAGGATCATAGACTGAGGTGTTGGCAGCCCAGCAACTGGAAGCTGAGTTGTGCATTCCTTTATAGAAGAAAAGCTGCATGCATGTCTGTCATTATTTCTCATCAATATTGTTATTTGATTGATCTCGGAGATTTGGGAATTCTAATTGGCCAGAGCAGACATGGCTGAGCACATGGGCAGTCTTTTCTGTATTCGTGATAAGCTTTTTGGGTCATGCAAACTTGGTAAACATTTAAGACCTTGAGCAGGAAGTTGTTATCTAAGGGGAAAAGGATAATAGGCAGGTTCTCACAATTAACTTAAGGGTAACAGACAATCAGTGACTTTGGGAGATTTCCTGTCCCGTCCAGTTTCTAATAATTTTCTTGAGAACTAACTTGAAAGAAGCAAGCAAAAAGGATGACTGTACAAAATTCCAATAGTTCTTCCACTTAGTCTTGGAAAAAGGACTCACTAAAATATATCAGCATACAAATCAGTAAATTAATCTCTCCTGAAATGCTGAATTTCTGAACTAGCTCTGTATAAGCAGTTCTATATCCTAGCATATTTATAACTGAAACCATTGATTTTAAAACAAATAGAGTTTTTAAAAATACTGTTATATTAGTTGAAAGGAATGGAGTTGGCCTTCAGCAAATATTTCCTGCTTATCTTTCACCAAGTTAGATTTTTTTCAGAATTTTATTTCTGAAAAGAAAAATAAGATTTAGAATAAAATCTCCAATTATTTGGAATACTGAACTAGATAACCATTTTAAAGAAATGTCTAACAGAAGTGCTGCATTATTTAAAGAGGGGGTTGTAGTTAACAGTTTGAGAATATAATCAGTAATGAGTTCAAGGGTTTGTGCATCAGTTAGCCTCATTTTTACAGGTAGAAATTCATGAATCATTAGCACCTTGAACTGTAAGTTGGGCCACAACAGTCAAAATAAGACACCAACTAATATGAGAGCCATTCAGAACAGTAACTTAGGGGAAAACAAAAACAACAATTCTTTTATTACTATATTGCTTTAAAGTTTGCAAAGCATTTTACATATATTATGTTTTTCCAAGTTAGGATTTTTTTTGTTTTATTACTTTTTAAAGACGTTAATTTCTCCTGTTAGCTATTTTTCTTCTGTCAGCTTTAAGACAAAGTTCTCTTCCCCTCACCCTGAAGTGTTCCCCTCCCCCAATTTATCAACCTTGTCCCCAGTTTTGGAGATTTATTTATTATGTTTTATTTCTTTCTTTTATCTAGTTATCTAATTACTCCATCTTTCTTTTTTTTTTCTGTTTTAGTAAAGTAAAACCTCTCTTGCTTTCCTTAAGCTTCTTTGCTTAGTTTTGTTTTCATATTTTGAACATTTTTTTTCTAAGAAAAAAATTTCCCTCATTTTATTTACTTTCTTGCTGTTCTGTCTATCCTAAACTTTGATTCCTAGACCTTGTACTTATTTAGTCTCTGTGTTCCTCATGGTATTAAAGCTTCTGAAGTACCTATTTTGTGTTCCCTCTTCTAAGTACATTCTGTTGTTGCTTTTTGTGTCCTGCAAACTCTTTTTTTCTGGTGTACTTCATTTAAAAAAATATCACTCCCTCCAAGAGATAGAGAGGCTACTAGTATTGCTTTGTGGTAGAAATTTTCCTGTGTCCCTGATTGTGTAATCTGTTCCTACCCCTTTCTATCCCCATGATCATTTTCATTCTCATTTATCATGAAATCTTTATGAATTGATGTCCTTTAACCCTTCTGAATGTCAGTTACCCCTAGGACCTGTCATTCCCCTTTTCCTGAAGCAGGATGCTTTTCCTGGAACCACAACACCCTCTCAGAGGTAGTATAATCTCAGATTATACACTTTATCAGGTCTCTATCTCCCATTACAGTATCTGTCCTTCCTCCCTCCATGAGAGCATTCTTCTGGAGCATCCCCTTCTAGAACTGAATCAGTATTCCCCCCCTTTCTTCTTTTTCAGTCTCTCTTTTTCACCTCACCCATTCCATCATTGTCCCTCTTTCTAAGAGACAGGAGAAGATTATTTTTTCTTTATTGTTTACCATTGACTTGAATAAGGTACATCACACATTCTTCTCTATTTTCTCTACCTCTCCTTTAATGCACCTTCTCATCCTGAAGATTATTCCCAGAGAAAATATTGATTCACTGCTAAGTAGGATGTTAAGAAATTTAGTGGATCAGGTCTGTTTCTCTACAATTATGTTTTAAGTTCTACTTTTCTTTTCAGGTCCTTGTCTACTTTCAGAAAGAAATCTCTTAAAAATGTCTGTTGTTTTTGTAGTTCTTGTTGAACTCGATAGTCATCATCCTCTATCTAGTCTCTCCTCCCTTTTTTGCAGTAATTTATTTTGTTACTTATGTTTTCCTTGGTAGCTACATTTATTTAGCTTTCTTGTGCTTCTATTGTTTCAGGGTATTTATAAAGTGATTAATCTGCTCACATCTATTTTTAGTTGGAGTGCTTTGAATGTCCTCCATCTTCTGTTGGTGATTATGCTAAAGTCTGAATGACATGTTATGCTCAGTTGCTTCTTGAGCTCCTTTGCCATTCCTTTCAGAAGTGCAGAATAATAGTCTTAGGTTATTCAAATTTCCTTAAGTTCTTTCCTGGTCACTTGCAGAACTTATTGTTTGTCACTGAAATTGTTACATTTAACCAATATGTGTCTCGGAAAAAATATTTTCTCCTGAATTGGTCAGAGTGGTGAAAATCTGTGATTTCTCCTGGTGAAAATCTGTGGATTCTTTCAATTGGCACTTTATTTTGTTTAATTTAGAAATCCTGGGAAGTTTTCTTATATTATATCTTTCATTATATGTTCATTATTCATCATGTTCTTCTGGGAGACTATCATCTATAAATTGTGTCTGTACATCCTATCTTTGATATTGATATATTTTGTAACTTCAGAGATCATATTTTCTTTTAACAGATTTATTTTTGCTTTTCTCATTCTAGATTATCTTTTTCTTCTAAGTATTTGTATTCTCAATTTGGTATTTTCTCTTTTGCTTCTTTGGAGAGACATAGGTATATATTCAAATTTTTCTACTCATTCAATTATTTCTGTTCCGAAGACCATAAATTCAGCTTTCATCATTATTATTTCTTTCTTACCTTATTTGGGAACATTATGAAATCCATAGATACTTTAGCATCATCCCATGTTGGTTCAATTTCCTTTGTCTTGTGGTATATATTCAGAAATATTTGTTTTTCTTTAGATGTCTTGGTGGTCATCCTCATATCTCTCTATTTACATACAATCTTCCTGTTGATTTATCTGTTTGTGCTCAAAGTTTTAAACTGATATCCTGCCTCCTAAAATCGTTTGTAATTTCAGTCTTTTTGCCTTTGCTGTCCCCCCCACCCTTTGCTCACTTTCTGAATCCTTTCCCTTTGATGACAGATTCCTCAAGGGCTGGAGCATTAAGCTTTATGAGTCTTTTCCATCTTTAGTGATACTTTTCATCAGCCTTAGTGGTTGCCCTAAGAGATTTCATGAGAGGGAGAATTTGTCCCAACTGCATGTTTTCTTCAGGTCTATTGCAATGTGTGCTCTCTCTGTCTCTCTCTCCTTCCCTCCTTTCCTTCCCTCCTCTCTCTCTCCTCCTCTCCCTCTTCCCCTCCCTTTTTTTCCACCTCTTCTCTCTCTTCTCCCCTCCCCACAACCAACCAAATGCTAGTATACCACAGTTCCACTCTGAGCATACTTGTGCTTTCCTTTACTTATACCCACTGGAGGAAAAGTTGAGTTCTTCTGATTTTTGCCACAGAATAGGAGGATGAGGACAAGACCAACAGAGACAGCGACAAGCAAATTGCTGAGTAGATCACAGAGCCCAGGCATATTGTTTGATTGTGCCACCCTGCTGGAGTGTAAAGGCTAGTAGGGGAGGAAGTGCTAAATGAGTGCATTAGGGATAAAAGATTAGCCTTCTCTGGTATTAACTTCTTAGGTTATTACCTCATTAGACTTTGTGTTTTCTTGGCCTGTGGAGACACCTGTAATGACTTTGCCTCTTATACATAATTCTTGGATGGTGGGTGGGTTTTGGAAAGATTGTGAGAATTGAAGAAAATGTCTAATCCTCTGTCTTAATGTTGACATGACTAAGAAGCCACATACAATATCTTATTTGATCCTTACAACAGTCTTATGGGCTAGGTACTATAGAAATTTTTATCTGTATTTTACATATGAAGAAACCAGAGAGGCTAAATGACTTGCCCTAAGACCACACAGTAAACAGAAAAGTCAACATCACAAAATCGAGCATTGATTCCAATCTAACATTCCTTTAATTGAACCATACTGCTTCCCATCAAAGCTTCTAATTTTATCAAATATACCTTTCTCCAAAATTTTCATATATATTTTTAATTCAAAAATGTTCACTAATTTTAAATGGCTAGGTATAGTAGTACACACATCTGTAATCCCTGTCCCGGAGCAAGAATGACTGTTGGATTGCTTGAGTTTAACGGTTGTGAGATACAGCGGGGCTATAAAGCTTATTGTTTGTCTGTACTAAGTATTAGCTCCAGTATACTGAGACCCTGAGAGTAGAGGACCATCAAGGTATCTACTGAGGGCAAACCAACCTAGATCAGAAAAATAGAACAGTTTAAATCTGCCATATCAATAAACACTGGGATCAGGTAAATGAATGGCCTTTTCACTCCCATACCAGATGAGAGAGATTTCTCTTCCCCCTCCATCTTCTTCTCTTCTTCCTTTTCTTCTTCCTCCTCCTCCTTTTTCTCTTCTTTCTCCTTTTCCTCCTTCTCTTCTCTTCCTCCTCCTTTTCCTTGTCTTTCCTTTCCATTTCTTCCAGAGGTATATAATATATGTACATATATGTATGTGTATATACACACATATGTATGTATGTATATGTTAATATAAAGCTAACATAAGTAGAATCTAGGAAATGGGGTTAACATCATATATTCTACTTGCCCTTGAAAACATTCACACAACTACAAGAAGCTTAGTGCTATGCTGTGTCCTCAACAATGAACCTCTGGTTCTGAACAACACGATGTGTCTCCATTTTCTCAATGGGAACTTTCTGGTCTCAGTGTTTACAGAATTCTCAGCTCAAGAAACCATAGCCTCTGCCACCAAAGACTGTAGACTCTTAACCTTATTCCACGGAAGCTCCTGTTGAGAAACATAGGCTATGTATAATGAACCATACTAGATTAATGAAATAATGAGGCAGCTAGGTTGTCTTGTGGGTAGAGTGCCAGACTTGGAATCAAGAAGCCCAGAGTGCGAATTTTTCCTCAGATACTTGATAAATCTGTTATTTTGGGCATGTCAATTAACTTCTATGAGCCTCACTTTCCTCATCTGTAAAATACTACTAACTCTTACCTCACAGTGTTATTTTAAGTGTCAAGTCAAATGAGATAAAATGGGGAAAGTGCTTTGCAAAACTTAAAGCATTACATACATGTTAGTTATTGTAAGTGACACAGTGAATAAAGCACCAGTCCTGGGGTAGGAAGACATGACTTCAAAAACAGCCTCACACACTTACTAGCTGTGTGACCTTGGGCAAGTCACTTAACCTTAATTGACTTGCCTCCCCACCTCCAAAAGAAAAAGAAATAGTCATATTGCTCAATCCATTGATAACTATTTCCTAAGACTTCTACTGTTCACTTAGCTGGATATGTAGGATAAACAGAAAGGAAAAAAAAAAGTGTTCCCCTTTTCTTGTGTTTAACCTTTAACAGGTACTTGCTCGACTTTCTATGAGTCTTTAGCAACTTATATACCAAATTACTATTTACTTATTGAATGGACAATAAATGAGTCAGTTGCTGTACCCAGACATTTGAGCATTTTTATTTTGTTTTGTTTTTCTCCATTGGACTCCTAATAAATTCAACACTTAGGCCAGGATAGTCTATAACAGAACTCTGAGCTCCCAGGTCACTATAATTTCATGGGAAATAGCTAGTTAATAGCAATTGCCAGATGTATAACTCCTTAAAGTCAACATTGTTTATTTTATTACAATATCACTTGCCTATGTGGAATATTTCAAATTGTTTTCTTTTTTGTGTTTGTGTCTGCTGTATGTAATTAGTTACTTTATCCTTTCTTAAGAGACCTTTTCCAAGTTTGTGTTTAAAAATTGGAAGACATATTTTGATTCATCTTTGTTTGTAGATCAGGACACTCGTGCCTTCACTAAAAAGCACACTAATCCTGTTGGATTTGAGCCTTATTAATTTTTGACATGATGGTGATTCATTGTTTGTTTTCCTTGAGTTCTTAGTCTTTCTTTTTAGTATGACAACCCACTGCCAAGCTAGAATTTTTTAATAAGGCCAAAATTATCCAAGGATTAAAAAAAATCCCTTATATTTAGTGTTCATTATAACTTAAAGATCAGATGAGATAATATTTGTAAAGTACCTGGTACATGATAGGTATTTGATACATGCTTATTCTCTTACCCTTTCCTCTTCACTAAAAGTTTAAATGATTTTGAGAGTGAACAGGAGGTGATGTAAAAAGTTCTGGCTTGGAGCCAGGGGATATCTGAATTCAAGACCTACCTTTGACATTTATGAGTTATATGACTTTGGACATGACACTTGACCTCTATAAACCTGAGTTTCCTCATCTCTAAGGAGGATGGACGTAATATATAGTCAGGTGCTGTGCTAAGTGTTTTATGATTTTTAACTCATTTGATCCTCACGGGAACCTTAGAAAGGGAGGTTCTATTATTATCCCCATTTTACAGATGAGGAAACTGAGGCAAACAGGTTTAAGTGATTTGCCCTGGATCACATAGCTAGTAAGTTCTGAGGCTGAATTTGAACTCAGGTTTTCCCGACATCAGGCCCAACTCTCTATTCACTGCATTAGGTGAATAGCTGACATTACCTCACATGATTGTTTTAAGGAGATAATGCTATATTAAAGTTAGCATTACGTAAGCATGAAAAGTAAACAGACAGTGATGTAATCACCAATCACCAATAAGAGAAAGCCATCAGGCCTGCCATGATAGTGTGACAATGAGGTGCTAGACACAAGATGGAGAGACACCTGTTTTTGAGACATGGCAACTGTGTGGATTTATTTTATTTATGGATACATACATGTTACAAGGTTTTCCCACTCTTCTGCTTAGTTAACTGAAGGAGAGAGCTGGGGGAGGAGACTTCAAAAACAGCAATGACCAAAAAATTAAAAAAAGTGCAGAGTTTTTTTTTTGTGCACAGAACAAAAGGGAATTTAGCAGGAAGCACAGATAATCAGGACAGTTTTGAAAGTAATATGCAGAATTTGTTACATACTTAAAAAAAACTCAAGTGGTATGAAAGGGAGATTTATAGGATCATGCAAAATCATTTTTTTAAAATCAAGTTCTTTCAAACTGAAAATGTTCTTTTTGGTGTTTAAGCTCAAAATTATATATTTGTGTATACATATATAGTACATATATACACATATACATGTGGATATGCTTATATGTATAAATACCCACATAAATACTGAATCACCACGAGTAAGGCATATACATGTGAATATGCTTATATGTATAAATACCCACATAAATACTGAATCACCACGAGTAAGGCATTTATAACTTCTATTTATTTATTTTTAGTTTTCAACATTCACTTCTATAAGATTTTGAGTTCCAAATTTTTTTCCACTTCTCCCTTCATCTCATCCGAAGATGGTGTGTCATTTGATGTAGGCTATAATATACATTCATCTTAAACCTATTTTCATATTAGTTATGTTGTAAAGAAGAATTAGAACCAATGGGAGAAACCATGAGAAAGAAAAAAAAACAAAAAAAGAGGAGAGACACACAGAGAGAGAGAGACAGAGACAGAGAGAGAGAAAGCACAAATAATATGCTTCAGTCTGCATTCAGACTTTATAGTTTTTTTCTGGTTGTAGACAGCATTTACCATCATGATCCAAGATTATGTCTTGGATTCTTGCATTGTTAAGAATAGATAAGTCTTTCAAAGTCAGTCATTGCACAATGTGGCTGTTACTGTGTATAATGATCTTCCAGTTCTTTCTTTACTCAGCATCAGTTCATTCAAGTGTTTCTAGGTTTTTATGAAGTCTGCCTGCTCATCATTTCTTATACCACAATAGTATTCCTTTACATTCATATACCACAACTTGTTCAGCCATTCTCCAATTGATGGGCATTCCTTCAATTTCCAATTCTTTGCCACCACAAAAAGAGCTGCTGTGAATATTTTTGTACATGTGGGTCCTTTTCCCATTTGTATGATCTCTTTGGGATACAGCCCTAGAAGTGGCATTGCTGTGTCAAAGGGTATACACATGTTTATAAACCTTTGGTCATAGTTCCAAATCGTTCTCCAGAATGATTGTCTCAGTTCATAACTCAACCAACAATGTATTAGTGTTCTGATTTTTCCCATGTCTCCAGCACTTATTTTCCAATTTTGTCATGTTAGCCAATTTGATAGGTGTGATGTGTACCTCAGAGTTGTTTTGATTTGCATTTCTCTAATCAATAGTGATTTAGAGCATTTTTTCATATGACTATAGAGACCTTTGATTTCTTCATCTGAAAACTGTTCAGGCAACTTTTTAAGACATAGCTACTAATCTATGGGAAGCCAGGTGGTGTAGTAGAAGGCCTGGAGTCAGGAAAACTCATCTTCCTGAGGTCAAATCTGGCCTAAGATGTTAGCTGTGTGACCCTGGGCAAGTCACTTAACCCTGTTTGCCTCAGTTTCCTCATCTGTAAAATAAGCTAGAGAAAGAAATGGCAAACCACTCCAATATCTTTGCCAAGAAAACCCCAAATGGATTCATGAAGAGTCAGACACAACTGAAAAAAACTGCTCATTTATAGACTAACTTATAGAGCACCTGAGTCAGTGGAAGAAGTTCCCATACCACAAAATCCAGGTTTGAAGTGCATATACTATCATGACTCTTTTTTTCTGTTCTAGATAGTCATGTGAATATGAATGAGATATTTATGGAGAGGAGGGAATGGTAATGAGAGCAGAAGGGGTAGAGAGTGATTGCATGCTGTGTGATTTGTTTTGCCCTTGGAATCCTGTGGATGGCCTGAAGCTCTCATCTCTCTAGGGATGGTTCTGACAGCTACATCACTTTCAAATAACTAAAATATAAACATTATTAAAGTGAACTTAGTTCTCATTTTCTTAAATAAAATTATGATTTACATGGTACTCCAAGAACTTCTATACAAAGCCCTTTCCCCTGGACAACCATTAGTCATATGACTCACAGCCATACACAAAAGAATCTTAGTCCTTTCTTTTGTCTTCACAAGTACAGAGAAAACATCCAATTTTTAAGTTCTACTCCATTCTGCTACATCTGGCTGAGGATAGTATTGGGCACCAACAAATTTCTGGTTCAAAAACCTCACCACAACAGTTTTCCCTATTTTTCGGTGGCACTCTGGTAGGTAGCTTGGGATTTAATTTTTCATTTGCCTTGTCGCTTTTTTTTCTTCTGACCCTCAAAACAGAGAAAGAACTCTACTTGTTCATTTTTTTTTCAATGGTGTCTAATTATTCATGACCTGCTCTTGGGGCTTTCTTGGCAAAGATACTGGAGTCGTTTGCCATTTTCTTCTCCAGTTTATTTTTACAGCTGAGCAAACTGAGGCAAACAGGGTTAAGAGACTTACCTATAGTCATACAGCTGTTAAGTCCCTGAGGCCAGATTTGAACTTATGAAAATGAGTCTTCCTGGGTCTATGTCTAGCACTCTATCCACTGTGCATCTTCACTGCCCAGGAGAGAGAGTTCTATGGGGACCTGAAAAACCTTGAAACAGTTTCCCCCTCACCAGCCGCATTCTTAGGTTTCTTTGGTGACTCTCCCACATTATTGTTCACATTGCCAATTTTAGGTTAAATGGGACATTCAATGTTGGTGGCCAGTGTCAATAGAAGCCTTTCTGTGTCATGTGTAATGCTGTTTATTCTCCAGCATTTTGTAATTATGATGTCACAGATTTACAAAGCTGTAACTTTAAAATAAGGACCTTTAAAAGGCTAAGTAAAATAGAGGTGTTTAGAAGGTGATGTTAAAATAATGCATTCATTTTTAAAAAATGAAAACCAAGACCTAATTCATTTTGAACTTTGGCAAATAAGAACCAAAGTTCTCCATAACTTCACACCAGCTACTCCCCTCCCCCATTTTTGGAATATTCATCCCTCTCTTACTTCTACCTTTTGGAAATTCTGGTTTCTTTCGAGACTCACCTAAAAGGCTACCATTTGTAAAATGCCATTTCAATATCACTTAGATGGCAGTGCTTTCCTCACTGAAGTTTCATTGTATTTATGGACTTTATATGTATCTTTGGTATATCTATACATGTACCTATCTTTCCCATTTGAATGTAAACACCTAAGAACATGTCCTGTTTAACTCTTGTCAGTGTCCACAGCACTTGGCACTATGATTGGTACTAATTGTCTGATATCTCAGTAACCCCTAAGCACAGCATTTATTATTCATTTCAATTTTGTCTGACTCTTCTTCACCCTGTTTGGGGTTTTCTTGGCAAAGAAACTTGGATGGTTTGCTATTTCCTTCTCCATTTCATTTACAGATGTGGAAATGGAGGCAAACATGTTTAAGAGACTTTCCCAGGGTCACACAGCTACTAAGAAAGTGTCTGAGGCCTAATTAGAACTCAGGAAGACAAGTCTTCCTGATTCTATCCACTGCACCTTCTAGGTGCCAATGAAAGCATAATATAACCGATTTTTATATGATGATCTTAATTAACTTCAAATTTGCTTCATGCAAAAAAAAGCTTTAGAATATTCTGATTTGTAAAGTATGGCCATCTGGAATCCAGTTTATTAATAATTTTTTGCATCATAAAACTTTAGTTTGTAAATGACCTGATCTCATTCCCTTATTTGGCAGATAAGGAAACTGAGACTCCTTGAGGTGAGATGATTTGCCTAAAAGTCACACAGCTGATAGTGAGAATGGTATTAGATCTTAGACTTCTTGACTCTTACTTAGTACTTTTTCTATTATACCACAATCCTTAAAGGTCAAACTTCAATTTTTCTAGAAAATTTACATATTCGGTAGCTGTGATGAATAAATTATTATTGTAGGCTTTAAGTGTGAAATAGATGAGCCTGAAACAATGTTTCAGTCATGGTTGACTCTCCATGGCCTCATTTGGGATTTTCTTGGCAAAAATAGTGGAGTGGTTTGCCATTTCTTTCTCCAGCTCATTTTACAGACGAGGAAACTGAGGCAAATGGGGTTGACTTTCCCAGGGTCACACAGCTAGTAAGTGTCTGAGGCCAGATTTGAACTCAGGAAGATGAGTCTTCCTGACTCCAGGCCTGGCAGTCTATCCACCTTGCCACCTGGCTGTCCCCTGAAACAATAGAACATTAGGAAATTAGGTGTTTTAGAACTCTTACAAAAGATGAAGTGTTGAATACAATTAGAGAAGAAACCTGACTCTATCCAAACTTCTCTAACCAAATACATTTAAGAGCATCACTTTTGGACATTATTTTATTTAAAGTAAATCCAAACAACAAAAACAAGTCCACAGCAGTGAAGTTCTTGTTAGAGGTAATTGTGTGCCAGCATTTCAGTCTACCTGTTAAAGACTGGGCACTGAACTAGGAGCTGGTCTGAATGCTATCAATTCCTTTCAGATGCCTGTGCCTACTGACTATCTTTCCCAAAGGGACCTGCATTCAACTCTTCCGGCTGCCCAATTTTAGGTTTTTTTTTGTTCTGAATTTTTCAATGCTTTTGGCAACAGCTGGGAAGTTTCATCTTGTGCACATGTGGCAGATTTTTTCTTTCTGGAATCTGTCATCTGGTGTGTATTATACTTGGGCCTCAAAGCTTCTTATGCCTTTCTCAGAGTGACCCAAGGTGTTAATTGGAAACTTTACATGTAGTTGGGGCCCATTTATTTCAGATATGATTTGTTCTGTAAAGCCATGGAAATTAAAAATCCGCAGCATTCCTTCCAGAGACACCAGATTTTAGGGTAGTATACCATACTATTGTTTAGATAGGGGAAATACGTTAGAGACCATTTACTAATCACTACCCTCTTGGAGGAGGATTTGTGCCTTCTCTTATATTTTCTCCAATTTTTTGTAAGAATCCCATTTGGTTCCATGTATAAGGTACAGCTATGGGCTTCAGAATTTTAGCATGTAGCAAAGAGAGCTGAGCGACTCAGTGGCTAGAACACTTGGGTTGGAATCAGGAAAACACATCTTCCTGAGTTCAAATCTGGCCTCAGACACTTACTAGCTGCGTGACCCTGGGCAAGTCACTTAACTCTGTTTGTTTCAGTTTCCTCATCTGTAAAATAGCAAAGAAGGAAATGGCAAACCTATCCAGGATTTTTCCCAAGAAAACCTCAAAAAGGGGTCATAAAGAGTCAGATGTGACTAAAAAATGACTGAACAAAAAAGCTAAGAGAGGTCAACAGGTTCAAACTCCAGTCACAATTTGTACCTGAGGGCCATCATGAAGGCCATCCACAATGTAAGAAACGCTTACTTTCTTAGAACTAGTTAAGGGGCCAATATGAACATCATTCTCTTTATTTTTGATAGGGTGCTCTCCCTCCCTGACAGTAAATCGAAACAGATCATTAATTAATTAATTAAAATTAAAACAAATATGCTGAGCAAGAATATTTAAAGAACCATTAACTGGTCCAAAAAGGTCTCTCCATATCCTTTAGATAAGAGTTTTTTGGAGACTCCTAAACTTAGCACATGAAATTTGTTCTGTTATCATGAAAGATAGCGGAAGATAGAGAGCAGCAATTCATGTTTATAAGTTACCTTATGGGTTTGTAGTATGTGACTGTTATGTATTTTTTTTGTCACATTTTCCCAACATCTCTATGACATAGGTAGGATGACTATTTTCCCCATTGTTCAGATAGTCTTCAAATTCTGAGGCAGAATGTTTCCTGTGGAGGGCCCTTGACTCTGAAACTAGTCTTTACTCTTATTCCATCAGAGCTTGGTGACCTTTGGGGTATTGTGCATGATATATCTTTCTGCTCCAGCATTCTTTACCAATTAGGGCTTTGGCTCTTTATTGAAGGGGAATTTTAACTGCTGGATTCCATTTAACTGTTGTGTTCGCCTTATGTTCATGTTTCAATAATCTGCATGCAATGACTACATTTCAAATTTGATTTAAGTAAACTATCACAGGAGTTTTGAGGAGTTTGGCTCTTCTAGCTATTAAAAATATTAATAAGCTTTTGAGTGATCTATGACCAGCTGTAATTTGGTTGGGGGAAAAAAGTCACTAGTTACTAAAACCCTCTGGGATTTAGAGGTAAGGAAAACAGAAAGCCAAGTCTAGAAACTGACAGGGAAAATGTGTGAGAAAAAATATATGTGTACAATTCACTTAAAGGAGAGAAAATATTAAACTTTTAGATTATTCATGGCTTTAGTTGAATGTAGATCTTTTGCAAGATTGAGTTTTTCATCATATTCATCATGATGAGAAATTAGGAAAGTATGCTAATTTTTAATTTAGAACAGCTGGGGAATACAATTCATGGAGTGAAAGCTTATCTTCTTGTCTGTCAGCAAGTGTTTGCAGATGTCATGTGAAACATTTTAACTACAATTATAAAACTAAACGGAATGTTCAGAGGTGATTCAAGAAATCTGATTGGCTAACACAGAGAGTACTAATTCTTAGGAAATACTCTGTCCAGTACCAATTTTTATAAAGTATTCAAGCTGCTATTTTACCTTTTAAAGAGACCAAGTTTAGTATTTGAGGAGGAAAATAGCAACTCCAAAGCAACAAGGGGAAAAGACTGTTTCCAATAAAAGCCAGTTTTTAATCATTTGTTTATAAACACACAGTAAATGAAAGCTCACTTTCCATTAGGCAGTTGTTTCTGTCAGTGTATAAGTGTCTGAGCAGAGCCTGAACTCTAGACTGCAGTAACCTGATAAAGATTGCTATCTTAACACTGGAAAGGCCTCTTCCCTAATCACTTGCTTTCATCTCTTTTGGATTGTTAAACATTTCCCTGCATTTTTGTGGGACTGTCTTAAATTCAGCTTTGTCACATCATTTCCCAATGGCTGCAAGCTAAATGAACAAGTCATTAGAATATCTCTAAGTCAATAAGATATATTTAGTGTCCACTGAGTACTTAGCATTGGAGTCTATTCTTAGGAATTGGGATGAAAATATAAGCAGATTCTTTGCTTTCAAGAATGTAATCTGATACTCATTAAATTGATTAGATACATGGAAACATGGTGCTAATCTGTGGCTGAAGTACTTCAGTCATTCTTTTTCACCATTCCTTGCCACGAACCAGCAAAAGATAAAGACACAATCTTATAAAGATCCCAAATATGTAATTTGTAAATATCCATTAAAGAAATGGATCCAACCCAATTCTGGACACTCAAACAGACTTGTATCAAATGTGGAGGATGTACATCAACTGTAATACATGGGCTTCTTTTTTAATTGCCTCAGTTGTTGAAACTTAAATTTGACAACCTAATGTTAAGACTGTTAGAAACCTAATTCTTTGACTATTTATAAGTGGAGTGCAGAGCTGAAATTCTGTGGATATAGTATCTCAAAAGAATAGAACTGTGGGTTTTACTTGTAGGTTGCTGGGCTTGAATAGAAACGATTCTCCCACCTTACTGACAGCAATTTAGAATCATAGAATGTTAACCTTGGAAGAGACATTAAAAATAATATAATTAAAAAATGGAGGTCTTGAGAAGTTAGTATTTGATACTAACTTACAAAGGTCACATAGGGAATATTTCTTAGGCAATTTACAATAGCTACTTTTAATTATACTTTCTATAAAACTTAAATCTTGATGACAGATTGTAGTTACCTTTTATATTTTTCCAGGTTCAGCATTTGAACAAATCTTTATTTAAAAAAATATTTTGAGAAAAGTCAAACTTATTGTTTGAGTTGTTTTGAGTTGCTATATATTGTTTTGCCAAATAACAAATATATTACATTTTTCAAAGTGTAAGACTTGTATCAATCAGTATTTGTCAACTATCTACTTTTTACTTGGTGACAGAGTTACAAAAGAAGTTCAATAACATTTCATTTATTTGGTGTCTTCAGGTATTAAAGTATGACACATACTTTCCAGATAACTGAACCATAACCTTTTAAATACTTTAACTTTATAAAATTTAATGGTTGTGACAATTCTTTCTAAATTCTATGATGTAATTCCTGTAATTACATAATTTAACCTTTTCTTCATGACTCAGGATCATCATCTAGAACAGCAATAATTGTCATGCCTCAGCCAATCTTCAGTATTTGCTCACTTCCCCATTTATTGCTTTCAATGCCCACAGCCAAATCTACTGCTTTTGTTTCTTTCTTTTTTTGGTCATTCTCTCTGATTTTTTCATCTTTCTTCTCTTTCCTGATTCCTGCTATTTTCCCCCATACTCTCCTGCTTCTTTGCCTGTGGGATTTGACTTTTATGATCTCTTTTGGTCAGTTGAAAGACACTGAAGATGGACAGTGAATTAAAACCATCAATCAATCAGAAAGCATTTATAAAGCACCTACTATGTACTGTACTTATCAATGTACAAGGAATGATAAAATCCTTACTATGAAGAACCTCACTGATCCTAGAATTCAGGAGAGAGGAGGACAGGGTGTATTGAATTTGAGAAACTGATTAGTACCTTCAAGAACCCTAAGATGCTTCCTGAAACAAACAACAAAACACCTGTGTAAGTCCTATTATTCTTCCAGTTATGGTCTACAGCTGCAGATAACAGAGTTCTACAGTTTCCAAGGGCAATGGAGAGACTCATGATAGGCTTAAATGTTCCTTACTTGCAGCAAATTTTGCCAATAATAACATGTTTGTAAGAAATAGCATAAAAAGATATGATCAGAACTATATGGGATAAGAAAAAAAAAAGGTAGGTTGCCCTGGTACCCAGTAATGCTTAAAAATAAATAAATTTAGAGGAAAGCCCCTACCTGACACATTAAGCTGACTTAAAGTATTTATGAAACAAAAGTGTGTGTTTAATCTTCCCCAGAAGTGATGGTAGTCTGTATCAAGTCTTGTGTCCATTTCTCATTTTGTCTGTATCAAAACCTTTTTTAAATAGGTCAGGTTGGAACCAACTAAATTTTTTTCTCATTTTTATTCTTCTAACTTGGTATTGATTTTTATCATTCCTCTAAAAAGTTGGGGAAGGTTAGGCTATATATATATATTATAACTAAATCTTGTCAACTTTAAGTGTTTTATATGTGTGAACTATAGTCCTTCATTTTCTCTGAACTTTGAAAATCTATTTTTCTGAAGATTTTTGACAATGTTTAGTACATGTTTTGACTATGCCCAGCATTCCCCTGATATTAATGAAAAATATCTCAGGAAATATTACCTATCTTTTGCGTTGAACATAACTATTATCCATACTATGCCACAGCTTAAAGTAGTTCATTATTTGTGAAGACTTGGTAGCTTCTCCCCCAACCCCCACTAAATATGAATCAGCTATAGCATACATGTCAGACATGAGTATAATCATAATTATTTCTTATGTTTTGTCATAATCATTACTACATGTATTGCAAAGTTGAATTTAAAATACCTAGAGATAATGATTTACTTATTTGCCCCTCCTCCCAAAAGAGAAGACCCAGTGAGGACAATCCCTTAACATGTATTTCTTTTTTTTGTTTGTTTTCATATAAAATTTCATCATATTAGTATTTATTCTCATAATTTAAGATGCAAAAAAGTTAAACTGAAAATTTTTGGATAGGATCATAATTTTTTCTGTGTAAATTACTACAGGTTGAATTTTCACATGAAATTATCATGGCAAGTTATGAACTATACATTTCATATCTCTTTTTCTTTTGGATAATTATCTGTCAACCTGATCATACTGGTATTTGAAGTAAATTTCCATTGATCTATTCCATCAGTACTGATATATCTCTGACGGCCTTGTATCTACTTTGCATTAATTTAGTATGTACTAATTACAGTATGTTGTCTTCTTCATTAGGAAGCCTAATCAGGGCAGGGATTACTCTTTGCTTGTTCTTTGCATCCATAGCACTTAGCACATTTCCTGGAAAATGGTAATTTATGAATGTTTATAGATTGATCCATTGAATTTGTGAATATTAGGTATATTTAACCACTTGGGGAGAATTTACAGGAGGCTCTCCTCCAGAGTGCTTACATGTGTTCAGAATGTTTCTTCCTCAGGGGATAGTACTTCCTCAATCTTAGACCTTTACAGCCCTTCCTTTTGCATTTCCCTGTCTACCCACAACTTATTTTTACATCCCAATTTTCCCTACATCCTCCACAGTAGGGGATGGTCCATCCTCTTTCCTGGCATCATTGCACCTAAAACTAAATTGTCCTCTATACCTACTCCTCATCCTTACCCTAATTGACTTTGTTCCAAGGGCAAAAATTCACACTTATAACTCTCACCTTATTCAGTCTTTTTTAGATACCAGTTCGTGTGAAATCGTTTCAAGTTTTTTTTTTTTTAATTTAGTTTTGGTCTAGACAAATTTGTATGTATACAATTTTATTCATGTAGGTCATTCCCTAATGTGAAAACTTTCATTCATGCAGATCAGAAACTGATTTGCAGCTTTTGGTTTTAGAGTTGCCAGGGGCACCAGGAGGTTCAATGTCTCGCACATAGTCACTAATCTGCACCAGAGGCAGGATTGGCACCTGTCTCTTATTCCAAGACAGGATCTCTGTCCCCTATTCCATGCTGTTTGAATCATTATTCATATATTCAATAAGCAACGGTTGAAGAAGTTGCTAATTTTCATATTTAAACAGAAATGTTAGGGCAGTTTCAAAGATATAAATAGCCTTCGAGAACACAAATTGCTTTGTAAAGCAAAAACTGTGTTCTGAAAATATAAATGCATATAACTGGTTTATGTGTGGTAAATAATTTACCCTACATTGATTCCAAAGTATTAAGTGGCAGTAAAAGGGCTTGTCTGGAAAATTACAATGCTTCCATTATAAATGCCAAATAATGCGATGGACCATCTCGTACTTTGACAATTGTCCCAAACTGGTTTTTCTTTAAAATAAAGAAGACTGTTGTAAGTTGCAGTAGCCTGTTCACCTTAGAAAACTACAGAAAATCAGATTCATTTGAATTCATTTAATTCTTTCATTGTTTTGATTTCTTCATTGCAAAACTCCCTGTTCATGTTCTTTGAACATTTATCAATTAGGGAATGACTTTTTTTTTTAAGCAATTGGGGTTAAGTAACTTGCTCAAGGTTACACGGCCAGGTGTTTCTGGGTGGGTGCTAAGTGTCTGAGCCCGGGATTCGATCTCCAGGTCGTCCTGACACTGGAGCTGGTGCTCTTACTCTTTGTGCTACCTGGCCGCCCCGGAATGACTCTTATTCTTATAGATTGACAAATGAGACCTTTATTTGAGATTCTGTCTATAATTTTTCCCCAATTTTCTGCTCTCTTTCTGATCTTGGCTATTTTTCATCAAATTTTTTTTTTTTTTTAGAGCTAGAAAGAACCATAGAAATCATCTGGTTCATGTGTGTTATTTTAAAGATGAGCAAAATGAAACACAGAGTGGTTAAATGACTTGCCTAAAGTCTCTTATCCTGGTTTTTACTTAGTTAATAGCAAAGTCCCTATAAAAATTAAAATGAGTATTTATTCTTGTGCCTAAGGTTGATGATTGATTTAGTCAGTCACATGGGTTCATTGTAAGGAAAAAACTTCGTAACATTTAGAACTATTCAAAAGTGGATTGCACTGCCTTTAGGATATAGTGGTGATCTTCTGCCAAGGTTGAATGACCACCTTTTTGCTATATCGTGATGGTGATTCTTTTGTGGGTTATGGGTTGGACGAGATGATTGCAAAGGTCCCTTCCAACTTTGAAATATTCTGTAGTTTATGGTTCTCTGATATTTTTAGGGCATATTGAAGTCCCAAATGAGGGGAGTCTCTTTACAATAAAAGGCTGATTGCCAGCCTTCTGCCATGACCACCCAACTGCCCTTAACACATTAAGATTTGTTGATTAAGCAGACAATATTTTTTAAAATTATTTGTTTACTTTTAGTTTATAAGATTTAGTTCCACAATCCCTTGAGTTTCAAATTTACTTCCCCTGCCTCTCCTTCCCTTCACTCCTCCCCCCCAATCCATGGTAGCATGCAATCAAATATGGGATCTGCAAATACCTTCACATTAAACATTAGTCAGGTTGTAGAGAAGAATTATAACCAATGGAATGAACAATGGGAAAGAGGAAACAAAACAAGAAAAAGAAAGAGAGCAGGTAGTTTGCTTCAATCTGTGTTCAAACTGTGTAGTTCTTTCTCTGTGTGTGGACATCTCTTTCCATCATCAGTCTTTTGGAGTTGTCTTATAACCTTGCATTCCTGAGAAGAGCCCAGTCTATTAAAGTTGATCATCACACATACATTGTGTCTGTGATTATATACAAATTTCTCCTGTTCTGCTCTTTTCACTCAACATCAGTTTGTATAAGTTTCTCCAGGTTATTATGAAGTCTGTCTGTTCCTCATTTCTTATAGCACAATAGCATTCCATTACATTTATATACCATAACTTGATCCCCAATTGATAGGATTCCCCTTGATTTCCAATTCTTTGCTACCACAAAAAGAGCTGCTATGAATATTTTTGTATGTAATGGGGCCTCTTCCCACTTCTAAGATCTCTTTGGGATACAACCCTAGAAGTGGTATTGCTGGGTATGAACTTATTTATAGTCCTTTGGACATAGTTCCAGAATGGTCGAATCAGTTCACAATTCCACCAACAATGCGTTAGTGTTCCAATCTTTCCACATCCTCCCCAGCATTTATCATTTTCCTGTTTTGTCATCTTAACCAATCTGAACAGTGAGATATGGTATCAGAGTTGTTTTGATTTGCATTTCTCTAATCAATAGTGATTGAGAGCATTTTTTCATATGCTTATAAATATCTTTAATTTCTTCCTGTGAAAACTGCCTGTCCATATCCTTTGACCATTTCTCATTTGGGCAATGACTTGTATTCTTATAGATTTGGCCCAATTCTCTGTATATTTTAGAAATGAGACCTTTATCAGAGACATTGGTTGTAAAAATTCTTTCCCAAATTTCTACTTCCCTCTTAATCTTGGTTACATTGGCTTTGTTTGTACAGAAACTTTTCAATTTAATGTACTTAAAATTATCCATTTAAGCAGGTAATATTTTGCTCTATATTGGAAACAGATGATTGGTTATATTGGGTACTTTTTCATGTAAGTTCCAAACAAAGGAGTCCAAGTTAGGGAGGAAAGGGGAGGCAAGGATGAAAGAAGGAAGAGGTACAGTATAACAGTTGGAATGTTCTCATCAACGTACCATTATTTTACCAAGCTAAGACATTATTGCAACATAAAAGATACATGGTAGCTAGCCATGTTTCCAGATGGACTATTAGTCTCTATCAATCTGTTTTGTTTCCTGCTTTCATGAGAATCCTTTGTATTTTGTCCCCTTTTTTCTCCTCCCCACAAGTGGATTAATGTATACATTAAAATTTTCCTTCTTCCTTCCTGAATTTCCTATTCCTGATAACCTATGATTATCTTCTCAGCAATGTTCCATCACTTTAATATGTTACACAGTAAATTTCTTTTAATTAGATCCTATATATTTATATCTACAGTTCAACCCATAAATTAATCTGATCCCATTGAATTTTCATTTTGCTTACAAATGGATTAAGACTAAATGTGGCTTTTATCTCTAATTTTTAATCTTTCTAAAGAACAAACAACCTGACCAAAAATATTTTAATGCCACTGATTGTAAATCATGGGTCATTGTTTTATAACTACCACTGTTTAAAGGGAATTCCCCAAATAATGGCAAAAGAACAACTTATGCATAGGAAAAATAAGAAATTGTTATATAGCCTATGAAGATCAAAATACCAAAGAAATCCTGAGTGATAGGTATGTGAAATTTATCTTTGATCCTTATTTAAATATATAACTTTACCCCGGCACTCAAAACATGATCAGTCATTTCTACTGAAGTGTGAAGGAAGGATCTGGGAATTGATTTTGAAGGGGAAGTCAAGTCAGAGTTTGGAAGAGATAATAGAAATGGACCAAAAGTATATCATTTCTTGGTATAGAAGGTCAGGATGAGGAGATTGGGAGCATAGAAAATTATGGTTACTCTACAATTCTGCCTCTGGGTACCATGTAGTAGTTACAAGATGAATTCCTTTGAAATAAGGTTGTATTTTCCCATTACTATCAGATGATAAAATAGTAGGTATATTTGAACAAAGTGACAACTTGTGGGCTTACTATTCTTACACTTGGGGCATTTATTACCATATTTTTATTTTACTCAACAGTAGCAAGACCCCATCCTGTTAGCTTCCTATGGCCTATAATTCTCTTATAGTTCTCATTGCAATGTGGAAGGAGAAAGGGAATAAACATGTAAATAGCACCTACTATGTGCCAAGCACTGTGATAAGTGCTTTACAAATACCATCTCAAAGGAAGAAATTAGATCCAGGATGCTAAGAAGTCAGAAGTATTCCTCTGGTGGAAAAGCCCCACCAGTGGTAAGCAGGATCATTGAGATCATTGCATCATATCAGAAAGATGATAGTTTGACAGTTGCAAGGGATCTTAGTTGCAAGGGACTTATCCAGCACCCTCATTTTAAAGATGAGGAAATGGAAGCTCAGAGAGAGGGGTGAAAGGACTTTTCCAACTTGCTATACATATCTCCTGAAGAAATGGGAGCCAACTGTACTCTGTGACAAAAAAAATTGGAAAACAATTACAAGGGCCTGTTTGCCGGGACTAGAAACATGTTCAATCATGGATCATGTTTCCTAAGGCTCTACATATTAAGAAGTCATTTATAGTCACAATTGAAAATCTGTTTGATTATTATATTAGAAGCAGGTAGATAACACAATGGATAGATGAAATTGGAGGCAGAAAAACCTCATTTCAAATCCTAAGACACTGACCAGCTGTGTGACTCTGGTCAAGCCTCCCTTCAGCCTCAGTTTCCTCATATGTAAAATGGATTATAATGATAGCACCTAACTCCCAGTGCTGTTGTGAAGATCAATTTAAATAGCACATCAAATTAAATAACACCTTAAAGTACTATGCAAATCCTACCTTATTATTGTTGTTGTCATTATTTTTACATACTACTATTTATTATATGTCTAGAAATCTGTCCCAAAGTCCCAGTTCTGTGTTGCTTGCTTAGGAATAGTCATATTCATGTTTTGCGATGAGACAGGACATTAACTGAAACCAAAAAAAAATTGTTTAATATAACTAGCTAGAAAAGCTTTTTCCTCCCTAGTGACCAGTATCTAAAATCCTTTCCACGAGGACTAAGCCAGAAATGTTTTGTATTATGCATTTGAAGAGCCTTCTTTAAAAGAATTCTATTGATTCTAAGTATCAGCAAGAGGGGCTAAAATCAATAACTGACCAGTGGAAAATATGACTCCCTTAAGTTTCCCAACTCCATTTTAGGCAAATTAGTAGAGGAAGAATTAAGGCAAAATTTTTTGGGGGATAATCATGCTGATATTCAAATCATCCCCTTAATGGGAATTTCTAAGGCCATAGAAATGTTTCATTTTCATGTTGGTAGACATTTTTTGTTTGCCTTACAAATAACTCTACCACCATAGGAATATATATTGTTGCTGGGTTGACAGGGAAAATCCTGGGACCAAAAATCTTTCTCTGAAGCCAGAGGCTTGTAAATTTTTATTCCTATTATACTAAACTGGATAGAATAAGCCTTTGTGAGCCTGAATTGCAAAACAGAGCTTAAGTTGCAATTATTTTCTTTTTAATGACAATGGTTATTAACATGTAAAGGTAGCTCTCTAATCTTTAGGCTTCATGCCAGACCTCACTTTTGCCATCTCATAGGAGTTCAGGAACCAGCAAAGATGATGTTGACCAGGCTTGTGCATTCTGAGGGTATCTAATTTTCTGAAATTATTTCTCAGAGAAAGGACAGGAAGAATGATCAGTGAACATACTAGGCAGAGGTTCTGATGAGCAGCTCTGCTCAGTCATGATTCCCAACTTTTTCTGGGCTTATTCACAGTGTTTCAGCTTGAAGCCTGTTGCTAGTCAGGGACGTTATGGTATTAATTTCTTGGCAGATATTGCTATTATGCTAACGGTATATTAGTCTCAGAGTAGCTACCTGGAAGAGTCAGGGAGACTCCTGGAATCTACTCCAGGAAGAGTCAGATTAGGGCTTTCTTTGTTCAGGATTTCCATGAAGTGAGAATATTTATAGAATATAGGGATTGAGGCTACAGTCCTCCTTAGATATAGAAGTATTAATGCAATACTTGATCGGGTGGTTGGAGCTTGGTATTGGAACTTGAATGGACTTGAGAGTCTTCTCTGAGCTTTTCTTTGGTCTTTTATAGGGGAAAGAGGGGAAGGCAGGGCAATTGAGGTAAAGTGACTTGCCCAAGGTCACACAGCCAGTAAGTATTAAGTGTATGAGGCCATATTTGAACTCAGGTCCTCCTGACTCCAGGGCTGGTGCTCTATTCACTGTGCCACCTAGCTGCCCCTTCTCTGTGCTTTTCTAGGCTGCTTTGTCAACCAGTCTCTTAGACTTCCAGGATGCAGAACTTCACCCAGGTCTATTGGCCAACCAGTGAATCAAAAGCCCATCCAGTTCATACAGAACAGCTAAAGTCAAACTTGTAGAATAGAAGGGAATAGGGGAATAGAGATCCCTGATATTGTGTCAAAGAACAGAAAAGCCTTCGGCCCTCTATTCTACTGCAAAGGTATTAAACAAACAGAAACAGAAGGACACATAAGACTCCCTGAAAGCTTAGAATGTTGACTTTGAAAACCACATATTAACATTATCTATGTTCTATTTTATTTTAATTTGTTTTGTTAAATATTTGACAATTACATTTTAACTTGGTTCAAAAGGAGCTCCAAAATGGGCAGCATGTTTGACACCTCCCTATCTGAGAAACTGTAGCCTATATAGTAAAATGCTTTGCCTGGGGACACAGAGTCAGTAATTAGAAAAGCCAGGATTCACTCCCAACTCTGACTAAATCCATAGTTCTTTTCACTGAAGTGTAGTTTATTCATGGTTCAAAAGTGAACTAGGCAAAGGCTGCTGGGACTGCCTTATGGACAATCGATTGAGGGTCAGAAAGATGAGGTGCTTTTCTGAGCTCAACTTTGCCAAGCAAATATCATTCTGAAACTGCTACACAACGTACAGGGGTGTTCCAGACAGCATAGTGAACTGTAAGTTCCTATATTTCAAGGAACTACTAAACTATGTCTTCTGCCATTGCAGGCAATGCTTCCAAACCCCCAAGTTCATTGCTGGGCTAGGGATTGTCTTAATTGATAGGAGGTGTGATTAACTGAATGACTAGAGACTTTCAGGATGCAGGTGACCCTGAAAGGGCAGCCATTTGCTGGCAGATGTGACACTACTAGATGGGTTTCATTGGATTTTCAGATGGAAGGGACTTAAGAAGTCAATGAATTTCATTCTTGTATGTTACAGATAAGGGAGAATGGGGGGGGGGTCGGGGCATGGTGAAGTGATTTGATTAAGGAAGTACAAAATAAGAGAAGTTAAGAGATTTGTCCAATTCACATAACTAATTAGGTGCAGAGCCAGGAGGACAACCCAGGGCTCCTGATTCCTAATGCTGTGACTTCCTCTACATTAGTTCTAGCTTAAAAATTAAAGAAACAAAAGTAAATCCAAGCTAATTTGACTTTCAGAAATCAGCTGTACAATTACAAATTATTTCCATTATTTACTCCCCATTTCCTCACCTGCATTCTGGATATGTTAGATCACACAACATAATTTGATGAATCATTAGAAACCCAATGATTAAAATTTCACAATTAAAAACTAAGGAAACCCACAGGGTCATAAGCATTGCATCTGTGATCCCAGAAATAATAGAAGTTACTTTCAATATATGAGCTGTCATTTATGAATAATTTTATAACTATCCTTAAAACCTTGTGGGTTTGAACATTGTAAACAACCCTTTTAGAATTCTATGTCTGCATCTGGAATGAAGATAATCACACAGACAACCCACTGACAATAGTGACAGCTGAGTTCCCCCACCTTCCCATCCTACTCCTATCATAATTGTGTTCTCTTGAAGTCATAAAACAGTAGGATGGGCCAGAATTCTAGGTCATTATATCTGAGATCAGTCAACATAGAGCTGGTCTTGTGTGAATTGCACTGGCTTTTAAAAAATCTATCTATCTACAGCATCACATTATCATTATCTATCACCACTCATCTATCTACATCTGTCATCTTACTATCTCTAGCTATCATCTATTGTTCTATTTATCATTATCTTGCTATCTGTCATCTCTATCTCTATCATCTATCTTTATCATCTCCAGCTATCAACTCTTTCTACCTATCATCTTTCTATAACATTCTATCTTTAGCTTTAGGCAAATCTCTTTGTCTTTTTTGCTTCTATTTGGCAAAAAACGAATGAGCAGAGTAGCAACTTCAAAAGCCATTCCTTCTCTTCATTCCTCCCCTTTCTGCTTTTCTTAACCACAAGGAGCAGAATCAGTATGGTATAAGGAAAGAAATGCTGGCTTTTGAGTGTGAGAACTAGAGTTCAAATGCTGCTTCTATTTAGAGCCTCTCTAACCTTGGGTAAATCACTTAACTTCTTCATTTCCTCTTCTGTAAAAAGGAGATTAGATGACCTCTAATGTCTCTTCAAGCTCTAAATTGATTTTTATTTGCTTCTATCTGGTGTCCTTCTAATCCAGGGGTGGGGAACCTATGGCCTTGAGATCACATGAAAGGTGCTAGATCCTCAAGTGAGGCCCTTTGACTGAATACAAACTCCATAGAACAAACCTCCTTAATAAAAGGATTTGTTCTGGAAAATTTGAACTCAGAAGGCCACACCTAAGGACCTAGAAGGCCATATGTGGCCTGGAGGCAGGTTCCCCACCCTTCCATCTAAGCCTGTCTGTTCTAGGATTGTCATGACTTTTGTCATTTTTCTTATCCCCTTACTTCCTGAAGTTCTTCCTATCTACCTGTGAGATCTTTGTATATTCCCCAAATATCATATATATCCCAGATTCCTTTCCATATTATTTTGTGCTCTTCCTATAAGAAAATATTAAAAAACAACATATGCTGGAGGTATTTTTGTATTTCCAATATCTGCTGAGAACATTCATGAGGGTAGATAAATAGTAAAGAACAATGCAAAATGGAACAAACTCTTGGTGTAATAAGAAGAGTTTTGGATCTGAAATCAGAAAAGCTGGGTTCACATACTGCCTCCACCACTTACCACCCATTTGGCTTTGGGCAAAGCATTGAAGTATCTGAACCCAGGGGGATTATACTAGAGGACATCTAAAATCTCTTCTAGCTATCAATGCTACATAAAGTGCCTTTTATACACACATACATACATACAAATACATACACATAAATACATATACATACACACACACATATATATATATACATATATACACACACATATGGAACATAAAGTAGCAGAGACTGGGAGAGTACTCAAATTGGAGCCAAGAAGACTGGTTGAGAATTAAGAGCTAGAAGGAATATCAATACCTGGAATGTAGAACAAGGCAGTATTTGAAAGTGTCTTTTTGCCCACACATTTGCAAGTATGTATGTTGCCTATACACACACACTTACACTCAATAAATATGTATATGTATATATGTATATGGATACTTCCCTAAGTGTATATTTGCACATAAGTACACACATCCTTCCTATATATGTATGTAAGGGTAACCTTCAGTGAATTAAAGGGGTGTCCACCCTAAGCATGTGAAGACTTCCTCTGGTAGAATGAGCAGATGAAAATAATTTGTTCCAACAGTCTTGAAGGCAGCTGAAGCAGGTGCTGTGGAGCCCTTGGAGCTTGCAGAAATCAAAGATGCCAAGGTCATCTACTGAATCTTGGGCCATTATGAGTTGTCTTGACTTTTGTCTTACCGCTAAACTTTGATGACTCTGGGAGCAGAAGTGAGGCTGATGACTTTCTGCAACTTTGCCTCACTCAAAATCTAATTCATGCATTAGTCAAGACATCAGACTCTATGAAATGAGGGACAAACAACATATATTCATGACTTACATATATGCCACCATGCCTATGCATGCACATGCATGTACACAATGCACAAATGATTCTTATATAAATGAACATCCATATATGTTAGGACCACACACGTGAACACACATGATTGGTCTATGACCACACATGAACACAATATACAATATACATAGTGTGCTTATGTGTGCACATAAACATGTAGTGTAGTCACATGTATGCCTACACAAAATATATTTATTATACTTGCACTTACATATGTGAGAGGGCAATGCAGTGTAGTGGTTAGCATGCCCCACCTACAGTCAGGACAATTTACATTCAGTTTCTGTCTTTGATACCTACCAGCTATTCAATCTTAGGCAAGTCACTTAACTTTTGTTCTCTTCACTTCCATATTAAAAAATGGGAAATAATAATAATATTTGTAATCATATCATAGGGCTGTTGTGAGGTTTAAATGAGATAATGTATTTAAGGTGCTCTGAAAACCTTAAAGTGCTCTGTAGAAATGTAAGTTACTGTAGCACCAATGCAATATTCACAGCACCAACAGTGACTATGAATATGCCAGCACAGTTTTGAATCCAAAATATAACAGACTCTTCCTATATAAAACAGAAACAAAACATTTATTCAGACACCAGAAAACCAAATCCCAATACAGAAAGTCAAATCCATCATAGCACCAAAGAAGTTAATAAGCCATAACACGCCAGGGAGGCATACCCTTTAGCCTTCTCATAAACACACACTCACAAGCCTAGCTGTCTCCTTCAATGCATCCTCTCTTACCTCCAGTTCTAACTGCACTGCTTCCCATCTTCCTGTGGGTTCTGTTCCACCCTTCAGCAAATTCCTCCCACCACAGGCTCCATATGATTACATTCTGCCTATTAAGGGGCAGGAAAAATCTTCAAATTACCATTATCATTACTGTTATTGATAATATATCTAATTCAAGTACATTTTATTGTTTTTGGTAAGGTTGCTTGCTCTACTGATGCAGCTCACAACCTGTCTATGACTCACATAGCTTTCTTCAATATTCAATATGTCTGAAAAAATTATTACCCTAGTAATAGTGAGCAAGTAATGAAATATCGCAAATTTCAATTGCTCTTTGGATGTATAGTTTGTTATTAGGCCTGTGCTCTAAAAAAAGCCCTTCCAGCTTGATAGAACCTGACAACACTTTTTTTTCTGCTAATGTATTTGGTTATTAAAGGTTGGAGATAGTCTTCTCCATGCCCCAGTGGGCCATCAGTGTGGGAATTTAGTAGAGGGTAGGAGTCTCTTATTGAGGAGAGAGATGATAGAGATGAATCAAACATGACTAAAAGCAACTGAATAACAACCCAAAACACCTACTACATGCCAGGCACTCTGCTAAGCTCTGGCAATATGAAGAAAGGCAAAAACAATCCCTGACCTCAAGAACTCACAATCTAATGATCCTGCCTCAGTTTCCTCACCTGTAAAATCCAAATCATAATAGTCTCCCAAATGTTGTGAATATCAAATAAAATAATATTTGTTAAGGATTTTGTACAGTGCCTGACACAGCAAGTACTTAATAAATTCTTATTCCTTATCACTTTACCCTTTTATATATCAAGCAACTAGCACAGTGCCTTCACATCTAGTAAGAGGTTAATAAATGCTTATTGATTGATTATCATTAGCCATTAAATTTGTTGGGTTAAATTTTGTTTTCTGTGATATAAAAATTAAATGTAAGTGGATTTGAAATTATATATTTCTAATTTTATGTATATAAAAATGAAATAAGATAAATTATAATATATAATTATGCATATATATAATTATATATTAATTTACATTGTATGTATTGTAAATATATATAATATTTTTTATACTTGCTTATAACCTTCAACTGATATTTCCCCCTTATATGTCAGTTCTCCCTAGGGAAAATATGGTGCATAAACTCCTGATTTATATCAATAAGCAACTTGTTCTTATTAGTACAAATACAATAGGTTAATATTCTTAAAATAACTATAGACAAATTCTTTATAGATGGATAATAGTTATTTTAAAATGTGGAGGGTTTTTTTTTTTACAGTGTTTTATTGGTATATGCTTATTGCTTGCTTTTACATGATCAAGACTAGGATGTTTTGCAAAAGTTTTTAGACTCCAGGGAACAAGTCACTTTAAGTTCATAATATTCCAGCGACTTGCTCATGAGGTTGGATTTTCAGCTTGCCAAACTTTTTTATATGGACTTTTTTGAGTTCTTTAACCATGTGCAAAACAACTGTTGCTGATGTTTTCAGCAAGAATAAGTTTAGACTACAGTCTAACTCAGATTAATTCAGTTTGGATCTGCCTCATTGTGGTTGTCTTCCAGTCTGTGAAAATATTTCTTTTGTTTTGGAATCAGAATGAGATTATTAATGAATGGAGTATGAGCGGGAATAAATAGGACTTTTGCAAAATCCTGTTCATTGGAACAAAACAGTCTTAGGCTATGTGAGAAAAGGTCTAAATTTGTCCTTATAGCATAGAACAGGTTTTGGCTGACTTCAGTGGTGCTATAAGTAGTGTTCTCTTGTGACCCATGGTAGCATGGAGAAAAGGTCATAGCATACATTTTCAGATGACCAATGTGTTACTTTGTTTTACTTATCATTTTTGTTACAAGGCAGATTTGGTTTGTGGAGGGAGATGTTTTAAGTTAGTGAAATGTGACAATAATTTATGAAAAAAGAAAATGACATCAACAAAACATATAAAATTCTCCTTAAAAAAGATAATGCCAGAGGAAGTCAGGCTGTGGACTGATGTATGAGAAGCCTTGTTATATGGATTTTATTGTTATATGGATCTCCTAGGGAGGACACTCCTTCTAGCAATGCAGATACATACCTGTTCTGCAATTTATAGTGTCAGCCTAGGGCATTGAGAGGTTAAGGAACTCAGCCAGGGCCACATAACCAGACTTGATCCCAACCTCCATTACTAGAGCTTGACTCTTAGCCCATTGTTATAGTGGCTCTTAAACAAGTTTTAACAAACTGGAAAGGATTAGAGCATGTAATAAGTGATCCCCCATGTTTGCCATTCAAGATAAACACAGAAAGCCCGGATACCAAAAACACTGACCACCAAGTTTTGAATTTTTTCAGTCACAGCAGTTCATGATGACTATTATGGCATGGAAGTATTTGTAGTTCATATCAGCAGATGGAGTTCATCTCTATACTCATGGAATAATAGATTTTAGAAGCATAGTGAGTCTAGATGAGAAAAGGCATTGATAAGTGTTTTGGGGAACTGAATGTCCTATACCAGCTTCTCTGTTTCATGCTGCCTGAGAACATTCAATCAAACAACAAATGCTTTTATAATTAAAAAAAAAAGAAAGAAAAGAATGTCAGGTATAGAAGAGACCTAAGATATCATCTAGTCATACCTCATCATTTTACAAAAGATGAAACTGTGATCCAGGGAAGTGAAATGATTCACCAATAATCATTTAACAAGTTGGTACCAGATAGAACTCAGGTCCCTTGCCTTTCAACTCAATGCTTTTCCCACAATCAATCAATCTCTCTCTCTCTCTCTCTTCCCCTCTCTCTCTTTCATAAAAGGAATAACAAGAAGTTAAATTCTGGAAAAAAATTACCTTGTGCTATTCATGACTTTCAGATAGATCAGGCAGAAATGTTAATGTGATTAAAAAAAGCTATACTTTATGACCTCATAGTCTATGTAGATTTTTTTTAACCCATTGAAAAGACATCAAGAAAGTGCCTCATTACTTTGGAATCTAATCTAAATTTTGATAAGGTTATGAAGAAAACAAAAGGTCATTTTAATGTTTGTCAGTTTCTTCTGACAAACTCTTTTCTGACAAATTACTCCCTGTAATTTGATGTGTTTAAAAATTATTGGTTACACTTTACCCAAATTGAATTTTAGCTTCAAACGTACTCTATATGCCAATCATTTTACCAGTGGAAATCTTTATGTAATTTTCTGCATAAAATGAGTAATAAATTTTGACAAAATGTCTTTTCCATTCATTTAAGTTCTATAAAAGTTTTTATATCCAGTCTTCATAAACTTATGTATGTTTTTTTAACTAATATTTTTGTTCTTCCTGTTAATCTTCTCTTTTAAAAGTCATAGGTGGTTTTTGGAGAAGCTGGTATGCTCCTGAATCTAAAAACAGAAGTATGATGTCCTACAAAAGCTTCTCTATTCCCTTCTACTTAGAGATGCAATAAATCCATTTAATATTATATTTGATATTTCATTTTAAGTAAGCCCAATATAGGAAAATCTGTGTTTGCTAAGGAAGTTAGAATATAATTCTTCCTTTTAAAAGCATAGTTACAATAAATCCCTTCAAAAAGAAAATTTCCTATGATTTTCAAGTGTTATTCAGGTTACAGAATTTTGTTGTATATACAATGTGGTATTAAAGAAGGAACACTGTCCTAAAAAGAATAAATAGAGCTAGAAAAATTGAGAGCTGCCCTGAAGAAAGACAGTATAGTTGTATAGCCAGAGGACTTATTATTCAAGAGAGAGACACTGAGGAAGTAGATACCAAATGGGAAGGTAGCTCACATTTATGTAGTGCTATATATTTTTTCAAAGTGCTTTTCTTATAGCCATTTGAGGTTTATAGGGCAAATGTAATTATTCCCATTTTATAAAAGAAGAAACTGAAATTCAGGATGCTTTAAATCAAACACACACACACATCCACACATGTGCACACATGCACACACACACATACATGCCACATGCCCCTAGTGGGAATCAGACCTGGGACACTACCAAGTCTAGAGTTTCTAATACAGGTCTTCTGACTTCAAATTCAGTGCCCTTTCCAGGATACTACATTATCCCTTATCATAGTAGGGTGAAATGATCAATTGGGTAAGGACCCTAGCACCATTGGCTGAAGTCCGAGTGGTCCACAATTGAACTTGTTTATTCAGGCAGGGTTGGGTTGACAACAGATAGAGCTTTAATTGAGCAGGTGGTCAACATGCAGAAAGCCTGGAAATACAAAGCTTGTTGGATTGGAATTTAAGGGGAAGAAACACAGCCAATGATGGCACAAAGTAGAACTCAGCCACTTAGGATGAAGATATAAAACTCAATTACCGGAGTATTAAGGACAGAGTAATTAACAGTTTTAGGACTGATTTAATATCATAGAACTATAATTTCAAGGGAATTGGGAGGTCTCTAAATCACTCCCTCTTTGTTTTTCAGGTAAGGAAATCTAAGCCCAGAAAGATTACATGACCTTTCCACTTTTTATACTTTATAGGCAGAATTTGAACTGAGGTCCTCTGACTCCAGAGTCAGTGTTTTTTCTTCTGTATCATGCTGCTCCCAACTAATATAGATAGTGTTCATTACATCCATTCTTCTTAAGGCCAGTACAGTATTGGGCCGAGTGTTTCTTAACCTAGACCTGAGCATAAAATGGATATGAAGTAAACTCATCCATCCTGGTTTAAGAGACATAGTAGACTGCCAGTCTGCAATAGGTTCTAGGTCTTGAGCTGCTACTGAAAAGCTGTGTAACCCTCTATCGGTTGCTTAAAACCAATGGACCTCAGTTTCTTCATCTGTAGAATAAGAAATTTGGATTATTTAATCCCACTTCTCATACAATTCTAAATTTTATTATTTCTGATCTCTAAAATAATTCAAGAACACACGTGATATTTTTTTGGACCAAGTTATTTGGTGCCTTTATCTCATTTGCAGAGAAAGAAGCTAGATCTTGGAACAGAATGTGGGAATATATCTGTACTCAATTTTCTTCCTATGCTTCTACTATTGTGCCTTAAAAAAGTGTTATTCTCCTGTTGTCCCAGCACACACATTATGTTTCATGAAGTGTCTAATATGTTATGGGAGCTTACTCAGCCAAATTCTTGGAGTGTGAAGTTACTACCTGGGAATAGATTAGGAAATTTTTGGAGGTGTGTTAGCTATTTCAAGCCAGTAGTTTAATTTAGCAAAACAGGACAGCTATCATAATGATTAGCAATAAGATGTATGAAGAAAAGCTAAAGGGACTGGGAAAGTTGTCTCTAACTAACAGGATGAAATTTAATAGTGATAAATGTAATGTTCTGAACTTGGGTTAAAAATATCAGGATTATTAAGCCTGAAGAGGTTCAAGTCTTCAAGTATGTGAAGAAGTCCTATTTGTTCTGCTGATTAGCTTTTCTTTTTTAGATTCCTTTCTAGAGTGCCTGATTCTTGAGGGCAGGAATAATTTCTAATCTGTTATCTGTATATCCCCTACAGTATCTTGGCCATAATAGATGGATGCTTAATAAACTAGTGAATGCATGAATACCAGAGAGCATAAAGGGGAACAAAAAGAGAAGGAAGAGAAGAGATTTAGGATTTATATAGGGCTTACAATGTACTAGGCACTGTGCTCAGTGCTTTCCCCCCAAAAAAAATTATTTTAACAAGATTTTTAAAATTTTTGGATTCAAAATTCTCTCCCTTCTCCCTGCCACTCCCCCACTCATGGAAAAGGGAAACCATATGATTATATTAATTATTCATATGAATGCATGGAAGACTTATTTCCATATTTTTTGTTTAGTTTACTTCCAATTGCATCTGACTCTTTATGTCCCTTTTTGAGTCTTCTTGGCAAAGATAATGAGTAACTTGCTATTTCTTTCTTGAGTTCATTGAGGAAACTGAGGCAAATGAGGGTAAGTGACTTTCCCAGGGTCATACAAATAGGAAATGACTGAGACCATATCTGAACTCAGGAAAAGGAGTCTTCCTGAATATAAGGCTGCAATTCTGTATGCTGTACCACCTGACTGCCCTTATTTCCATATTTGCCATGTTGCAAAAGAAAACACCACACACACACAAACACATGGAAAAAAGTAAAGTTTTTAAAAATATGCTTCAATCTACACTCAGAATTTATCAGTTATCTCTCTGGAAGTAGATAACATTTTTCATCATGAGTCCTTTGGAATTGTCTTGGATCATTGTGTTGATAAGAGTAACTAAGTCTTCCATGGTTGACCATCCTTACAACATTGTACTATGTACAATGATCTCCTGGTTCTGCTAATTTCACCTTGCATCATTTCTATTAGGTCTTCCCATGTTTAAAAAACTGAAACTGAAGCATTCTGCTTTTTGTTTTTTGAAGCACAATGTACTCTCACAATCCTGTGCCACAAATTGTTCAGCCATTCCCCAATTGATGGGCATTGCTTCAATTTTCAATTCTTTGTCACAACAAAAAGAACTGTTATAAATATTTCTGTCCATAAAGGTTCTTTTTATTTGATCTCTTTGGTAAAAGGGTATGCACAGTTTTATAGCCCTTAGGCCATAGTTCCAAATTGTTCTCCAGAATGGTTGAACCAGTTTATAACACTGCCAACAACTCATCAGTACACATATTTTCACTTAACACTTCCAGAATTTGACATTTCTGCTAGGTGTGAAGTATATCTAAGAGTTCATTTGCCTTTCTTTAATCAAAAGTGATTTGGAATTTTTTTTTTTATAATTACGGATAGCTTTGATGTGTCTCAAAAAGGAATTTTGGTTACATGACTATTGTTATTCAGGCATTTCATTCATGTCCAACTCTGTGACCCCATTTGGTTTTTTTCTTGGCAAAGATACTTGGGTGGTTTGCCATTTCCTTCTCTAATTCATTTTACAGGTGAAGAAACTATGGCAAATGGGGTTAAGTGACTTCCCTGGGGTCACACAGCTAATAACTGCCTGAGACCAGATTAGAACTCAGGAAAATGAGTATTCCTAACTCCAGGCCAAGTATTCTATATCCCATGCCACTTAGTACTTACCAATTGCCGAATACGGGGTTTTTAAAGATAAATTATGAAATCTGCCTGCAGTGATTTTAAAGAAGTAAGTAGATAAATTCCATTTGGCATTTATTTGGGGGTTAGATAAAATTTTATCAGGAAGATGTGTTGGTGTATGTGATTAAAGGAAGAGCTATAGATGTATAAAATATCAGAGAAGGCACAGATAAGCAACTGAGAAAAGAATGAAAGGAACTGACAGAAAGTTTACTGACTATGAATTTGAGAAGAAAGAGGAAAAGTCAGTGAATGAATTGAAAGTCACTCAAAAGGTGCTGAGCAATCACTAAATATTGTTGTCAAGGGCTGAGAAAGTCAAAGGGTTAGATGAGGACATGTTTTAGTACTGACATCCATCTAATGTTGTTGATGTTATCAAGTTTATTTTCATGTTTAGTAGCATGGTTCATGCCTGGGTACAAATGAGGTGAAGGTTAATATACTGCTAATGTGAGACCTGCTGTGCATTATCCTAGATTAAAAACCAGAAGCTCTAAATTCATGGCATTCATTTAAATGTAAGTTACACACATATACACATAAAAATATATGTATATACAAACAAATATACACATACAGGGTCAAGAAGTCTATAATGTTATATTTATAATTACTTGTCAACCAATCGGTTGTATTAACTCTGAAGTAATAATCCTAATGTTTTTTTTTTTAAACCAGATATGTGATGTAATTGATTTTGGATCTTTGGACAAGCTTTTTCTCACTTTGCTGACCCTACTTCTGTCTAAACTCCCGAAGCAATTATTGCTTGTCCTACTCATTTGACACTTGGAAGATAATACCTTGTGTTCTTATTTGTGTGTTTGTGTTCTGTCTCTTCAACTGGAATGGAACTTCTGAGGATATTCCCCTTTATTCTTAGGGTCTATTCAATACAATTCAATGAATATTTCTCTAAGTACATAATTCCTAGAAGGATCTGTGCCAGGAGCAGAAGGGAACACACAAACAGAAACAAGTGTCCTGCTTTGCTCTCAAGGAGTTTGCCTTCTGTTATATAAGCAGGCAACTAGGAGGTGTTCAAGAAATGTTTGTTTTTGTTTTTGTTTTGTTTTTACTATCAAGCAGCATGGTATAATGGAAGCTAGAGTTGGGGTCATGGAAGGCTGTGGTGTGAATACCACTTCTGACATTTACAAACTGTCTGGTTAAGTGCCCTGACCTCTCTGAACCTCCATTTCCTCAACTCTAAACTTTGGACATTGATACTTGTCCTGGCTACTTCATGGGATTGATGTTGGGAAACTTAAATGGAACAATGTCTCTAAAATACTTAATGAACCTTAAAATGCCATGTAAATGTCACATGTCACCATCATCAGCATTTGCTGATAATAAATTTGTTCTATTCACCTACTCATTTTCACCTACACACTTGTTTACTTTCTCCATCTACTTACTCTTTCTCTCATCACTCAACAAACTATACACCTTCCATATATTTACCAAATTATTCTACTGAGTATATGTATTACAGCAACACCTACTAAATCATTGTGGGGTTTGGGGAGAGGCAACATGATCTATTTGAAAGGATGTTGGACTTGGAATCTACAACGGTGACTGCTTCTTTCCTCTCACTCTCCCATATATATATATACACACATATACACACATATACATATACACACATACATATATGTATGTACATATGTATATATGTGTGCATATGTACATATGTAGTGTCTCACACAGTTTAAATTCAACATGTCCAATACTGAATTCATTATTTTCTTTCTCACACCCAGTTCTATTCCCAAATTTTCTATTGTTATCCAGAAAGCCTCTATCCTCCTAGTTACCCAGGCTCACAATCTAAGTGTTATTCTCTAATCTACACTCTTGCCTACTGTGTTGAATGTATCAAGACCTGATGATTTAACCTTTGTTACATCACTAGGAGGCTAGCATATGCCATCTCTCTTTCTTCTGACACTGCCATTACCCTGGTGCATCATCACCTCCTGATTGGATATTGCAATAGCCTGCTGACCTATCTACCTGCCACAAGTCTCTGTCTACTGCATTCCATCCTCCACTCAACAGTTGAAGTGATCTTCCCAAAGCACAGGTCTGACCATGCTCACATTCCTCCCCCAATAAATTTTAATGACTGCCTATCACCTCCATGATCAAATGTAAAAATCCTCTGTTGGGTGTTCAAAGTCCTATAAGACTTGTTCTCTGTCTCCCACACAGGTATTCTCTGATCCAATGACCCTGGCTTCCTTGCTGTTCAATGAACAAGTTACTTCATCTCTCAACTCCAGATATTTTCCCTCATTATCTTCCCATGCCTCAAATTCTCTCCCTCTTAATCTTTGCCTCTTGGCTTCCTTCAAGTCTCAACTAAAATGTCACATCTATAAGAAGCCTTTCCAAATCTTCCTTTCATTGATTATTTACCTAAACAGTGATGGGGTGCCCCAAGCTGTATCTGAAGGCTTGACTTCTTTCCCCATAAATATCAATTACAGAAAGATCATTACACATAATAAATAGCAAATAAACCCAAGTAGATAGAAAACATATAATAAAAGCAACAATTATATGACACTTTAAGATTTGCAGACTGTTTTGCAAATACAAGAGTGAGAGTCTAGTGGAGACAAGAGGATGTGTATTTGTACTGGACCTATCAGGATCATTGTATAACTTCTCTTAGTGGCACTCAATAGTATATGAGAAGGAGTGAAAACCAATGGTTGGAGATAACTCATGCTAGTAGTTTGGCAAAGTGTCAGCACTACCAATAGAAGTGGAAAAGGGCACCAAGGGTATAGTACAGCATCAATTATAGGGTCGGGACTGAAATAAAAATACAAAGCAGGGTTGAATAATAGATCAGAGGAAAATGGAGGTACAGGAGATCATGGTGATAACTATGTATAAACTAAGGAAAGAAGAACAGAGATGAAGATTTCTGTATTTAAGAATACAGAAGTGACAAAGGGATGATTGTGAGATCTAAAATATGACTAACCTTATGGATGGCTGAGGTAAAATTAAGATGTAGATGATGAGAACTGAAGAAGTAAAAGACATGAAAGGCCAGAGTGTATAGGGGGCATCAACTAATATATTAAAGTTTACAACTACTCATTAAGGTCTTACAGAAGAGAGGAAGACAAAATCTGTACTGAAATGCCTTGGAAAGGAGGGAGAGAAACCTGAGCTTTTTACAAATATCTGAAGTGGATGATATAGATAACATGAACCTGAAAAAAAGAAAAGCTGAGAGATGTTGGTGGTAGGAGTCTATCTGAGAGCAGCAGTGTTAAGCAAAGACTGTTCTGACTTACTCCTGACCAGATATATTGAGGGCATTGGGGACAGCACAGCTGGCACTGGAAAGTGATGCAAAGGAAGTTACTGCTTCTGGTTCACTTTTCTTAAGTCCAAGGATTACTTCAATGCGTTTGTTTCCAGTGATATTCACAAATGGTACTACTTGTTTTAAATTGTTCTAAAAATTTTCTTTTAAAATTATTTGTGTTTGGCTATTTTAATGGAAACAGAGTTTTTGTTCATAAAATGCATTAAAAAGGTATTATTTGTAAATATATATCTAGGTGGGTTGCAGTAGAGAACCATGAAAAACATTAACCATGTTGCAAAACAAAACACAAACAAAATAAAACAATAAAAATTTTTTAAAAATATATACTTCAGTCAACACTGTTCTAAGAACTAATCAGTTCTCTCTCTGGAGGTAGATAACGTTTTTCATCATGCGTCCATGGATTGTTGTCTTGATCAGAGAAGCTAAGTCTTTTTTTTTTCTTTTTGAAGGGAGAAGGCAGGGCAATTGGGGTTAAGTGACTTGCCCAAGTTCACATGGCTAGTAAGTGTTAAGTGCTTGAGGCTGGATTTGAACTCAGGTACCCTTGACTCCAGGGCTGGTGCTCTTTAGAGGCCATCTAGCTTCCCCAAAGCTAAGTCTTTCACTGTTAAACATTGGATTTTTTTTTCATATTTTGAAAACATTCTTCTTTATAATAATAGCTATCAAATGGATGGCTTTTGCTATCGTTGAATAACAAATTCAAAGCAGGTGATTATAAACCCAAATCACTGATAGAAAAAAATCAGATCATGAACGTGATTCATATTAATCTCGGTTAATTATTAAGTGCATCTCATTTCCCTATTATCTTTTCATTTTTAATGCTTTGATAACCATGCTGTTAAATTTTATGCATGAAGTTACGTGGTAAAAACTCCATTGTATATTTGCATTTTGTAAAAGCTTTGAATTGTATAAAGTGGAAAAAATGAAGGTAAATTATTCTACTTGCTCAGTATGCATGGTCATGTAGTGCTATCTATCTTCCAATCTACATATGCATAAGGTATACATCACTATGCTATCTAGGCACTCAAGCAACAAGCAAATTCCTGAATCTGGTTAATATATCCAGCAAGCAAGACTTTTATCAACATTTGGTATCTGCCTTTATTTGGTAACTTTAGATGAACAACTGGTGCATGGTGACCTTTGATAATTTTTGTGGCTACCTAGTATTCTCAGAGGTTTTATATTCCATATATAATATAGCACATTTTAATATTCTTATCCATTCTTTGACCTTCTTGGTTTTTATATGCATGCTAAAAACCCACATCTACTACAAAAAATCAAAACTCTTTATTCAAACATTATAGTGTGGTCTATTACTTGAGTAAATATTTCAAACTTGCTTAACTTTCCAAAGCTTGAGAGGAGAATGCATGACAATAGCAATATTTAAGTAGAAGATATAACCACATGAAAATAAAACAATATGTATCTTTATAGTTATAGCTATATCTGTATCCATCTACACGTATATATTCTTCTATTATTGCTCATATGTTGCTCAATAGAAGAAAGAAGCCAAGTTCTCAAAAATTGGGAAGGTTGTGTGTGTTTTGTAGGTTGCAATTTAATCTCTCTAACTACAAATATGGGAGAACACATTAAAATAGCAATCTGTGGTCATTTTAGTATTTCTGAAAGGTAATGATTTAGGAGGGTTGAAATACCCAAAAGATATCTAATCAAATGCAAATATTCCTTGATGACATTTCCTAGTGAAAGACTATGCCTTTTACCTTTCACTGAAAAATGACCACAGCCTCTGTTTGAAAACTGTGATAGGCGATACTATTTCATAACTCGTCTTGTTCCTATGTTGCAAAACTCAAATTCCTCTAGAAAATTCTTAATACTTTAGTATTTTAATGGATCTGTCATCTCTCATTGATGTGGGTACTACATCCAGTGGGTACTACAGATCTCAACCATTCACTATTTCTGATTCAACAGAATCATACTTCATGTCCTCTTATGAATCCTGCACAGAGATTCCACTTAGCATTTGAGGGGCCTTTCTCTCTATTTCTGAGCATTGTTTGGAAATCATTGAAGAATGATTAATTATCAGTTAAGGCAGCTAGGTGGTAAAGGGTATAGAACACTGAGTTGGAGTTGGGAAGATCTCAGTTCAATTCCTTCCTCAGACACTACTATCTGTGTATCCCTAGGCAAGTCATATAAAATCTTATCATTTCAACCTTGTTTCTGTCTTCAACCCTGCCTCTATCTTGCAGGATTTCTGTAATCATCAAATGAGTATGTAAATACACACATATACTCTTGATTTTATATAGATAGATATAGAGATCTATTATCTCTCTGTGTGTATCAAAAGCCAAAGAGTATATATACATCTGTATACGCACTCATGTGATGACTTCATATCCTTTTTTTGATTAGAGATAGATGTAGAGGTCGGTAGATAGAAGGCACTCTCATTTGATGATCACAGAAGCGCAGATATAGATGCCTGTATATCTATATGTGTATGTATACATGTATACATGTACATATACATACACATATAAGTAGATATAAATATATGGATGTATGCATATACACATACACATATATACATATACGTAAATATATAACATACATACAGAGCAACAAACAGATGCATGTATGGGGTGTTCTAGGAGGACTCACACTTCTGGCTTGAGGGCTTGCCAAGCCTTTTTCAGGGCTGCTCATCTACCTTTGGTGTCTGCCTTTCATCCAACTCTGGCTTGTGGCTTCAGGAAGCTGTAGCATGAGCAGTAGCCACACCCTGATAAAACTTTCCCATTAGATGGACTAAACAAGGTTGAGGGTGACCAACAGGGCTCAAACCCATAAGGAAATGTCTACCCCAAGCATGGGAAGACTTCACCAGTAGAATGGGTGGATGAGAACAATTTATTCCAATGGCCATGAAGGTGACTGAAGCAGGCCCTGTAGAGTACTAAAAGCTTGCTCAGACATCAAAGACACCAGCATCATCCACTGCATCCTGGGTCATCACCAGACATTTGACTTTTATCTTGCCACTGGCTTTCAGCAACTTGGGAAAAACGTGTGGGGCTCATGACTTTATGCATCTGTGCCTCACTTCAATTCAACGCAAGTCAAGACATCACCGCATAATGTCACTGGTCCTCTTTGAAATGAAGGTCAAACAACAGGGAAGGGGGGGGCAAGAAAAGAGACAAGCAGAAAAGAGAGAGAATGAGAACTCTGCAAACCTTAAAGGACTCTCTAAATATTAGCTATTATCAATATTATCAATTATCCTGCAGTCTTGATATATAATTGTCCTCCTCCATTCTCTGGTTATACATCTCTCTGATGACATTCTTTATGCCTTTTCTGCTACAGACCTTCTTTGTGATGAAATGCTTCACCTTGTTCACACTCATCATATGCCTTCCATTTCCCTTTTCATTCTTTAGAGACTTCATCAGAGACAATAGTAATCTGTGAATTAAAGCAAGTCACTTAGTCTCTAAACATGTATTAAGTGATTAATATTGCCAGATACAGTGGTGAGTACAGAGGAGATACAAAGGAAGGATACACAAAAAGGCTAAGTCATTTTCTGTTCTCAAGAAGCTCGAATTCTAGTGGAGAAGATAAAATGTAAATAATTAGGTATTTAGAAGATATATAGAGAAAACATGGAAGGTAATCTCAGAGGGGTGACGCTACCAGCTGAAGGTGGGTCTGAGAAAATCTCACAGGAGGCAAGATTTTAGCTGAATCTTGAAGGATGCCCAAGAAGCCATGAGTTGGCACCAATAAAATACTGGTATTTTGAAACATGGGATTTTTTTTGTTTCTTGGGAGAAGCTTTGTGCCTTTAAAGGCACTATGTAATTTACCAAAGGCAATATGGCTGACTTTCCTCCTCTTGTTCAGTTCTGGATCCATTCAGACAACTTCAGTGTCTGTCCAAGATATGATTACTAATGTACAAATTGTTTTGATTGTCCATCCATTACATATTGTAGTCTGGACAATAAGTATTTTTTAGTCATTTGGCTGGGTTAAATGCTTTTAAATACATAAATATCTCATTTAGGAGTCCCTTCAGTGTTTATAGGCTTGGTTTGATTACCACATTGTTATTGTCAGATGGGAACATCTGGAGGCCCTAACCATCAATAGGAGATCCCTCATATTTATAATCTGTGTTAGACATCCTCTACAACAGTGGCAAAAACTGTTAACAAGCTTCAGTTGATAGTAACGAAACCTGTCATTTCTTAGATCAAGATAAGACTCCATCACAATCATATACCACAACTTGGTTAAGGCATTCATCAATTGATGGGTATACCCTCAATTTTTAAAAAATTTTCCACTACAAAAAGAGCTGCTACAAATACTTTTGTTTGTATGTATGTATGTATGTATATATATAATTCTCCAGAATGGTTGAACCAGTTCACTGCTCCACCAACAGTTCATTAATGTACCTAATTTCTTCATCCCTTCCAGCATTTATCATTTCTGATAAGGTGTGAGGTGGTAGCTCAGAGTTACTTTCATTTGCCTTTCTCTAATCAAGAGTAAGTTAGAGTTGTTTTTTTTTATATATTGTTATAGATAGCTTTGGTTTCTTCTTTTGAAAACTGCATGTTCATATCTTTTGACCATTTATCAATTTGGGAATAGCTTTTATTTATATGAATTTGAATCAGTTCTATACTTGGTATAAACTTTAAAAATGAGAGAAATTTGATGTATTTTTATATTACTTTTTTCCATAATGTCTTTTAGAAAAATGTAGTTCCCCTGCTTGTCTCTTTCAATTAGGTCTGTTTTTGCCTTTGCTTTGTTTGAGATTATGAATGTTACCCCTGGCTTTTTATGTTAACTGAAGCATATTAGATTCTGCTCCAGCCATTCATTTTAATTCTGTGTCTGTCTTTCTGTTTCAAGTGTATCTTTCATACACAGTATATTGTTGGATTCTGGTTTCTGATCTATTCTGTTATCCACTTCTATTTTATAAATTAACTCATCCCATTCATATTCACAGTTATGATTGCTGTGTATTTTCCTCCATCCTGTTTTCTGACCTGAGGCATTGTTTTAAAGTTGTATGGAGAGGAATGTTGGGTGAGTTCAGCTGGGTACAGGCCTGTATTGCTCTATCTTGGCTCTGTCCTTCAACAATAGTTGTTAATATTTCATATTCCATTATCAATGAATTAAGCATTTCAAGTTGCTGGAAGTCATCAGGATAGACCCTAGTATGCCAATCTTGTTTTATTCAGTTGTCTCATTCATGTCCAATTCCTCTTGACCCAATTGGGATTTTCTTGGCAAAGATCTGGAGTAGTCTGCCTTTTCCTTCTCCAAGTATACCAAAGGAGTCATTTAACTTAATTAATTAACTTAATTAATATCCTAGTAAGGCCTGAAAGAGTTAGTGCAAGTTATAGAAGAATGAAACTGTAAATTTAAGACTCACGCTGAAATGATGTTTTTTTTTTTGGAGGTTTGGAAGGTGAGGATCTCTTTCTTTCTGTAAAATTCACCATTGCCTGCAAGCATGGAAAGTTTTAGCTCAAAAGGTAAATTTGAAAATGGATGAATAATGTTATAAAAATCAACAAATTCCTACCATTTCTTTTCACAATTTGAATTTATTAATACATCCAGGCTCAAGAATTGTTGTTTGTCATTGTTCAGTTGCTTCAGCCATGTCCAACTCTTTGTGACCCCATTTGGGGTTTTACTGGCAAAGATACTGGAGTGGTTTGCCATTTTTTTCTGAATCAGAATAATTTCTTTTTTCACAAAATGTTAGAGAAAGAAGAGACCCTAACAGTCATCTAGTTCAATTTGACAGAAAAAGGAAATGGGGTCTTGAAAAGACAACTTGACTAAGGTAAAAAAGCTTTAGTACCTGTGTAACAGAGCTGGCATTCAAACTCATGCCTTCTGTCTCCTCGTGTAATGCTTTTCTACCACATGACGAATGATGATCAGATCTTTCAGAAGTTGAATGAATCCTGAAAAAAAAAATGCATAGGCTTCCAAGAAGATAGAAGGAATATGTTCCTTTAGCACTATTGAATGTATTGAGTAAGTCTTATTTAGAATCATGAGCTTTTAAAATGTTACTGTATTGTGTATTTAGTCTCCAAAGAGAGACTCAGACTGAAAGAGTAAGGATTAATACAGTGCTATCAGCCTTAGGTAAAGACACTCTGGGGGTGGTGTGTGTATGTGTTGGGTGGGGAGCTCTAGGGATCTGTTCTTGACCATATAGGATCTTCAATTTAGGGAAAGAAGGGGTCATGCAGGCCATCTAGTCCAACTCACTTATTTTACAGATGTGGAAACTGAGTCCTGTAAAGATTGTATGATTTGCTCAGTGTCACACAACTATGTGAACCCAGAAAGTGAACCCAGTTCTTCCTGTCAGTAAAGTCAGCTCTCTATGTACTCTGGCACACTTGTTTTATTAATGCTTCATAGAAGTTTCTTTGTCCAAGGGTTGCTAGTATTCACTTTGTTAAATATGGGCACTAGAAACTAGATGCTCACTTTGAACATTAACCTTGTTAAGAGACTGGTTATTTCTCATAAAGTTGAAACAACTCCAGTGTAGTGTGAAGCATGGTTGAAGGCATAGCAGAGAAGTCACAGAGTGCTGTTTGAAATGAATTCTCACCAAAGAAGTGGATGAAATGAATATCCCCTATCTTTACAACCCCTTTTTCCTGCCTGAGCATTTCTTTGGAAAATGATGATAAATTCCAGAGAACATGGTCCTGTTTCCCAGTTTACCTTTCACTTTCCTTATGTAGCTCTTGGTTGAACTTCAGATAAAAAATAATCGGTACAATCAGAAACAGTTGCGCAGAACAAGTCAATTTACAAGTATGTTAAATGTTTTGTCAAGCAAAGGTTACACTTTATCTTTTTCATTAGACACAGACTAATGTGTTTAAGATGCATGGCATACCAGGGACTATATTTAATTGGTTTTCTTTTTTCTTAATAGTCTGAAGCTTCATCTACACAACACAAAACAAAGCGGTACTCTGGTGATTGTCCCAGTGCTATAGTAATCAAGCTAGCCAAATCAGAGAATTCAATTCCTGAAGTGGCCTCTGTGGGCAAATTTTTTTCATAATTAAAAAAAACAAAAACAAAATCCCAGAAGTTTTAATCATTAGTATTTAGGATCAAATTTCTCATAGCTCTTTGTCAGATCTTACTTTCGTACTTCACCATTTTCTGCCCTCTGTAGAAGCTATTTATATTGTTTCTTGTTGTCTCAGTTTCATTTACCTGTATTTAGATGTGTGTTTAAATCATACCTTGGGTATTTACTTAGCTATATGATCATTACGAAGTCATTTGGACTCTCAGAACTTTAATCACCTATAACATGGGGATAATGATATTTGTAGTATTTAGTTCAAAGACTTGTTAAGGGGAAAATGCTTTCAATTCACTATATAAATAAGAATTATCATTGTTAGGACAGTAGCTTCATTCTTCTCAACCTGTACAACAAGCTGTGGTCATTGTGTGTGTTGTTTTCCTCGGTCTGATCACATTACTTCAAGTAGGTGATATAAATCTTTTCAGATAGATTCAGATTTCAGATAGAAACAATCAGGGACAGGTTGCCATCCTATTACTTATTCTTCTCTTGTTAATATTCTATAGACTATTGAGTAGGTGGATTACTTGACTGTTTTCTATAATTAGATAAAAGCATTGGGATACAAACTCCTTTCCTATGAGGATACTGAAAGCATCTTTGAGAAAACTCCAGTAGCAGATAGGATGATGGGGATGATATACATGTAACTTATTTCCTCATGATTTTCATTTTTTCCTCTGGGTTTATACATTTTAGAATTTTTTTTTCCTATGTAGTTTTGAGATTGTATATTTCATATGCAACTATTAAAAACATCCTCAAATTGTATGAATCAATATTATGACTGGGCAATTGTGGGTGATTGTTTTGCCTGCAATGTTGTTCAGATTGTAGTGCAATTGTTTTTATTGATTTACCAAGAATATTTTGGCATTTGTATTCTTAACATGGAGATTTGTCATCCCTCTATTGATTGAAGATAACAAGTTTCTAGAATAGAATTGTGTCTTTTTCAGTAAGTTTTTTTTTTTAATTTTTAAAATCAAGCAGTGGTCTGTGAAATACTTCCTACTATTTCCTTTCATAATTTGAATTTATTAATACATCCAGTCTCAAGAATTGTTTTTTGTTGTTGTTCAGTTGCTTCAGCCATGTCCAACTCTTTGTGACCCCATTTGGGGTTTTTCCAAGCCACTAGAGTGGTTTGCCATTTCCTTCTCCAGCTCATTTTACAGATGAGGCAACTAAGGCAAATGGGGTTAAGTGACTTGTTCAGGGTCACACAGTTCACTCCAGGTCCAGCATTCTGTCCACTTTACTTAAGGATTATTGTTCTACAATTTTGGTGGCAGTGACTAGATATTGTATCACCATGAGAGATCTCTATGTTTTTTTTTATTTTTTTAATTAAAAAAAATTTTTTTTAATGAGCAATCAGGGTTAAGTAACTTGCTCAAGGTTACACAGCCAGTTATTTCTGGGTGTCGTGCTAAGTGTCGGAGTCCAGATTTGATCCCCAGGTCATCCCAACATTGGAGCCAGTGCTCTTACTCGCTGAGCCACCTGGCCTCCCCGATCCCTATGGTTTTATAAACAAATCCAATCAATGGTGATGATTAGACTTCTCTATGTTAGGGTCTATTTCTTATTTAATATTTATACTTATAGTGGTCCATTAATTAATTTGTACAGAGGAAACACTTTGTAGATTTTTTTTTTCCAAATGCCAAGCATTTATATTCTTGTCTCCCCCTCCCTCCTCTGCCCAACAAAATAAACAAACTAAATTCCCACATTGGCCACGTCCAAAAATGTACATTGAAATCTACATCTTGAGTCCATCATGCATCTGTCCTGAAGTGGGTAGAATGCTTCATCATTAGTTCTCTGGAACTGTGCTTGGTCATTGCACTGATCAGAATAATTCATAGTTGTTTGTCATTATAGTATTATTACAAATTGTGATCATAGTTCTACTGACTTCACCCTACAAGTCTTCAAGGATTTCTCAATAAACTGATTGCTCATATCATTTAAGGGAATGGCTTTTATTCTTATAAATTTGCTATACACAATGTATATATATGCATAAGTATATATGTATATATACATATACATGTATGTGTGTGTGTGCATCTTAGGAATGATACTGCTATGAGAGAAACTTGCTGCAAAATTTTGGGTTTTTTCCCCTTAGTTAATTGTTTTTGACTGCTTTGTTTTTATTTGTGCAAGATCTTTTTTAATTTCATGTAATCAAAAGTGTCCATTTTAGCTCCTGTGATTCTCCCCCCACCCCCACCCCTTCAGAAACTCTTCCCCTCTCCATAGATCCGAAAGGTTTGTTGTTTCCATTTACATTGCTATGTTGATTGTGTGTATTGTTTTCCTGGGTCTGCTTATATTACTTCAAATAGGTGATATAAATCTTTATGTGATTCTTTGTATTCATTGTGTTTCTTTTATTAGATCACAGTAATATTTATAAATCAAAATTAGTTACTAATTCCCAAACAATAAGCATGTTCTGTTTCCAGTTCTTTGGTACAATTTATAAATATTTTGCTATATATGGTGACTTTCCTTTCATTGGTGATCTCCTTGAGGTCTATGCTTAGCAGTGAAATCCCTGGGTCAAAGGATATGGACATTTTCGACCTCTCACTAGTGGGATTCCAAATTAATTGCTTTACAGAATTTGTTATTTAGTCATTTTCAGTTGTGCCTAACTCTTTGTGACCCCATTTAGGATTTCCTTAGAAAAGATACAGAATAGTTATAGATTTATTCATATCTCCATTATCAGCACTGTCACATAACCAGCATAAGTAATGTCTCACTGTGTCTGTCATTCCACACCCTTTCCAACATAGACTATTTCCATCTTTTGCCCTTTTTTGTGTGCCAATTTGGGGCATGAAGTGAAACATTAGGATTATTTGGATTTTCATTTCTCATAGAATAAGTGATTCTTTCATATTGTTATGTATAGTTTCCAGTTTTTTCTATAAGAACCTTTTGTTCATATCTTTTGACCATTTATCAATTAAAGTACAAGATGAAATGGAAAATTGATTAAAATGTGAAATTCACTGAGATAAACAACTTTGAGCTTCCAGCCTACAGGGATCTTTCATTTTTTCCATTTAATTTCCACAGCCTTCACTTAAGCTGTTATAATCACATAGATTTTTGAAACATTTAAGAAAATACTAAGAAAAATATATGAAACCTGCATCATGGGCAGGGTTGACAAGGAAACTGCTCTCACCTTCGCAAAAGTATGGCTAAAACTTGTAAAGAAAAGAACTGTGGGGAAGGAAAATTCTCACACACCCCCACACCCTCAGACTTTTGAAATAAGTAGCTTTCCCTAAGCATACCAGCTGAAAGGGACTGGAGATTATCTACAACTCTGAATCTCATTTTTCTTTGAAGCTCCCAGTTGTTCCAACTACTGCTGCAATTTACGTACACCACCCCCTTGCTTCTGTTTCAACTGCTGTTACCGCCATATTGTTCTAGAAGTCTGGTTGTAAGATCAGAGAAAAAGAAATGAAAGAAGAAGGTGAAAAATTAAGATAATTAGAATCATTTTATTCTACTACATGGTTTCTACCCCCTTGGTAATCTTTTTTCTTTTAAATTTAATGCCAGAACTGTCAGAAATCACTATAGTGTCCCTCTTCCTTGCTATATCCCTTCCTATAGTCAAAGGATCTTAGAAGCACTAAGCCAGAGTAGGCATGCAGCAGTGCTGATGTGACTTGGTGCAGGCAGTGTCCAAGGAGTGAATGTTCCCATAAGCTTCTACACCAGAGAAGAGAGCATGGCTGAAGACCTATTTTACATAAAAGTTTCTTAATCTTTTTGTCAGCTCTTGTTTATTCGAGCAGTAAGATGCCTTGATATTTTGTGATACATGTGAGTTTAATGTAAGTAATAGCACTGGGGAAGAAAAGAATATTAAGAAGGAAAACCTGGGGCAGCCAGGTGGCTCAGCGAGTAAGACCACTGGCTCCAGTGTCGGGATGACCTGGGGATCAAATCTGGGCTCAGATACTTAGCACCACAGCCAGAAATAACTGGCCATGTAACCTTGAGCAAGTTACTTAACCCTGATTGCTTTTTAAAAAAAAGGAAAACCTGACATTAGATATCATTTTTAAGTTGGCAAAAAACACTTTTAATAGACAGCAGGTTGGAGTGGCTAGAGAGATGGCTTTGGACTTGGAAAGATTCCCCTTTGCCACATACTGGCTATATACCCAGAACCAAATCATTTAACCTCAAAATACTCTAGGCAACTCTGACAAAAGGTGCTAAAGTGCATTATTGGAGAGTGTTTACTCACCTGAGAGTTTCTCTACACCAGTGAAATCATAGGCCTAGTGTCTCTAGTCCTCTAGAATGTTTTACATAATGTCACTTGATCCTTACTACAATCCTATGAGGTAAGGGTTTATCCAAGACTCAGACAAGGGGTTGTCACATGACCTACCTCTGGTCCTTCACCCAAATTATGGGTGTCAAAGGCAAGAACTGGACCAATGTATTCCTGACTTCAAATCCAAGAATATATCCACTATGCCACACTGTCTGGTCCTATTTTGCATTTAGTCATGAAGTGCCTCATATAAAAAAAAAGGAATATTAACTTATATTTAATGAAAGGAAGACCAAGGGATGGAACACAGTACATTTAAGTAGGGGATATAAAGAAATGGGTAACAAAGACCATGCTTGAAGGCTTAGATTTGAGAATCAAAAGGTCAGATAGAAGAATTTACAAGGAGGTTAGGAGGTGCTTGGAAAAGATAATGGACCATGTAGTCACAGAAAATAACGGTTTAAGTCCAGTGATTTAAATGTTAAATAAATGGGTCTCAGTGAGTAATGGGAAAACATTATATCATCTCAAGTGCTGTCAGCAAAACAGCAAAAAAAAAAAAAGAAAAGAAACAGGGAAAATATTTTTCTTGTCCTCAAGAAATTTACAATCACTATGGACACTATTCCACTTCATTTCTTCCTGGCTTTATTTCATTCATGACCACATTTAAGAATGTCAGTTTATATTTCCTCTTTCAGGATTTTTCTGGTGCAACAATTCAAGGGCACAACACATTGTTTTGGTACCTTCCTGGTACTGTCTTCCTCTTTTCCTCCAAATAAATGACTATACTTTTTGTCCTATGTAAAAGTGAGCCTTATTCTTTAAATCTTTGATTTTAGCATGATGATGAGCAATGGTGAGCATTTTCAAATGAGCTATGTCCATTGCTTGTTGTAAACTAGATGCCTAGTAAAATGCCACTTGGAAACTAATGATGGAACCCTAAAAGGCCCTGAGCTTTTCCATGAGACCCAGGTTCCAGGCATTTGTCTGAGACATCCTCAAATAATCCTTTTAACTGCCATTTCATTGTGGCCCTCTTTGTCTGCATCTGGCCCCTCCCTAGACCACTGCTCCTTAATTCCATATTCTAATTTCCCTTCTCTGTTTCCAGACTACTTGATCACTCCTAGATCACATCCAGATCTTCCACAGCTGTACTGTATAAAAGGTCTGTCTCGCCTCCATTAAAGTGATCAGATTCCTTAAGAATCTGGCCTGTTTGCATTAGTAATACAAATGCTCAGATTCTTAAAAATCTGGCCAATAGCTTGGATTCTTAAAATCTCACCCACCCCCAACTGGTGTTTTAATAAACCTTTTCTTTGACTGAAAGTAAACTTGGGTTGATTTCATTCAAGGAAGGGCCTACATCTTTTGCCCTTGAATTTTGGGGTTCCCAACTCTCCTTGTTCACAATAGTATGTTATCTACAAATACACAGATGCTTAAAGGTATTCCTGATCTTATCAATGTGAGCATTCCCTCCTCAGGTTCAGATAGCAGCCCACTAATTCTTTCTCATCCTGTATGACCTTCATTCATGTCCTCCCAAATTCTAAAGGATTTTCCCAAACATGCTGGATTCCTTCCTTTAGATCTTTTTAACATTTAATGGGTAAAAGAATAGCACTAGCACTTTTGACATATAGCTGTCCTACCTCCTTCTCTAAAGACATATTTTCTTGATTTTATCTGTTCTACAACCTGCTGCACACTATGCATCTTGCTATTGCTATCCTAATCACCCACAATTTTTATTTATCATAAATCATTGCATTCTAAAATTTGGAGTTGTATTCTGGGAGCATTTATATATCACTTTAAGGTTGGCAGAGCGTTTTACAGATGTTAACTTGATATTTAAAAAAAATAGTTTTGTGTGTTTGGTTTTTTCCACGGAAAAAATGTTGGGATCATTTAAAGTGTTGTGTCATTTCCTAAATGGCATTGAGCCTGATGTTTTCTTCTATTCTGGTTCCAGTTTATTATCCATTGACAGGTCCTGTCCAAAATATTAATAGTGATAGACTAATTCAGTAGGCCACCAATCTACCTATATTTTATTATCTAGACAGTCTTCATTCTCTATCTGCTTTGGTTTTTCAATGTGGATTTCTATTAAGCCAGTCCTTTTAGGGTAGTGGTGGATCTCAATGAGGAGGCCTTGAAATCACGTTTTTACATGTATATTTGCAAACTGTATCATGCATTACTGATTGATTTGCAACCATTTATTTAAAAAATGGAGGTGGGGGGAGGAGTCTCAATAGACTGTGTAAAATCTAGTAAATGATAGAGAAAGAATAAGCATACTTGCTTCTAAAAAACATCTCTAATAATCTCAAATAGACACAACAAAATTGTGCATTTTTGTTCTCCATGAAAATTACGTTTTATAGCACTTGTATTATACATTATAAAATAAAATGGGCCTTGTAATGTTAATTATCAAAAAAAGAACACCTAGGTTTATGAATATTTTGCTAGATTAGACAACACCCCCCCCCTTAAAAAATATCAGTCTAAGATTGTAGTTAGTCATGTTACAATGAGAATTAACACATTAAGAACTTGAGTTTTTAGACTGGTGTTGCCAGAATTTGGATCTTCTCTTCTGGGAAGTTTTATAGGCAAATGAATAGATTTTGATTTACACTGAATCAGACATCATGGGGTGAGGGGTTATCATGTGTGTATATATTGCGTGATTAATAAATATTTATTGAGTGAATAGTTTGGTGGAAGAAGTACCATCACCAATGACATTACGGTACCATCAAAACTCATTAATAATGAAAAATAGTGTTCCTTATGGGGGTGGGGATGAATTCACTTATGGAAATAGTCATTTGGAGTCAGGTTTATGGAATTGATTGGTTGATATAGCTAGATACTGTTTGAGGTTAAAACATTAGCTTAGGCTCATTTTTTGTTATATCATATACTGGCTCCTTATTTTCTACTTTCCTTCACATTCTTGAAACTAACCCCAAGTCTAGATTTTTTAGGGAGAGGAACCAGTCTCAACTTATAGTTTCCTTAGCTTCTCTTGTCATACTCCAATGAGAGTGGTCAGGGTAAGTGGTTGGGATAATTAGGGAGAACACTTTTCCTCTCAGCACTGTTTCCCAGCTTCAAGAGATAGACAAAGTGGTAATTACCAGATATACAAAATATATGAGTCACAAATTTAGTAAGTTGAGTCGCAAAGGTAATATTTGCTTATTTCCATTACAGATAATACTTGCTAATGGTTTTTTATAGATTACTACTTATCATTTTAAGGAAAGCTCCATTTATTCCTGGCCTCTCTTGTGTTTTTAATAGGAATGGGTGCTGTATTTTGTCAAAAGACTTTTTCTACATTTATTAAGATAATCATATGATTTCTGTCAGCTTTGCTATTGATATGGTCAATTATGCTAATAGTTTTCTTAATTTTGAACCAGCCCTGCATTCCTATTAATATCCCTCTTAGAGTTTAAGGTTAGGGTTAAGGTCAGGTATATTATCCTTATGATAAATTGCTGTAATTTCTTTGTTAATGTTTTTAAATTTTTTGCATAAATATTCATGAAGAAAATTGATTTATAATTTTCTTTCTCTGTTTTTGGCTTGGTTTAGTTATTAGGAACATATTTACATCATAAAAGGAATTTGGTGTAGGATGCCTTTGCCTCTTTTTCCAAGTACTTCTATAGTATTGGAATTAATTGTTCTTTAAATGTTTGATAGAGTTCATTTGTAAATCCATCTGACCTGGAGATTTTTTTCTTAGGGAATTCATTGATGACTTGTTCAATCTCCCTCTTTTTTTTTTTTTCTAAAATAGGGTTATTTAAGTATTTGTTTAATTCTTGGCAATTTATATTTTTGTAAATATTCATTTCATTTGGATTGTCAGATTTATTGGTATATATTTAGGCAAAATAGATCTTCATTATTGCTTTAATTTCTACTTGATTGGAGGTGAACTCACCCTTTTCATTTTTGATAGTGGTAATTTGGCTTTCTTCTTTCTTTTTTGTTAATCAAATCAACCAAAGGTTTACCTATTTTTTTTTCATAAAGTCAACTTTTACTTTTATTTGTTAGTTCAATAGTTTTCATTCAATTTTATTAATTTTTCCTTTGAGTTTCAGAATTTCTAATTTGGCATTTAATTGGGAGTTTTAAATTTGGTTTTTTTCTCCTAGCTTTTTTCATTGAATACCCAGTTCATTGATTGTGCTATTTCTCCATTTTATTTATATAAGCATTTAGAGATATAAAATTTCTTTTAAATACCCTTTGGTTGTATCCCATAAACTTTGGTATGCTCTTTCATTATTGTCATTCTCTTTGATGACATTACTGATCGTTTCTATGATTTGTTGTTGGACCTGCTCATTCTTTAGGTTTAGATTATTAAGTTTCCAACTATTTTTTTTTTTTGCTTTTTTGGAGGGTGGAAGGTAGGACAATTGGAGTTAAGTGACTTGCCCAAAGTCAAACAGCTAGTTTTTTTGTGTTAAGTGTCTGAGTCTAGATTTGAACTCAGGTCCTCCTGACTCTAGGGCCAGTGCTCTATTCACTGTGCCACCTAGCCACCCCCCCCCCAAGTAATTTTTAATCCATCTTTCCATGGTTCTTTATTACACCTAATTTTTATTCAATCATTATCTGAAAAAAGATGCTTTTAATATTTCTGCCTTTCTCCATTTAATTGCAAGATTTTTATGCTTTAATACACGGCCAGTTTTTGTGTAGGTACCATGTACTGCTGAGAAAAAGGTATATCCCTATTCAGTTTTCACCAGAGGTCTATCATACCTAAGTTTTCTAAAATTTTGTTCAACTCCTTAATTTCTTTCTTGTTTATTTGGTAGTTAGATTTATCTAGTTCTAAGAGGGAGAGATTGAGGCTCCCCACTACTATAGTTTTGCTCTCTTTCTCTCACCCTCTCCTCTAAGAATTTTGATACTATACCACTTGCTACACCACCTCCAGTTGTCCTGTTTGGTATCTGGACACTGGACCCAGATGCTTCTGGAGGAGAAAGTGAGGCTGGTGACTTTGCACAGCCCTCCCTCACTCAATTCAAAGTCAATTGCAAGTCATGTCGTCATCTCCAATGTCCTCTTTGAGAATGAAGGACAGACCAAACACAAGATATTACTTAATGGAATAGGATACCTTTTAGTAAAATGTAGTTTCCTTCCTTATCTCTTTTAATTAGGTATGTTTTTGCTTTGTCTGAGGTTAGGATCGATACTCTTTGTTTTGTTTTGTTTTATACTTCAGCTGAAGTATTGTATATTCTGCTCCAGCCCTTTACCTTTACTCTGTGTGTGCCTTTCTACTTCAAATGTGTTTCTTTTAAACAGCATGTTATAGGATTCTGATTTTTAATCTACTCTGCTATTGGCTTCTGTTTTATGAAAGAGTTCATCCCCTTCATATTCACAGTATGATTACTGTGTATTTCCCTCTATCCTATACTCTTGCTCTCCTTTCACTCTGTCCCTCCTCATCAGTGTTCAGCTTTTTAACCTTGCCTCCCTCAATCTGTCCTTTTTTATCACCCCCCCCCCATTTCTTTTCCCCTTCCTCTCCTATTTTCCTATAGGGTTATATAAATTTCTTTAGCCAAGTGAGTGTGCATGTTATTCTCTCTTTGAGCCAAATCCAGTGAAAGTAAGGTTCAAACAATGCTCACTCACTACCTTCTTTCCCTCTACTGTAATATGTCTTTTGTGCCACTTCATATGATATAATTTACCTCATTCTGCCTCCTCCTTTCCCCTTCTCCCAGTACAATTCTTTTTGTTTGTCCCTTATTTTTTTTATCATCACATCAAAGTCAGTTTATATCCACACCCTCTCCTTCTAACTGCCCTAATAGAAATATAGTTCTCAAGAGTTACAAGTATCATCTTCCAGTTTAGGGATTTAAACAGTTTAGTGTTATTGAATACGTTGTTTTTGTTTTTCTTCTTGTTTACCTTTTTATGCTTCTCTTGAGTCTTATATTTGAAGATCAAATTTTCTGTTCAGCTCTGTTCTTTAAGCCAGGAAAATTTGAAATCCCATGTTTTGTTGAATGTCCATCTTTTTTCCTGAAAGATTATGCTTAATTTTGCTGGGTAGTTGATTCTTGGTTGTAATCCAAACTCCTTTGCCTTCCCAAATATTATATTCCAATCCCTCTGATACCTTAATGTGGAAGCTGCCAAGTCCTGTATAATTCTGACTGTGGTTTCTGGATATTTGAATTGTTTCCTTCTATCTGCATGCCGTGTTTTCTCCTTCACCCAATAGTTCTGGAATTTGGCTACAATATTCCTTGGAGTTTTCATTTTGGGATCTCTTTCAGGAGATGATTAGTGGATTGTTTCAATGACTATTTTACCCTCTGCCTCTGGGACCTCAGGGCAGTTTTCCATGATAATTTCTTGAAAGATGCTATCCAGGCTATTTGTTTTAATCATGGCTTTCAGGTAGTGCAATAATTCTTAAATTATCTCTCCTGGCTTGTTTTTCTAATGAAATATTTTGCATTTTCTTCTTTTTTTCATTTTTTTTTTATTGATTCTTGAAGTCTTCTAGAGTCATTAGCTTCCACTTGCCCAATCCTAATTTTTAAGGAATTATTTTCTTCAGTTAGCTTTTTACCTTCTTTTCTATTTGGTCAATTCTATTTTCAAAGGAGTTGATTTTTTCAGCCAATTTTTGTGTTTATTTTTCTAAGATGTTGACTGGTTGTTATTGTTTTTTCATAATTCTTTTGCATAATTTTCATTTCTTTTCCCATTTTTTTCTACCTCTCTGACTTGATTTTTAAAATCCTTTTTGAGCTCTTTCGAGAGGAATTTTTGGGCTTGAAACCAAATCATGTCCCTTTTTGAGGTTTTGCATGTAGTCATTTTGACATTGTTGACCTCTTCTGAATTTGTATTTTGATCTTTCATGACACCATAGTAGTTTTCTATGATCATGGTTCTTTTCTCCACTCATTTTTTAAAGTTGAGCTCTGCTCCTGAGATACAGGGGCACAGACCCTAGTTTATTACACTGGGACCCAGGGTCCCGGTCACTGGCTTTCTGTACAGGGGTCTCTAGGACTGACCGTTTGCCTACTGTGCTAGTGTGATGCAGCATAGTTGTGCCTGCTGTGACCTGTTTTCCAGGGCTGACAGTTTGTCTGCTTTACTGTGGGCTGCTGGCCTACTTAGCCTGGACCATGGGGCCTTGGTTGCTGATCTCTGCTTTGGCTAGAGCTTCCTGCTAGCTTACCTGGACCCCTTTTATCCAAGTGAGACAGAGCTCTCCTGAAGTCCTTCTAAATTATCTTGGGCTAAAAAATTACTTCACTCCATCTTTTTTGTGGATTCTATCCCCATCATGAGACAATCCCTACCTCAACTCACACTCAGGGATTAGTTTTGCTGGTGGATCACTGCTCTTGGCTCAAGACACTATAATTCATCAGGCCTACTGATCCATTTACCTTTTCTTTAGTCATCCAGAGGATACAGTTAGTTTAAGGAAAAGTATGGTATGGCATAGGAAGAAGAGTAGTAATACAACATCATCTCTGTAATCTTGGGCCATCCCATCCCACAAATAAATGCAAATGAATTAGCAAGAAGACTAGATTACCAAAAAGTCTGCAGATAATGAAGTACATATGTAAAGAACTCATACTAGAGACACATACAGGAAGAAGCAGCCCATGTCTCTGTTGGATGACAGGACTGATGTTTCTTTCACTGGTACTGCCAACCTCTGTTTCACAGCCTCCATTCAACTTGGCTACAGGGCTCAATTCTGGTTCTCACTGCTTCCAGCTGATATCATAGACCATGATACTTACGTGATTTTTTTTGGAAAGAAATGAAGCACACACCCCAGTGTGAGGAGATGTCTCAGCTCTGGGGTCTGCTATCTCACAAACTAGATCCCAGATCAGAGACTAGACCCCACAGCTAAACTCTACACTGTTTATCAGTTGCAACATGCCATTGAAGTCTGATGTGGGGTGGTGGAGAAATTCCATGTTCACCTTGCTGCCCTCCATAAGAAGAAAATGGGAGAGGAGGAATAACATTCTCTCATCTCAACTGACACACCTCCTCCCCTCAGAGCTACCTGACTTGGTCTTTAATATAAGTCCAAGGGGCATGGCTGAAGCTCTAAGCTAATCAGCTTAAATTTGTATTTCATAAACTTTTCAATTCATCTAATTCCCATAAAAAACAACTTTTACAAAAAAATCAGATCTATAATTGATTCTTGAAGGGGAGATTTTTAAAAAAATCTATTGCATATAAATATCCAAAGAGATTCAGCCAGGCAGAGGGGGTAGAGAGTCAGGAATGAAGCCAGGCAGAGCTGGATAGAAATCCCACCATAGCTTCCTGGGCAAGTCCCTTATCTTCTCAGTGATCCAGTCATCTCTCCAAAAGTGGAAGTTGCAAAGTAATGCTGACCTGGCTTGCTATAGAGAGTTTCCTCAGGTGTACTTTATACCTCAGAAATCAGAAGTCTACTCCCTAGCCCTATTTGACCAATACCTGAATTGCAATTTCTAGTTAAAAATTGAGAGAAAACCAATGATCTGCTTGAAATTTGAGTGCAAAAATGAATGTTTCTTTTAAAAATGTTTAAAATATAGATATGTATTTGTGTGTATATAAAGTATTAGGATAATAGAAGTTTAAAGTATTATCATTGTACAAAAATATAAAACCTATTATTTGAGAATTACTAAATGTGGTGGCATATTTTCTCATTAATTTTTCTTTATTTCTCCTCTTCATCTTGGTAAAATTCCATGAAAAAGTAATCCCTACCACTTGCTTCTAACTCCTATCCTCTTATTCTCTTCTATAATCTCTCCAATCTGGGTCATGTTACTCTCAACTCTCTTCAAAGTTATCAATTATTTCTTGATTACCAAATCTGAAGGGCTTTTCTCCATTCTCATCCTTCTTGACCTCTCTGCAACATTTTGCCTGTGTTGTTCATCTTCTCCTGTATACTCTGTCCTTGAGGGTTTTCTATATGCCTTTTTCTTTGTTTTCCCCTTAACCTCTCTGACTGCTCCTCAGTAAGATGAATCTTCATCCTTGTCACATCCTCTGAATGTGAGTGTCCCCCAAATCTCTGGCCCTCTTTTATTTTCTCTCTACACTAGTTCACTTGATGCTTTATCAGCTACTGTGAGTTCAGTTGTCTATGCTGATGATTCCCAGATCTAAATGTGTATCCTCTTCTCTGACCTGAGTTTCAGTTCCCCCACCACTTCCTATTGTATATTTTGAACTGGATGTCCCATAGATATCTCAAATTCAAAACACCCAGAACAGAATTCATTGTCTTTCCTCAAACCTCTCTCACTCCACACTTCCCTGTTACTGTGAAGGGCACCATCATCCTTTCAGTCACAATCACTAAACAAATTTTTTTTCTGCCTCCACGATATTTCTCATGTATGTCCCCTTCTCTCTGCTCACTCAGAAACTAGTCCAATTCAGATCTTTGTCATCTTTTCTCTGAACTACTGTAAAACCCTTCTGATTGTTCTCTTTGTCTGAAGTCTCTACCTGCTTTAACTCATCCTCCATTCAGCTCTCAAAAAAAATTGTTTTTAAATTGTAAATCTGTTCATGTCATTCCCTTTCTCAATAAACCCTAGTGGTTCCCTGTTACTTTTAGGAACTGATATAATCAACTTGATTTATCTTTTAAAGATCTTCAAAACCTGGCCCTTTCCTAGTCTTTATACATATTACTATTTTCCAAAGGGTCTATGGTTGAGCCATAATTGGTCTAATTCACTCTCTACCTCCCATTTCCTTACCTTTGCTCTCATGGTTCTCCCTTCCTATAATGTTTTCCCTTCTCTCCTCTGACTCTGTTGATTGACTAGTGTTAAATCTAACTAAATTTTGGGAGGACATTCTAAAATTTATTTCTGTTTTACCTTTTTTCATTAATAGTGGTGAATTTAAAAGCCACAAATCAGCAATTAAATTCTAGGAGTTTCTTTTCCTAAGTTTCTCTGTCCAAGATAGTGGTGCTGAAAAAGAAAGATGAAGATATTAAGATTGTGTGCCTCATTTTGTGATTTTCATTTATACATTTAAAAATAGGAGGCAAAAAAGTAGGGCCAAAGCCCTACAAGAAGAAATTCTAACATTTTTTCACTTCCATATAGCTGAAACAATAAATAATAGTAATCTTAATAGTGCAAGTGGATAAACACCACTGTTATATTTTATACAAGGTGCTAAAGGCTGACACTTATACCCACTAATCTTGCCATGGCTTTAGAAAACTGAGGTATATTGATGACATTGAATATCTCCCAGGGATAAAATTAAGGAAAAACATTGAATTTCTTTTTAAATTTTAGGAAATAAGGAAAGAAAGACTATGACAAATGTGTGGGTGTGGGCAAACAACATGTGAATGAATTTTGAAGATATAATTAGTCTGTTACCAAAAAGTAGGCCATTTTAACAAATGGCTTTTAACAAATGTGTTTTGTTTTTAATTTATTGTTAAACTAGGATGGCTTTTAACAAATGTGTTTTGTTTTTAATTTATTGTTAAACTAGTTTCCTAGGAGTCATTCATGAAATGCTTAAGAGCTATGTGCCAGGCACTGTGATAAGCATGGAAGAGACAGAGTAACCAAAATTCAAAGTTCCAAGTGTAAAAGTAGAACAATTTTCTCAACCAGAGCAAAAAGAATATGCTAGGTTTGAATGCAATACCAAAGAACCAGTGATAATGGAAAGCACTTGAAAGATATGTTTGTTTTCATCCTTACAAAAAGGATTCCTTGAAAAGATGATTTTTAAGAAGAATCAGTAAATTTTAGCAAACAATATCAGTTATAGAGAACAAGTTTGCTTTTTTTGTCCTTCATTTTTATTTTTATTTGACTTTGGCTTCTCCTCTTCAAACTCACAACCAATTTATTTTAGAGTGATTTTGATTCTTTCCTTAACTCAGGAGTAATATATTAGAGTTATATAAACATCGATGCCTATATATGAATTTTCTTTCCAATAGCTATCTCACAGTGTAAAAACGCTAACATGCAGTTTTTTTTCCTCTTATCTCCCCCACCCCAATTGTGGGGATATAACAATATGGTATCTAAATAAATATTTAAATACATGATAATTTGAGGTGAGAGAGAGCACTATTAGATAACAGGGAAGTCTTTATGTAGGAAGTGACACCTTGATTGAACTTTGATAGAAGCTGAATTCTAAGTGGTGAAGATCAGGAAGAAAACTAGTTTGTGAAAAAGGAACGGGGTTAGGAAATAAAATCAATATATTTAGTTACTAGTCCAAGACTTCCATTTGACAGAGAATCAGTGTGAACTATAGGAAGGACTCATACTAAGAAGATGCAGTTAATGTAGCCAGAATATGAGAAGTAAGGACCAGATGAAGCCTAGAAAGATTAAGTATTATGCCTGAATAACATCATAGTTCTACTCTAAATTATGCTTGTAAATCCTTGCAATTCTTGGGGGGAAAGAAACAAAAAAGGACAATTATATGTATCTGTCAGAATAGGATTTTATTTAAGGGTGTGTGAGAGGAGTGTGTGTGTGTGTTTGTGTGTGTGATAGATTTAGAGTTGGAAGGCAGCTTTGATGAGATCATTTTACTTTTTACAGATGAGGAAACTGATGCCCATAAATATTAAATGACTTGCCTAGTGTTGTTCTCCATTTGTTTCAGTTCTATCTTTCTCTTCATAACCCCATTTGGAGTTTTCTTGGCAAAGATACTGGAATGATTTGCCATTTCCTTCTCCAGCTTATTTTACAGATGAAGAAATTGAGGCAAACCATGTTAATTGACATGCCCAGGGTCACACAGCTAGTAAATGTCTGAGGCTAGATTTGAATTCAGGTCTTCCTGACTCCAGACCCACTATTCTATTCCATGGCACCACCTGTATGCCTAGAATCCCCTAGTACCTGAGTTAGGGATTGTACCTAAGTCTCTTTGTGTATATACTGTGGGTGATTATTTTTGTATTTATGTAAATAAGGTTATAGGAGCTTAAATTTAAGAGGTGAAAGGAAGCTTAAAGGCCATGAAGCCCAACTTCTTCATTTTACATGTGAGCAAAGTAAGGCTTTGAAAGCTTAAGTGACTTGACTGGGATCATACAGCTAGTATCTGATATATCATTTGAACTTGGATCATCATTAATCCAAATCCTTGCTCCTAACTGTCATTAAATATATTCATATTCATATCTATATATTGATATAGATATATAAATACCCTCATCAGAATAGTGTATACATATATATATGTGTGTGTGTGTGTACATATATATATGTATATGAAAAGAGAGTGTACATAGTCCTCAGCATTGGCCTACTTAACTTTCATGACTTCAGGAATTCCTGTGATTTTATTACTAACATCATTTTGACTTTGGCATTGACAACCATGCATATTCACAGCTATGTGCTGTAGAGGAGGGAAAAAAAGAGAGGGGCAATATGAGGAAGTTTGTGGAACAGGTGGTATCCTACCAGGTGCTTCCCTGGTCTTGTTCATCCTTCTTTTATAAAGAGCTCCCAGTGTATTTATTGCATATTTTCATTATTTGCATTAAAAAGTTAATTTTCTGTTGCAATTATGGCCCTAAAGTGTAGTGCAAGTCATTAGGGCTCAAAGGCAACATTGAGACTTCACCAGTCTCAGCATCTACTGATAATAGTAAAGTCCTAGCAAACTCTCCCTTGGTTTTCAGATGACTGCCAAGGTAGAGAGATTTATCATGGTATAGTATATAGTACAACACCCTAACACTACCATCTGACGCAGTAGAAGATTTGGGTTTTTATTTGTTTTAGTTATAAGAATTTTATTTGCTGTTTTTATGCAGTATTTATTGTATTATAGATTTCATGTGTTATGAAAAAATGAATATTGTCCAAAATCAGGTTTTTTTTAATTGAGATGTCAATAAAAAAGGCCACAAAATTCTAGGGAATTACTAGTGAGAAAAAATGTTTTGTATGTTAACAGTTTTATTTTGTGTACTGCATTTTATGGGTTATTTCATGGTTACTGTGTTAGGAAAAGTGCATATTATTAGAATTAATGTTTTGTTATAAAGAAATATATACAGAAAATTATATTTTCAGCAATCCTCTAGCAAAGGATTACACTTTTTGATGGTTGTGAGGACCTAACCTCATATTTCCCATAAATTTGTTGTATCAAGTTTCATGTTTTTTACTTTCATGCCATCTTATAGAAATGGTACTCCTGCAAAAGTTGAGGATTGACTGTGTGTTTATGTATAACTTTCAGAAAGTTCTACTCTGAATAGATATAGATATAGGTTATATGTAGATAGATAAAAACTTACATTGATGAGTGCAGACATATACATATACACATAAGTAAACATCAGCAATTTTTGCGGGAATTAATGTCACAGAAGTTCCTGGGGCACTGAGAATCTATGCATTTGCCCAGAATCACATAATGAGTACACAAGATATTAGAGGTGTTTTGTGAACCCAGGTTGTCCCAAATGAGAGGCTCTTGATCCATTATTCCATTCTGCCATGTGTATGCATACATATATCTCTGTACATATTTGTGTGTATTTCTTTGTATTTCCAGAGTAGAGACTATAGTGCCAAGGGGACAAGATGGGCACTGCCAAATCAGTGCTCTGCCCACAATGAATATAGAGCAGGATTTAAAAGGGAACAAGGAAGTAGTACTTATTAAGATACTGTTTGACCTTGGTATTCCTGAGTTGGATTTAAAAAAGTCTCAAGGAGGAGCATAAAATAATTCAGTCATCTTGGAGGTTCCCTATAACTTGTAGTTTGAGAAAACTAGGCTTAGAAAATGATCCTCAATCATCCTCCAGGAAGTTCTAAAAGAAAACTGCCCTGATGTTTTAGAACCAGAGGGCAAAATAGAGGTTGAAAGAATCCACCGATTACCTCCTGAAAAAGATGCCAAAAAGAAAACTCCTAGGAATATTATAGCCAGGTTCCAGAATTCCCAGATTAAGGAGAGAATATTACAAGCATCCAGGAAGAAACAATTTGAATATTGTGGAAACACAATCAGAATATCCCAGGATCTGGCAGCTTCTACACTTAGGGATTGAAGGGCTTGGAATATGATATTCTGGAGGTCAAAGGAGCTGGGATTAAAACCAAGAGTCACTTACCCAGCAAAATTTAGTATCATGTTTCAGGGGAAAATGTGGTCATTCAGTGGAAAGAGGACTTTCAAGCATTTTTGCTGAGAAAACCAGAGTTGAATAGAAAATTTGACATTCAGATACAAGAAGCAAGAGAAGCATGAGAAGGTAAACAGGGAAAAGAAATCATAAGGAACTTATCAAAGTTGAACTATTAATATTCCTACATAGAAAAACAATAATTGTAACTTATGAAACTTTTCTCAGTAGTTGAAGGGAATATAAATATATATGTGGGTATATGGGCATATGAATACATATGTGAATGTATATATATATATATATATATATGTTTATAGGTATACATAGAGGGTACAGGACCAATTTAACAGGAAGGGATGGTACTTAAAAGATGAAATTAAGAGGTGAGAGAGGAATATAATGAGAGGAGATGGGGAGAGACAGAATGGGGTAAACTTATCTCATACAGAAGAGGCAAGGGAAAATGGTTACAATGGAGGGGAAGAATAGGAAGGCAAAAAGGAATGGGTCAACATTATTCCCATTGAATTTGACTTGAGGAGGGAATGAAATACACATTAAATAGGGTATCTCACCCTCCAGGAGAGTAGGGGGGGGAAGGGGATGAGAGGGGGGATGATGGAAGGGAGGGCAGGCTGGGGGGGGGGAGGGAAGTTGGAAGCACCCACTTTTGAAAAGGGATGGGATCAAAGTAGAGAATAGAACAAGTGGGAGGTGGAATAGGAGGGAGGGAAATATAGTCAGTCTTTTACAATATATCTACTATGTTATTGTTTTGCATTAGCCACACATATACAACCTATACTGAACTGCTTATCTTCCCAGTAAGGGTGGGTGACAAGGGAGGAAGGGAATGAATCTGGAATTCAAAGTTTTAAAAAAAAATTCATATATATATATATATATGTATATATATATATATACGCACACACACACTATTATTAATACTCTTTTACATGTAATTGGGAAATGAGATATACAGGCACTGGGGCATGGAGATCCACTGGAAAAGTTGAAAGAGGTATGGGGGAAAATATGGGAGAGAGAGAGGAGGGAATATCCTGTGGGACTGCTATTTTGGGGTCGTGGGTAGGGGAAAAACGGGGAGAAAATTTGTAACTCAAAATCTGGCGGAAATGAATGATGTAAATCAGAAGTTAATAAAGCATTTGGGAAAAAAAAGAACTTTGTAATTCTTTTCTTCTGCTTTAATAGAATCAAAGCTCGTCCACCTTTTTGGTACACTGCTGAAGCCATCTGTTTTATTTTTCCTTGTGCTATAAAGGATAGAAATGGGTGTTTGGAAGATGGCCATTTGAAAGATTTGTGATGGGAGACTCTAGGGATTTTATTAATTTACTACTCATTAATTTGGCTTCAGATGCATTCAACATTCTCCCACTGCTCATGTCTTGGCCTCTTTGGGTTTTGGTTTGTTTTTGCATTTTATTCTCATGAGATACTTTTTAAGGAAAAAGAAAAAGAAAAAAACTTTGTCAGCAGTTCATTATCAACATGCAGATGATGAACCTTGGGCAGACAATCCAAATAAAATGAAAATAATTGCTTAACTTGTTTTTAAAATCATTGAATAGGTTTAGAATTGAGTGTGAAGATAAAGAAAGAAATGGACATTTCAGTGAGGAATATCTTAGTTTAGGTCCTTGTCTCTTACTCTTAGTGGTTGTGTTAAGACTAGGTTCTTAACCTCTCACTATCCCAGGGTAACTCTTTACTGATATAATTTCCAGAAAAGTTGTCTTCTGCACCAAGGAAAGCAATTTCTATGAAAACTGGGAGTTTCCAGCCAGATAAAGTCACAGATCCAGAACTGTTGACTATTCTAGGTCACTGACAGTCAATTCAAGATAATTTACATGGTCCCACAATGAAAGAACTAACCAAATGCTATGCTAGCTTTTCCGATTTTAATTTCAAATGGACAAGTAGCGAGTTTAAGCAAAACAAGAAATTGCTATATAATTCTTGGAGTACAACCTCAAATAATAAAAGCAGAAATCGGTTGTGATTCAATTCAACTAATATTCATCATATACTTATTATGTATGAGATTCTACTTGACTCTGGAGGTACAAAAGGTAAGGAAAATGCTTTGAAAGAATAACTTTTGAGGAGAAAACACACACATACAATTATGACATAAGGGTGTAATACAAAGAAGAAGTACAGGGAAAGTGCTATACGAAAATTTAGGGAGGAATTCCTGGTAGCTTCCAGGAGTTTGAGAAAGATGACCTATATGGATCTTTTCAACTCAAAAATTGCATGATTCTAGTTGGGGAAGTCAGATTAGAATCCAAGTGATTGAGAATAGATATGCTGATTTGAATCTGCATAACTTTTAATTTTATTTTTACTTCCAAATTCTCTACATCCCTTCACCACTGAGTAGGCAGGAAATATGATACACAATATACATATACAGTCATGTAAAACATATTTCTGTATTAGCCATTTTTAAAAGAAAGCAAAAAAGTTAGTGAAAGGAAAATATATATTTAAATCTTTACTATGAGACCATCAGTTCTCTAACTGAAGTCAGATAGCATTTTATGTTATGATTCCTTTGGAATCAAGGTGTATCACCGTATTCTCATGGTTCTGCTCATTTCATTTTGCATTAGTTCACATAATCTTCTTGAGTTTTTAAAAAGCCATCCTGCTGTTCAATGTATAATAATATTCCATCATATTCATATACCATTACTTGTTTAGCCATTCCCCAAATGATGGACATCTCCTCAGTTTCCAATTCTTTGCCACCACAAAAAGAGCTGCTATAAATATTTGGTACATATGGGATTCCCCCCCCCCCTTTTTCTGTTGATTTCCATGATGTATATATTCTTTGCTGGGTCAAAGAATATTCCAAATTGCTCTTCAGCATTTAGGGCCAACCAAAGGTACATTGGTATATCTATTTTCCCAAATTCCTTCCAACTTTTGTCATTTTCCTCTTCTGAGCTAGACTGATGCTGGGCAGGCCATTCTGTCATTCACTGCCAGGCAACTTTAGGCAGTCTATGTTGCTTTTGGGCAATTGCTGCCAGGCTGGGTCAGGAAAGATACTTGTGTACTTTTCTCTTTCTGCCACATCCTAGGGAATATGGTACCATTCTCCCTTCTTCTATAATGTTGCCATATTCTTTTCCTTTGAAGTGCTCCAAAGTTCTTTAAACCATGGCAATGACCTTTAGCTTAAGATTGACAGAAGATTCTTTTCTTTGACTTCCTCAAAACTTAAGCTCTGAGACTGTCATATCTAGAAAGGAGATGGGAAAAGCCTTGCTTCTACTCATGACAAATTCATCTTGACTCAAAAGTCCCTTCCCTTCTTAAGGCACTTCAGGTTTGCCTAGAGTGATTACCTTCATTTCAGTCATTTTCACCTCCTATGATATTTTGAGGATTTTAGGTAAATGAGTAGCTAGGGACAATGGTATGACTTTAATCTAGTCCCTATAGTTCAATTTTTTTTTGTCTTCTGGCAGTTTGTGTAGTTTCCAACTTGCATCTTTTCTAAAGTGGTGAATTTCTGATGGTGTCTAGAAATTCTCCCCCTTTACACTTCAATGCCTTTGCTTTTAGTGTCTACATACTTTCTTCTTTTGCTGAAATCTCACCCCTTCTTATGTACTATATATATCTATATCTATATCTATATAGATATAGATATAAAGTAACTTTAGAAAGTGAGGGCAATAGTAGCTTTGGGATGGGGAAGAGGAACCAGGAAAACTTTTATGGAGAGGGTGCTACTTATAATACATTTTGAGAAGAACCATGCCTTCCAAGATGTGTAAGTGAGAAGAAAGAGAATTCTAAGGATATAGGCAGTGTAAAAGCACTGAGATGGGAGTCAAAATTTTCCCATGGAGAAGGGCCTAACAATTAAGGGACCATGAAAAATAGCAATCTATGGGGAGAGGAAGGAAGTCGAAAGTCCTCCCTCTCTAACACACTTCTTGGGGTTGAAGGGCATGGGGTACTAGTTCCCCTTTTGCTTTTCTATTAAAAAAAATAAGCCTGAAATCTCTTGAACAGGTAAATTCTAGCCTCAGACACTAGCTATGTGACCTTGGGCAAATTACTTAACCCTGTTTACCTCAGTTTCCTCATTTGTCAAATGAGCTGGAGAAGAAAATGGCAATATACTCCAGTATTTTAGCCAAGAAAATCCTAAATGGGTACATGAAGAGTAAGATGCAATTGAAGCAAATGAACAACAATTGGTCTGCAGAGCCTGGGAAAGAGAAATAACTCAGTTTGCAGATATCAAACATGCAGAGGAGATCCTCCATCTCCTCCAAGCTGTTCAGAAACCATCCAAGATAGTTGTTATATTTTAGCAAAGGCCCCCAGAAAGGGAAAACAGATCAAGCTGTGGGAAACCACCTGACAGACACTGCAGTGAAGAATACTGCTCACCAGCTGACTATACAGCCCCCAAGAGCAGGCTCTTGCTAAAGAAATGGGGTACAATCTTTCTCTCTCTGGGTGGTTTCAGATACCTTCAGGCCAACTCCTTATTCCAGAGGAAAGCCAGAAGAAGCTTCCTTTTGGCTTACATGAGGCGACACACCTAGGAAAGAATGCCCGTTAGCCTATTATAAAGTAAAGCCTATTTTCACTGGCAATAAGCTAGGAGAAACCATTCAGCAAGTCTGTCAGGCTTGCCCAATTTGTGCCCAGGTAAATTCTGAAAGGGCAGTCAGATCTTCCCCTCTTTTAAAATCCATTTAGAGGAGGAGTACATATCCAGGTGAAGACTGGCAGATAGACTTTACACATATACCCCTTGCAGAGGTTTCAAATTACTTTTGTTTTTATTGACATTTTACTAATTGAGTAGAAGTCTTTTCTTGCAGAACTGAAAAGGCTCAGAGGGTATCAACATCATTATGCATGTATGTATGTATATATGTATGTGTGTATGAATAATCTATATCTGTTTATAGGCACACACCAAGATTAGCCCTAAAGAATATACATGAGAGGATTCCTCACACTATTCCTTTGCAGAGGGAGAGCAAGTCCATAGATACAGAACTTTGCATATAACATCAAAATTTGTGATATCTTGATTGAGTTTGTTGAATATTTTTCTCTTTTTTATTCTTTTTTTATATCAGATGGGATAGGTGGAAGGAGATACATTCAGAATTATAGATGATCTAAAACCCAAAAGATATTAATAAAAGATAGGTCTATTTTTAAAATTAACCACTTTTTTTACTTTATAAAAAGTAAACAGTTCTTGTTGTTATTTGCACCAACATTTAGGATTGGCACTCACTTCAGATACAGACTGTGAATTATTATTTACATTGGCTTTTATTTTCAGAAGAAGAAAATAAAAAAAGGAATTAAATGCTTTAGTATTACAGATCAATTATGGTTTGTCAATTCAAAATTTATCCTCCCACCTTTTCCACCTAATGTATAAAATTAGAATTGTTGAGAAAATACTAGTAAAACTTTAATAGACTAAGTATTTATACTCAAATAGATCTGTGACCTCATTGAATGAGTTTTTCCCTGCAATGACACCAGTTGCCGACCAATCTATGCCCGTGAAATTCTGTAAGATTCGTGTTGATCCTCCAATAGGTTCACCATTGAGGGGTGGGGTGGAGCATCTATCCAATGTTCAGATGAATTCCCTAATTTTTCCCAGCATCATGAGGATACAAGTAGAATATATACATTGTGTGCCAGTTATGCCTTCCTCTTGCTACATGATCTGCAAATCTTATTTCTTGATCATACATTTCTTTAATGACATCCTTTACATCATCTTTGTCATCTCCTCCTACTCCTCTTCTTCATTTGTTTTGATACAGCTTCCTAGATTCATGTTGTGTTTCTCCACTATCCTTTGAGATACAGCCATTTTTTTCAATTCTCTGTTGACTATGGTGTTGCATGCAGCAACCCAAATAGAATATTTGTTCTGGAAAGGTTCTGCCTTTGTTTCTGGGAGAGAAATCATGAAAGAAGATTTGTAATCAATATAATCTGTCTTCTTTTTAAGTTCTACGCCTACTTCATTTTTTCTTTGCAATCTGTCCAATAAAATATATTAATGGTCAAATTCTATAGGTTGTCTATTGAACTACACAAAATAATTTGGATTATATGGATATTCTTTGTCTACTTTTTAAAAAAAAACTCTCAATAAACCAGTCTTCCCTACAATTATCCTATACCACCCTCCCCTTCATGTCTAATTTCCATAAGAATTCCATTTGTAATAGGTGCCTTCATTTCATATTTTCTCACATTTAAACCTTCTAAAATCTGACTATCAACCTCATCTTTCAAATGAAACTGCCCACTCCAAAGTTACCAGTGATTTCATAATTACCAAATTTAATGGTGTTTTCTCAAACCATATCAATCTTGACCTCTCTGCATTATTTGGCACTGTTGATCACATCTTCTGAATTCTTTCTCTTTTTTTTTTAGGTTTTTGTTATGCTGTTCTCTCCTGGTTCTTTTCCTATTTCTCTCTTGTTGTTTCCTTAAATAGTTCTTCATCCATGTCATACTTACTAACCCTAAGTATCCCCCAAGGCTCTTTCCTTGGCCCTATTATCCTTTTAATCTATACTTTCTTATTTGGTATGGGGCAGCTAGATAACTCAGTGGACACTGGGACTGCAGTCAGGAAGATTTAAGTTCAAAACCAGCCTCAGACACTTACTACCTCTGTGACCTTGGGCAAGTCACCTAACCTCTGTTTATCTAGGAAGCAGTTAAGTCACTCAGTGGGTACAGCACTGATCCTGGAGTCAGGGAGACCTGAATTCAAAATTTGGCCTCTGATTCTCACTAACTATATGATTATAACTATGTAAGTCCTTAATCCACTAGAGAAGGAAATGGCAAAGCACTCCAGCATCTTTGACAAGAAAACCCCATGAAGAATATCCACAGAATCACAAAGAGTTGAACATGACTGAACAACAACAAAAATCTCACTTGATGATCCCATCAGCTCCCACAGGTTCAATTATCATCTCTATGCAGACAATTCTCAGATTTTTTATGCACTTCTAACCTCTTTCCTGACCTCTCTTTTAATTGCTTCTTGTACATCTCAAATTGGATGTCCAATAGGCATCTCTGACTCAATATGTACCAAAACCAGAACTCATCATCTTTCTCCCATTCTCTCTCAACTTCCTCCAGTATTCCTTTCTACTGACAAGGGCATTATCCAAGTCTGAAGCATTGGTGTCATCTTCACTCTTTATTCTCACTCATCCCACATATCCAATCTATTTCCATATCTTTTTTTACCTTCATTACACCTCTTATATATGCCATCTTTTCTTCACTTGTGCAGCACAACAATAGTTCAGGCCTTTATCACACCTATTAGAGTATAGGATAGACTGTTCTAAAGAGAGTGAGCATGACGATGAAAAGACTAAGAAAGTATTTATAGCAGATCCTTTTGTGGTGAGAAAGAATTGGACATTGAGGAGATGTCCATCAATTGGGGAATGACTGAACAAGTTGTGTTATGTTAATGTTAATGGAATGGAATACTATTTCACTAAAAGAAATGATGAGCAGGTGAACTTCAGAAAAACCTAGAAAGACTTATAGGAACTGATGCAGAGCAAAATGAACAGAACCAAGAGAACATTGCACATAGTAATAACCACAATGCACAATGACTGACCTTGACAGACTGTTCAGCAATGCAGAGATCTAAGACAACTTCAAAAGTCTAATGATGGAAAAAGCTATCCATACCCAGAGAAAGAACTTTGGAGTCTGAATGCAGATGGAAGCATACTATTTGCTCTCCTTTTCTTTTATTGTTTTGTTTCTTCTTTCTCATGGTTTCTCCCATTAGTTCTAACTCTTCTCTATATCATAACTAATGTGAATATATGTTTAATATGAATGTATAAGTAGAGCCTATATCAGATTGCATGCCATCTTGGGGAGGGGAGAAAATTTAAAACTCAAAATCTTATGGAAGTGAATGTTAAAAACTAAAAATGAATAAATTATTTCTTAAAAAAAGATTAAAGACTGTGCCATATGATGCTCAGTTGAAGGAACTAAGATGTTTAGCTTGAAGAAACTTCATATTAGTCATGATGACTATCTTAAGTAGTTGAGAGGTTGTAATGAAAATAAGTATTGGGTTCATGCTTGGCTCTAGAGGACTGAACAGTCTCAAACATACCTTTCTGGTATGTTCTGTTGTTCAGCCACACTGGCCTACTTGCTGTTCCTTACACATGATGCCCCATATCCCCTCTCTTTACCTTTGTACTGTTGTCCTTCATACCTGGTCCCATTTCTCTTCACCCCCACTTCATAAGATCCCTGGCTTCCTTCAAGATTCATCGTAAACACCACCTTCCTCAGGATAAGACTTCAGAGAGTCTGGTAACTTAGAAATTTTAAACCTATTGTTAGTTGTATTTCAATATGTTTCCTTTGTAATCCTATGTTTCTTGTGCATGTGAAAACATTATTTTAAGAATGGAACCATAGGCTTCACCTGGCTGCTAAAGATTTGTATGATACAAAAAAGTTTAAGAACCACTACTTAGATGGATCCTTTTTAAAAAGGATTACCAGTCAATCAGAGAATTTCAAAACTGGAAGGGATCTTACGGGTCATCTATTTCGTTCAGTGTTCTCATTTTACAAATAGGGAAATTTAAAAAGACACTGAATGACTTCCCTAAGGTCCCATGGCCAGTAACAGCATAACTGGGACTCCATCAATCAATCATTAAGCATTTATTAAGCACCTACTATGTACCTGGCACTGTGCTAAGCATCGAATCAAATGTGAATTTACTAATGTTCATACCACACTGTTTCTGCAAAAAGTCTAGTCCTACAGCCCTTATATCAAATACAAGTGATTAAAAATTTTAAATATAACTGTGTCCTAAAATTATGAGCACTTATTGGACAGGAAAGGAAAGGAAGTTACAAAGGGCGACCAAAGAAAAAGCACCCACGTTTTCCATCAATGCTTTTGCAACATTGTCTGTGGACTTATTTGTTCTATGAATTTTTAAGTAGGTTATAAATGCTGAGAAAGATTGAGCAGTTTGGGGATTATTGAGGAAAAAAGCAGGAGACAAAATATGGTATTTTCAGATGTAGTATTTCTGGTTAAATAATTCAACTTTGTTTTATTCAACAATGTTCCATAGCAACCAAGTCTTCTCCCTGCTATGTTAGTAAGGAATCTGGAATCCTTTCGAGACAGAAGCACATAAGCAATCGCAAATTCATCTGGATTTAATTGCAATATATAAAACAGGTGTGCATTTTAAGCTCACAGCATTGTGAAGATCAGACTGAGAGCTGAAAAGTACAGTGTGCTCAGATCTCCAAATAATCTACACAGCCATTTGAAATTATCCTGGCTTCATTATCGTTGTAATGTCTTTCATTAAAAAGGCTATTGTGTGCCCTCAGAACTCAGTCCATCAGCTCATCAGATTTTATTTTTTACATTTTAATTTGAGCTTAATGTGAGCTGGGTAGTGTTAATGCAGCTTACAGTAGGGGAAAAACATGGAGGGAGAGGAATTGAGTTCCCATTGCAGCTCTGATGCAACCTGTGTGACCGCAGCAAATTCTTAATTTCTCTGGTCCTGAGATTCTTCACCTGTAAAAGAAGGATGTTAGACTATATGATTTCTAAAGTCCCTCCATCTAAGTTTATGATTTGGGAAGGGACTTTTGCATATTAAGCTTTCACCCAACCTTGCAAACAACCAAGAGTATATTATCACAACAGCAATTATTTAAAGTCAGCTAGGTAGCAAACTGTATAGAAACTGGGAGTCAGGAAGACCTGAATTTACTGAATTTAGATACTTACTAGCTGTGTGATCTTGGGCAAGTCATTTAACCTTTGTTTACTTCAGTTTCTTTATATATAAAATGAGAAAAATAATAGCACCTGCCTCCCCAAATTTTTGTAAAGATCAAATTAAATAACGTTATGAGAAAAATGTGAAGTGTTTTGCAAACTTTAAAAATGCTTGTGTTCTCTCTCTAAATATGTGTGTGTATACATACATACATACATATATACACACATATACACATACACACACAAGCTATGTATTATTTTTGGCATTAGTAAAAATGAAAGGAACATAGGAGTCAGAGCTGGAAAATGACCTAGCCCTTAGATCTTATTTTGCAAATGAGGAAACTCAGAGCCAGAGATAGGAAAGGAGTTGCCACAATTTCCACATGGAATAAGTTACAGAACCAGGATTCAAACTTAGTTTGTCTGATTCCAAGTGAACTCCTCTTTCCAATGCATTTAGTTCCTCAGAGGTCCTACAGTCCAGACTCACTTTTTAGTTGAGAAAAGTGAGGTCCAGAGAATTGAAGTGACCTATCCAAGCAATGTAATGGACACAAATGAGTTAATTCATTTAAAACACTAGAAACTTGCTTATCATTTTTTGCTTTTGTTTGCAAAATGATCCTTTAGCACATTAAAAAATATGATGGAGAACCTCACTATACTTTAGCTTATTAAGTATACAATAATATTATGTCTAAAAATGTACATAATAAAAATACTTTATTGATGAGAATATGCTTATCATCATCTGAGCAAGTAAATCTTTTTGCTAGTGGAAGGTCTCACCTCCATGTTGATGACTACTGACTGTTTAGGGTGGTGATTGCTGAAGTTTGGGGCTGCCATAGTAACTTTATAAAATAAGAAAGACAACAATAAAGTCTCCTGTATCAATTGAGTCTTCCTTTCACTTGAACACTTAGAGGCCATTGTACGGTTATTAGTTGGCCTAATTTCAACATTGTTATATCTCCAGGAATAGGGAGACCACAGGAGATGGGGAATAGCCAGTCAGTGGAACAGTCAAAACATAAATACCATTTAGCAATTACGTTCACAATCTCATATTGGGGTGGTCTGTGGCACCCCAAAACAATTATAATAGTGATATCAAAAATCACTATTATAGATCATCATAACAGATGTAAAATAGTTAAAATGTCTGAAATGTTGCCAGAATTATTGCCAAAAAATTTGCCAGAAATATCATCAAAATGTGACACAGAGACATGATGCGAGTGCATGATGTTGGAGAAAAGGTACCAATAGACTTGCTCTATGAAGAATTACCTCAAACCTTCAGTTTGCAAAAAATTCAACATCTGCAAAGCTCATTGAAGAGAAGCCCAGTAAAACAAGGTATAAGAGAGTAACTTGTTTGTAGGCAATTATTTGAATTTGTCTCCTCCTTTAGAAGGTCACCTCTTTAACAGCTCCTTGGGTCTTTTGCTTTTCTTTGTCTCTCTGGTACCATATGGTGTCTGCTATGTACTACTTACATAGTAAGTACTTAATACATGTTTATTGATGGACCAATTTTATAAATATGTATGTTAATGGACTAAATCGGATTTACATTCTGCTTTTTGTCATACTCTAAACGTTACATGTTTTTCTTCCCTTTTGTTCATTGTGAACAATCAAATTAATTAATCAATAAATAAACATTTAATAAGTGCCTACTGTTTTCCAGGCACTCTGCTAAGCATTAGGGATACAAAAAAAAAAAAAGGCAGACCCTGCCCTTAAGGAGCTTACAAGCTACTGGAGCATGCTAACAAATAGCTATGAATCATGGCATATAAGGAGATTAATAAGAAATAATTAAAACAGGGAAGGCAAGAGAATTAAGAGGGGAGTGGGGAAGACCTGTAAAAGCTGGGAATTTAGTTGGAACTTAAAAATAGCAAGGGAGGTCAATAGTCAAAGAGCAGGAAAGAAAGTATTCTAGTATAGGGGACAATCAGAGAAAATGCCCAAAGGTAAGAGATGGGGAGTGCCTTTGCTCATGGAACAGCCAGGAGTCTAGTGTCATTGAATCAAAGAGTATATATTAGGCAATAAGGAATAAGAAAATTAGAAAGGTAGTAGAAATCTAGGCTATAAAGGGATTTGAATGCCAAACAGAGGTTTTTGTCTCTGATCTTGGAGGCAATAGGGAGCCACTGGAACTGATTGATTAGGGGGTGACATTATTGGACCTGCACTTCGGGAAAATCACTTTAGTTACAGAATGGAAGATAGTGGTGGTGGAGGTGAACAGACTTAAGTTGGGCAGGCCCATCAGCAAACTATTGCAAAAATACATGCTTGAGGTTTTGAAGGTCTGCCCCTAGAATGGCAACTGTGTCAAAAGAGACAAGTGGATGTAATATAGAGGGGTTGCAGAAGTAAAATCAGAAGGCCTTTGCAGCAAACTGAATAAGTAGAGAAATGAGAGAGTAAGGAGTCCAGGATGACTCCTAGATTTCAAAGTAAACTCATGTAATCAACCAATAAGCATTTTTAAGTACCTATTATGTAGGAAATAATTGTGATAGGTACCCACATGCAAAGACAACACCACAGTCCTGGCCTTCAAATAGCTTGCATTTTAATAGGGAGGACAACTTGCACTTCTATAGGTAAACAAAAAAACATAAACAGAGCTGACACAAGGGAATCTTGGAACACATCAGAAGGGAACCAAAGAACAGCATCATGTAGAAGGCAGAGCTGCAGGTCAGTATTGAAGGAAACCAGGGATTCCAGGAGGGACACTGTTCCTAAAGGGGAGGGTCAGTGCAGAAACACAGGTTCAGAAGATGGAGTCCTATTTTAAAGGAGCAGTAAGACCACTTGGCATAATCCATGTGCACAGAATTGATTTATATGAAGCTTGAAAAGTAGCTTATGACTAGGTTTTCAAGAGCTTTAAAGGGGGGCCAAATAAATGTTTATATAGTTGAGGTAGAAAAGAACCATTGGAGTTTACTAAATTCCAAATAGCAAAAAGAAACTATGGCTCCTCCTGCCAATTAGTCACATTTTCATGCTAGGTTTCATTAATGTTCTATGCTATTATGGATGTGGTCTACTATTTCTAGGAATATACCAACTTATTTGTCATTGGCTAATAAATTGCACTTTGAGAGGAATACTAATTAAATTAATGCCTGTAAGTAGCCCATGAATTATGTGATTCTTAGACTCTGGCCTTTCCTACCTTCACTTTTGAAGCTAAAGTGGGTCACACAGAACTGAGGGCTTTTTATATTTTGCTGTGTTTCATAGGTCTTAAGGTTAGAGAATTCATTTATCAATGAAATTTCTAGAAACGTCCCTCTTCTTATTTAAGTAGACTGATATTCAGACCGCACATATAGTCTGTACATACATACACACATATATATCCAAAACTTTTCTAGCTCATTAGAATCACAGAACCCATCAAGAATCTTCGTTCTGTTGACACAGTACTTTAGAACTTCGATAGAGACCAACAGTAGACAAACAACAACAATAAACAGAAAAAGACATCCAGATTTATAGAAACCAGGTATTTTAGAAACACAAATGGACAGTGATGGAGACACAGCAGTAGCTATACCTGACTGGGACAGAGATGAAAAGAAATCAAGATATGGGCTCTGACCCTAAAATATAGGACACAGCAAAAGCTGAACCTTAGAGAACAGTCCTGTTTAAGAGATAGAAATAGAAAGAAAGTAAAAAAGTGGTAGAGGGGAGGAAGAGAAGGGGAAAGAGAGAGACAAAGAGAGGCAGAGACAGAAAGAATTAGTGTGAGAAAGAGAGACAGAGAGATAGACTCCAAGAGAACTAAACCATAGGCAAAGAGAACTAATTTTCAGAGAGAGAGAGAGAGAGATGGAAAGGTGCAGAAATTTCCTGAGACAGAGGAGACTTTTGTCAGAAGAGCCACTGTAAAAAGCAAGGTCATCCCAGATGCATCTGTGAAATTGTACTTTCTTTTTTTTTTTTTTAAGCAATTGGAGTTAAGTAACTTGCTCAAGGTTACACGGCCAGTTGTTTCTGGGTGTGGT
>NW_027185655.1:64863749-64866433 GCF_028583685.1 Petaurus breviceps papuanus
ATCCCAGGTCATCCCAACTCTGGGGCCGGTGCTCTTACTCACTGTGTCACCTGGCTGCCCCTAAGAAATTGGGGTTAAGTAATTTTCTCAAGGTTACACTGTCAGGTGTTTCTGGGTAGGTGCTAAGTGTCTGAGCCCGGATTCGATCCCAGGTCATCTCGACTCTGGGGCCAGTGCTCTTACTCACTGTGCTACCTGGCCACCCCGAAACTGTACTTTCAACTAAAATAGGAGATGCATAGATGTCTTTAAATGTCAAGCTAAAGAGATTGGCCAGTGTTCTACTGTATGTGTTTTAATTTCAAAGGTGGCATTTATCTTCCTAAAGAACTTTTTTTATATTATAGCAGTATTGTGTTTCTGAAATTAGATGAGTATTTAAGAGGTAAAATGTCATCTTTCAAGTGAAAATAATAATGAAGTTTTGATATTTATATACCAAAATGAGGTACTAGGGCAGAACACAGTATGTGTGTGAATTTTCTTCCCTGTTACAGGTAAAAGAATATAGCAGTGATAAATATCTAACTTTTTTCAATCAGAAGATCTGCCATAGGGCAATTCAATCATTTGGGCTGAAGTAGCTTTCTGGCCACTTCGGAGAATTTAGATTCACATAGAGCCTCAATCTAATATGCTGGGTTATTTCGCAAAATAAAATTTGCAGGAATTTTCATCCTGTGGATCTAGCTGTGGAGAAATGAATAGATTTTTCAGCAGGATAGCAAAACATTAATGTATAAATGATTGACAGGTAAATCAAGGTCCTGATCATCAACTCATTGTAAAAATTAATCAAAAGGATTTGCTAAGGGGATTTGAATAAACCATTAATTTTTCATACCTTTGAGGGAGATAAACATCATGGAGACTCTAAGGATTGTGTCTTTGTAATCATTTTCTGCTATCTGCCTCTCTGGAATGCTACCAGAAAAATTCTTTGTAAACCATAGACATTCATGGAAATGTGAGTTATTATTACATTCATTAATAGCAATAAGACTAATAAAAATATGACCTACTTTTCAAGGTAGTAGTTTTTAAAAGGAGTTGTCCATTTATCTAAAATGTGTGAAATTAGATGGAATCACTACTCATCTCCCTTCCTCTTTGTTCCCTATTTCTCCCCTCCCATAAAAATTCCTAAGCATCTAAAATTTTGCTAAATAAAAATCTCATTATGTTCAAGTCATAGACTTTAAAATTAGAAGAGACTTTAGAAATCTTCTAGTTCAGTTTTCTCATTTTACAGATGAGTAAACAGAGCCTCAAAAGGACAAAACATCTTTCCCAAGATCTCTCCCCTTATAAATGGCAAGTGTATAACTAGAGCTTGGTTCTTTCAATTCTTTATCCATATACTTCATGTCCTTTTTACTTGTCATTGCTAGTTGCCTCAAAAATACAGAGAACTATTTCCCCACTCACCTGTTTTTAGGGGGAAAGGTGTCTTAGGTCAGGTGAGAAGGAGGGACTAGTCGAACACTTTTGCTGCTGAATTGATTTTGGGTTAAGGGTTAAAGCAGGAATCATTTACTGTGGTGGGGTTGGATTTTTCTCTAGTTGTCAGAGGGCAAAGATTGAAAGGGGTGGATGGGGAAGGATGAAGAGGGGCAGAGAGACAAATGGGCTAATTGGCATCTGTAGTTATCAAGATTATAATCAAAATTATTGAAGGCTGGTAGGAAAAAGGAAATCAGATCTCTAAAAACAGAAAAGATGAAGTACATGGTTCATCTTACTCTAGTTCATTCCATTTCATCTCACCCCAAAATGATAAGGTTAATGGATGTCTCCTTTTTTTTTTTTAAGAAAACTCACACTCCCTTACCTTTTAAAAGCTTGTTTTACCAAACATTACTTGTTCTTTTGGATTTAATAAAATGTTCCTTTTTCCCCTCAAGTGTGGAAAGAAGGATAGGAAGTCTATGTTTTTGCACTGCTTTCTTTGAACAGTGAACAGCAAGTAGGAAACAAGGAATCTATCTTTTTTACCCTGGGGAAGGGCCTGTGCATCCTAGCATTTTTCCCTTTTTAACATTACAACATTTGATAAATCCCATTCAGCCCTAGGAGTGTTTTAGTATCTTTTCCCAGAGGAGAAAAAATGCATTTTTTTTCATGTTAGATCACCCTTAAAAATGCCGATTTGTTAAACACCCAGTTGACCCTCTGTAGCCGCAGCATGAGGATGTAGTTATGGAGTCAGGCCTTGGGTGAATAGCTGGTTGCAGCTGTGAATTTCACTGTCTGTTCCCAATTCCTTTTTCTCTGATCCCTAATATCTGAAGAGGACATGTGCTTTTATGTGTGGCAAATTACTCTAACATGATCCATGTGTGTCCTTTTCCTCCTGTGAATTTCTAAAGATTCCTGGGAACAGTAAGTGAGTGACACTCTTCAAGGTATAAGAGGCAGCTCAACAAAAATCTTAGCCAGTCCACTGAATGGACCACTAACTCTAGCTGTTTACCTAGTTCAATGTCTAGATCTGCTTCACTGACAAACCTACTGTGTTTCCCTGATAATAAGACCTATCCCGAAAATAAGCCCTCCCCTTACTGTGCAAGATTCCTCTAAAATAAGCCCTCCCCCGAAAATAAGCCCTATTGAGATTGCTACTGTAGTGAAGGTGAACCCCTGCGCTACATGCTACATTACGGTACCCTCTGTATGCACCGTCC